>NC_029789.2:110463912-110466582 GCF_000816755.2 Arachis ipaensis
AGGAGCATTCCTTAAAAGTTAAATTTGATCACAAGACACCAATTTTAAATTGAATTGACACTGTTGCACTTGCCACTCCTTGGGCCATAAACCAAACAATTATTTAAAAAACTCAGTATAAATCTTAATGTATTTTTAATTCCGATTATGAGCACATCAATTGATTAACAGGATTTTACCGTCCATGTTATAATTATTTATTTTTTAGGTTTCGTTAACAAGTACTCTAAGTAGTAATTGAATACACAAGTCCTAAACCTATACTTTTCGTAAACCAATTAATCAACTTATATGTATAGTAATATATAATCAATTTGAGTACGGAAAAACCTTTTAGGAACATTCCATGAAAGCTAAATTTGATCACAAGACACACCAATATAAAATTAAATTTACGTCGTTGCACTTGTCGCTCTTTGGACCATAAAGCAATCAATTATTTAAAAATCTCGATATAAATCTCAATGTATTTTTAAAGAGAAATAATGGGCACAGCAATTATTTAACAAGATTTTACCATTCATGTTATAACTATTTTTTTTTCAATTAGACTTCGTTAACAAGTATTCTAAATAGTAACTGAATATACAGGTCCTAAACCTATAATTTTTCTAAACCAATTATTTAACCTATTTGTAAAGTAATAGAATCAATCTCCGTGGGGAAAGAACTTTTAGGAACATTCCATAAAACCTAAATTCATTCACAAGACACACCAATATTAAATTGAATTTGCACTGTTGCACTTGTTGCTTCTTGGACCATAAACCAAACAATTATATAAACAATCTCGCTATAAATCTCACTTTATTTTTAATTCCGATTAAGAGCACAGCAATTGTTTAACAAGATTTTAACCATCCATGTTGTAACTATTTATTTTTTCAATTACGCTTCGTTAACAAGTACTTTAAATAGTAACTGAATACACAGGTCATAAACATATACTTTTCCTGAACCAATTTTTTAACATGTACTTTTCCTAAACCAAAACACAACATAACAAAAACAAATTAAAACAATTTAACTAATTATTTTTTGCTTACTCAACACAATCAACAATGCATATTCACATCAAAGAACGAGCAACATTGCAAAATATATTTATGAGGAAACATCCAAAGTTATATTTAGTTACTGCAATTACTTCTAATTTTTAACTTATCATCACAAGATATGGCTCCGAGTCTACATGAATTAGCACCAGATATTTCCAAAAGCAATTTATACGTTGACTAATTTTGAAACCATCTAGAACAGGACAAATTATATATTGGCTAAATATAAAAAGACACAAATTTATACTCAATTTTTTTAACTAAAAAAACACAAATAGAAGAACTTTCTTGTATTAATCTATCGAACAATCCATGTTCATAAAAAATTTTTATAACCACTAACCCTGTATGGCAACGTGACTAGGTGGCGAGGTTGTAAGCGGGGATGGCTCGGGCTCCACAAACAGAACAGGGGCCGCACTTGCTAGTTGTATGTCCGCGCTGGGGGAGGGTCTTCAACAGCTCTGTGTGATGAGGAGTTAGATAAGGAGTGAATGCAGGACCGACAGTGACATGCAGCAGAACCGGCGATACAGGAGTGGGTCTCCAACAGTGACGTGGGTTGTTGCGGAGCGAGTTGAGGAGTCAATGCGTCTTTGTGGGAGCTCTGCCCATGACATGCAGCTTCATCGTGTGACGCAGTTGTGACTTCGAAGCACCCTTGTTTGGGTCGACCACTGGTGCTCCAGCGGCGCTGACCTCGGTTGACAACGACGCTGACCACGGGCAAGAGGAGTTAATCAGTGCTGAAAGTGGAGAGATTGGGGGAAAGAGGCTGCACGGTAATTCTGTGCGAAAATTAGGTTTATATTGGTAAATTTGACACATTAGGATTTACTTTGGGTAATTAGGGATGTGACTTTTTTAGCAAATTGGGTTTTTTGGTCCAACCTATTAAAAATTGGCAAGAGTTGGCAGAATCTGTGTTAATAACGTAGCGGAATTGAAAAAGGAATAATTAGGATTAGGTTAGCAAGGATAATTTAATTTTTTTACTCTATTATACATATTTCATTCTCATTGGAATTAAAAATAACTAAGGAGAATATAAGAATAAAATTGACGGTATTTTAATTCCAAAAAACAAAAATTATTTGAGAATATATTTTTAAATTTTAAAATAAACTTAAAAATATTATATTTTCATTTAAATATTCCTGAAAATACTCTAATATTTTCCATATAAATATTTTCCATGAAAATATCATATTTTCCATCTATCATGAATTGATGTTAAGAAATGGATTAAGATACAATAATGATTCCAGTTTAAGAAAAAAAATAATATAATAATGACATTATTTATTGTCTTCATATTTTTTTTTATCAAATACATTGAACAACTCTCAATTTTAAGTATCACAATACATTCATATTATACACTCACTCTTATCTTTATATTTGGACTTTGTGAAGACTTTGTATGGGCCAGAGTCTATGTTAGACAATTTAAATAGTATTAGATCATTATTTCCTAAATATAGAAAAACAACAAATAATTTCTTCAAGACCAAAAATGATATTTAACCAGATTTATGTGAAAATTTTGAATATTACATTACGTCCATTTTTATTCTATTTCAGAATTTGACATCAATTAATTTTATAATAA
>NC_029789.2:110467423-110475825 GCF_000816755.2 Arachis ipaensis
TAAAAAGCCCAATAAAAAAGATTGGTCTTCACCGTCTATCTGACCTTCACAAAGAGGTCGGGGTCAACGTCAGCAGGCGCTTAACACTTGTTTAAGTGAATAACTGTCTCCGTAAATTTCTCTCCCATTTGTAGAAAAAAGATCTCAACAACCTTAAGATAAGGGGACGGTTATCTACCATCAGAAGTAGAACTACTTCAACGGTGATTATTAACTCAGCTCCTATAAATACCCTGACACACTCAGGTACATCTAAATTTCAATATTCTAAATCTACTTTAACTCCTTGCTAACTTAGGTATCGGAGTGTCTTACAGGTACCACCCCCATTCCTTTAAATACACAACTCGGACGACGATTCCCATAACGTAATATAAGTCGGAGATCACCTTCCATTTAAACTTTGACCTTTCTTTACGATCGGACTCACCCTGCCACCAGCAGCAGCAGCAGCTCCACACGACATGGATCTTCTCCTTCATTATATACTTAGGGAAGCATTTCACGTGTGCCATGGTACGGTACTAGAGTTTCAAAATTCCATGTACGATCAAGTTGTTTGTAAACTTTTGTCTTTTAACAGTTTGTTGAATTACCAACTCACCCCACATCTAAAATGGAAAAGACTATGTTAGGTAGCTTGTAACTTTGAGAGAAAAGGCGGGGAGCTGATCGGCGCATGGTGAGTCTCAAAAGTTTGCATGCAATATGAACTGATCTGGCAAATAAAAAATAAATAGGTGGGAGTTATTATTTTTTTTGAGGAAGCTCTATAGTAAAACACCCGTGGCTGGCGGCGATTCCAGATCTGTGTGGTTTCCTGTAGCTGGCAAGTGAGTGGGTTTAGTCTGTGCAGCGTTGAGACCCGCCGGCGTCTACGGGCAAAGGGCTAGTACTGTAGGCGAACATAATTTTATAATCGATTCACCCAATGGAGGCCGAAAACTCTGCAGGTCAGTGTCACAGTTAGTTTTATCTTAATTGTCACAAGGTACCCAGAGTTAAAAATAGATCTGTGAGCGTGCTGATGTTGCAATAAATTTTATTATTGTTCTGCCTGGGAATCCATTAGGGCAAGAGCTTTTCGCTAAGGGAAGGTACTTCGTGGTTGAATCAGACACCAGAGAAGATGCCGCTTTCAACGCTTATTGTAATCGAATTCTCCAAATTTGTCCTTGTTTCAATCTCATTTTCTTCTTAGCATGAACAACAACGAACTAATTTATGTCTATTTCTGTTTTAACATATATGCTTTTCTATATGAGATGCAGTTTAATTTTGCTAGCATTCCGGAGATAAAAAATAACAACCTATATATCCACTTTAATTTGACCTTTACTTCCATTAAATTTATAAAATGAAAAATAAGTTAAATCGGAAAAAGTTTGCTATAAACATCACAATAAGATATGTCAATAAATTAATTACATCAAAAACTAAACTAAAAACAATCTTTTTTTATTTAGTTCTTGTTATATATGAAAACTAAATTAAGTACATTAATTCTATTCTTGTTATGTATCAAAACTGAATTATATAGCAAAAATAATTTAATACATTCAAACAAATTCATAATATCCCTAAACCTTCAAAAAACGAAACTAAATTTTCGGAATCATTAGTTTTGATATATAACAAAAACTAAGTAAAAAGATTGTGTTGAATCTTTTTTCGTTTATATATGTCATTCTATTTTTTTTTCGCAATTTTTTTCAATCTCAATTCTAATTTTATAAATTTTTCTTTTTTTTGTTTAATCAACTTAGCCATATGAAAAGAACACTTTCCTTTAGGCTTTAACATAACGAGTTATGAGCCATCAAAATATCTCATTTTTAAAAAATATACCCTGTCCCATAAGCCCACCTCAATTTCTCTTTCTTTTTTTGGGTTTTACCTCAATATGTCATTAAAGGGCCCATGATTAATTGGACCTCAATGTCCATGCCCGGAAGCTTAAGCCATGCAGCTGTTAGGGTAGCTGGCTACAAGTTCCGTCAATTCACTCAACTGAATTTTGGCGAAATCTGACCTTTAACATTGGGTTAACAGCTCACTTTCACGACTAGTCGAATCTCCACGCTATATCCCACATAATCTGTGTCCACAGTATCAAAGTTTCGCCTCATCTTAGTCAATGAAAATTTTTATATTAAATCTGAATGCTTCTAGAGGCTAGAGTTCTAAAACTCCAGTCCTGTACTGTGGCGCACGTGAAGTGTTTCCTATACTTATATTTACATGAAAAAGTATTCTAGTCCATGATGCAAAAATTATATATCCAGAACAGTTGACATAACCCAACATCCTCTTTAGTCCATCATTGCTATTCACATAAGTACATAACATTGTCTCCCTCCAAATATTAAATAAATAAACGGAAAAACTTTGCATCCATGTATTTTTTACATGGTTGTTAACCAAGTAATTTTTTCCACACCGCATCCCCCATGCCCTCACTTATTTGTCATACACGCGCTACATATAACGTGCTGCAACTTGAAGTTTTGCTCAACGTAAACCTTCTGCTGCAATGTAAACCTCCTCCTATGATTCCAATTTCAAAAACTAGAAGTGCACCGAACGCTTAAAATTGGATATTCAATCGAAAATATTTTATAATAGAAAATGTTTATCTTTTTCATTAAATGTAAATCTTATCCTTTTTTACGATATATAAATATCGTTTGACTATTTTATGAATAAAAATTTTATTTCTTTTGTAAAAAAACACTCACAAGTACAATTTGTAATAAAATAGGAATTAATAAAGTTTAAAATATTTTTATTTTCAAAAAAATGCTACACATCTATGTAATTTTGTAACCAAGTTAATCCAACACCAAAAAAACTAAATACCATTAAATGAAACATGAAATACACGCGCCCAACACACACGAAATTGCTTTTGCCCAGCGCTTCTTCTCCCCCACGCTTCTTCTTCTTCTTCTTTTCACGCTCGTTTACGCACGGAGCGTCTTCTTCTTCTTCGCCTTCTTCTTCGCGTTCCCCTTCTTCTTCGCGTTTCTCCTTCTCCTCCTTCTCCTCCTTTTTCGCATTCCTTCTTCTTCACGTGTTTTCTCCTTATCGTCATTCTTTTGTTGTTGTTGCTGCTGTATTTTTTTGTCTTTTCCTCCTTCTCTCTCTGGTGAAGAAGCAGTAGAAAGTGAGGAAGAAGAGTTTTAAATAGTGCAGAATGAACCGAACACAGTACTCATGGTGAACCAAACACAATACAATTGTATAATACTGAGTGAACGAAATATAATCCATTATATAAAATCAAATTCAAACAACTTTTTGCATAATGAACCGAACACAGTACTCATGGTGAACCGAACACAGTACTCCTGGTGCAACAATTGTATAGTACTGAGTGAACGAAACATAATCCATTATATAAAATCAAATTCAAATAACTCTGCCTACAATTTACATATTATCAATTCAATTCAATTTAATTCAGTATAACTCCGTCCATTTAATTCAATTCAAATTAGTAATTGCATTCCATTCAATTGGATTCAAAATTAAATAATCCAAACTTTGTCAATTTGATTCGTTTCAGAAGAGTAATCCAAATCGCTCTCCTGATTTGAAGTTGAGTCATTTATTATTTCGATTCAGAAGTGCAGATCGAAGAAGAAAATGAAGAAGAATAGGAAGAAGATAAATGCAACCAGATCAAAATAAGAAAACAAGAAGATGAATGATGAGCGGATAATTTATACCTTTTTGGCATTATTTTTAGGTAGTTTTAGCATGTTTTAGTTACTTTTTATTATATTTTTTATTAGTTTTTATGAAAAAATCACATTTCTGGACTTTACTATGAGTTTGTGTGTTTTTCTATAATTTCAGGTATTTTCTGGCTGAAATTGAGGGACCTGAGCAAAAATCTGATGCAGAGGCTGAGAAAGGACTGCAGATGCTGTTGGATTCTGACCCTCTTGCACTCAAAGTGGGTTTTCTGGAGTTACAGAAGCCCAATTGGCTCGCTCTTAATTGCGTTGGAAAGTAGACATCTTGGACTTTCCAACAATATATAATAGTTCATACTTTGCCCGAGATTTAATGGCCCAAACTGGTATTAAACGCCAGCCAAAGACCCTTTTTTGGAGTAAAATGTCAGAACTGGCACCAAAACTGAAGTTAAACGCCCAAACTGGCACCCAAGTTGGCGTTTAACTCCAAGAATGGCCTATGCACGTGAAAGATTCAATGCTCAGCCCTAGCACACACCAAGTGGGCTCCGGAAGTGGATTTCTGCACTATCTGCACTTAGTTACTCATTTTCTGTAAACCTAAGTTACTAGTTTAGTATAAAAAATACTTTTAGAGATTCATTTTGTAACTCATGACATTTTTTACATTTCATATTGTATCTTCTACAGCATGAGCCTCTAAACCCCATAGGTAGGGGTGAGGAGCTCTGTTGTGTTTCAATGGATTAATGCAATTACTACTGTTTTCTATTCAATCACGCTTGATTCTATTCTAAGATACTCACTCGTACTTCAATCTAAAGAATATGATGATCCGTGACACTCATCATTATTCTCAATTCTATGAACGCATGCCTGACAACCACTCCCGTTCTATCTGAGCTCAACATAGTTATTGGGCGACAGCTTGAGTGCGTATCTCTTGGGTCTCTAATCCACGGACCGAGTCTGTGGGATTAGAATCTTCGTGGTAGAGGCTAGAACCAATTGGTAGCATTCTTGGGATCCAGAAAGTCTAAACCTTGTCTGTGGTATTTCGAGTAGGATCTGGGAAGGGATGACTGTGACGAGCTTCAAACTCACGAATGTTGGGCACAGTGACAGTGTGTAAAAGGATAGAGAGATCCTATTCCGACACTAGTTAAAACCGACAGATGATTAGCCGTGCGGTAGCTGTACCTGGTATTTTTCATTCGAGACGAGAAATCCGACAGTTGATTAGCCGTACAGAAACCGTACCTGGTACTTTTCATCTGAGAGGATCATACAGCTTGCCATTGAAGGAAGACATGCGAGTTTGGAGAAGAAGACAGTAGAAAAGCAGAGATTCAGACAACAGAGCATCTCTGAAACCTCAACATGTTCCTCATTACTGAATCACAAGTACTATTTATTTCATGTTATTTACTTTTCATAAACAAAATCATTCTTATCATTAATCTCTTGACTAAGATTTACAAGATAACCATAGCTTGCTTCAAGCCGACAATCTCCGTGGGATCGACCCTTACTCACGTAAGGTATTACTTGGACGACCCAGTGCACTTGCTGGTTAGTTGTGCAGAGTTGTGAAAAGTGTGATCACAATTTCGTGCACCAAGTTTTTGGCGTCGTTACCGGAGATTGTTCGAGTTTGGACAACTGACGGTTCATCTTGTTGCTTAGATTAGAAAAATTTATCTTTTTTTTTTGTTTAGAGTCATTAAAATTGAGTCTTCTATTATTGTTTTTGTTAAAATTTTAAAATCCTTGTTTTCTTTTTTTTTTAGATTTTTTTCGAAAATTTTTTATAAATAGATAAAAAAAAACCAATAAACTGATAATTGAGTCTTCTGTTTGAGTTTAGTTTCATGTTTTAAGTTTGGTATCAATTGTATGTTTTTATTTTCCTTCAATTTTTCGAATTGTATGTTCTTTTTATTCTTCATATTTTCGAGTTTTATGTTCCTTGCTCTTTCTTAATCTTCAAGTTGTTCTTATTTATTTTCCTTGTTTGATCTTTAGTTTTTCTTGTTTTGTGTCTTTCCTTATTTTTCTTGTGCATTTTCGAATTATTAGTGTCCAAAGTATAAAAATTTTTAAGTTTGGTATCCTTTGTGTTTTCATTTTCTTAAAAATTTTCAAAATTTGCTCTTGGTGTTCATCTTGATCTTCAAAGTGTTTTTGGTGTTCATCTTGACATTCAAAGTTTTCTTATTTGTTTTCTTTGTTTTGATCTAAAAATTCTAAGTTTGGTATCATTTTATTATTTTTCTCTTTTCTCATTAAATTAAAAAAAATCTTTTTCTTTATTTACTCATCAATTTCGAATTCTTTAGGTTGACTTGGTCAAAATTTTTAAAATTTGGTAGTTTCTTGTTAGTCAAGTTAAAATTTCAATTTTAAAAATTTATCTCTTTAAATCTTTTTCAAAACAAATTCTCTTTCAATTTTCTTTTTTTTATATTTTTTGAAAATCTTTTATAAATTTTTTCAAAATCTTTTTCTTTTTTTCTATAATTTTCGAATTACTTGTCCCAGTTTATTATTTTGATTGAAAAATTTTAAGTTTGGTGTTTTCTTGTTAAGAAAGTTTCAACCTTTAAAATTTTAAAATCATATCTTTTTCAAATCTTTTATTTTATTTATTTATTTTCTTACAAGTATCTTTAATTTTAAGACATATCTTTTTCAAAACTTCCTAACCACTTCCTCTCTCTTCATTTTCGAAAATCACACCCATATTTTTTAAAATCTCTTTAATTAATTAATTATTTTAGTTTTCAATTTTATTTTATTTCTTTTCTTGTAATTTTCGAAACTTATACCATCTTTCCCATTTACTTTATTTTCATTTCTTTAATTTCAATTTAGCATTAAATAAATAAAATAAAAACAAAAATATTTTAATTTTTCTTTTATTCTAGTTTTATTTTTCAAAACATAATCCTTCAGCCACATCATTTTCCTTTCTCCATCATGGACCCAAGTGGAAATGAACAGTCCAGAAGGACTCTGGGGTCATATGCTAACCCCACTACTGCTTCATATGGGAGTAGTATCTGTATACCCCCCATTAGAGCCAGCAGTTTTAAGCTAAACCCTCAACTCATTATCATGGTGCAGCAAAATTGCCAGTGTTCCGGTCTTCCACAGAAAAAACCTACTGAGTTTCTGGCACAGTTCTTACAAATTGCTAACACAGTACGTGATAAGAAAGTAGATAAGGACGTCTATAGATTATTACTATTTTCATTTGCTGTAAAAGATTAATCTAAGAGGTGGTTAAATAACCAACCCACAGCAAGCATAAGAACATGGAAACAGTTATCACACAAATTCCTGAATCAATACTTCCCTCCAAAAAGGATGACACAGCTAAGGCTGGACATCCAAGGCTTTAAACAAGAGGATAATGAATCTCTTTATAATGCATGGGAGAGGTACAGAGAGATGCTAAGGAAATGCCCCTCTGAAATATTTTCAGAATGGGTGCAGTTAGACATCTTCTACTACGGGCTTACAGAAAAGGCCCAGATGTCTCTAGACCACTCAGCTGGTGGATCTATACACATAAGGAAGACAATTGAAGAGGCTCAAGAGCTCATTGATACAGTTGCTAACAATCAGCATCTGTACTTAAGCAGTGAGTCCTCCATGAAAGAAGAGGCTAAAGCACTATCCACTGAACTTAGTTCTCCAGAACAAGTTGTTGAACTCAATCACCAATTGCTTCTCATAACAAAATAGTTAGCAAAATTCAAAGAGATTTTACAAGATACTAAGAATGCCAACAAGAATATGGAAGCACAATTGGATCAGACAAGACAACAGCTATCTAAACAGATAACAGAAGAGTGCCAAGCTGTTCATTTAAGAAGTGGAAAGACACTGAATGCCTCAACTCAAGGCAGAAAAAAGCCAAGAAAGGAACAACTGAAAGAGGATGACCAAGCTACTGCCCAAAATTCATCTGAGGACAGTAAGAGCCCAGAAAGGAATGATTCTGGCATTCAAACACCAGAAAAGGGTAAAAAACTGGCGTTAAACGCCCAGTGGATGCCCAATTCTGGCGTCCAAACGCCAGAAAAGGGTGGCAATCTGGCGTTAAATCCCCAAAGAGCACCCAATTCTGGCGTTCAAACGCCAATAGGGGATCAGACACATGCAAGTACTGATAACAACCCCCTTAGGCAGGCTTCTCCAACCACTTTTGTAGGAAGTAAATGTAACACCCTACCATACAAAGTCTTATGCTTAAGTCATAATTCAGAGATGGCAAGGTATTACGACCTCTAAAACAAAAATTTAGTACGTATAGTAGTATGAATAATTGATTATAACTAGGAGCCTTTGTAGAAAAAGGGAGTAAACAAAAACCGTAACTCGAACGGGCAACACTCCGATCGATAACGTAACGAACCGGGATAAGCTAACGCGAGATCATATATATAAAGAGTGTCAAAAACAAGAATATCAAGACTCAAAACCCGGCTGCGAAGAGAACTGGTCCGAGCATAGCAATATATACATATGATAAAATAAGGAAACCCCAAAGGAAACCCAAAGGGACACAAATACAGAAAACCTATTCTCCAAAAATCCCCTCTAGAAGGAGTCATCACAGTTTGTATTATTTAATGGAGATAAAAGTATCTAAACAAGATATATAACCCAAAACAGAGTCCCGAGAACAAA
>NC_029789.2:110493073-110497053 GCF_000816755.2 Arachis ipaensis
TGGTGGCTAGCCATTGCTACTACCCAGGGAAACCCTCATCTCTAATGGTGGAAGTGCCAACATTCACAATTCATTCAACAGCATATATGCATTTATACTTAGCCATAAACATGGCTCCGCCGCCACACGGCATAATCCAGCCATCCGGCTCACGGTTAAATCCATAACCAGCCAATTCATTAACAATTACGGCCATTCGGCCCATGGCATAACAAGCACTTCCACCGCCATCCTCCACATCTCACATAATCATCTTTGATCCTCATGGATCATTCATTTTTCCCTTGCTTCACTCGCAAGTTACCACATTCACTAGCCCTTTTCCTCATGCTAGGCATTTCATAATGATTTAAGACATAAGTGGTGAGATTGGAGGCTTAGAAGTATGAAGTTTGGCTTTTAAAACTCAAAAATCAACTTTGGGATGAAAACAGGGCCACGCGTACGCACACTCCACGCGCACGCGTGGATGATGCTTTCTTGAAGAACGGCGCAACAGATTTTATCACACAAAACCCTCTTCCAAGCTTTCCAAAATCACCAATCAAGCTCCAATATTCACATATACACAACCTAAGCCACAATCATCATATCCATACACAATATCTCAATACCCAAACATCATAGAATCAATAAATTACACTAGGGTTGAGAATCTTACCACACCCAAGGTCCAAAGAGACAAGATTAACCTTCTCCTTCAAGAGAGTTGGGTCCTATAACATCAAAGAACCAAAAATCTCAACATTTTTACTCATGAAACTCGAAATCAAGGGCTGGAATTTCGAACAGTAAAACGTGGCTTACCTCAAAATTAATTGTATGGGTTTTGTAGAGCTCTTCGCGGTGAATGCGTGGCCGCAAACGGAGCGGCAATCGGAGCTCTAGATCAAAAGTTATGGTAGTTTGAAGATTAAGTGAGAGAAAGAACTTGAGAGAGTGTTCTTCCCTCCATAGCCTCCATTTTCAGCGTGTTTAGTGTGTTGTGAGGAGAGAGAGTGCTGAAAACTAGGGTTTTGATTTAGTTTAGTTGGGCCAAGGGCCCACTTTGGGTCCGGTTGGTCCGGTTTGGCCCGTTCGGTCCAATCTTGGTCCGATTTCTATAAAATTGGTACCGAAATTCTCGTCTCAGTCTCCTCTATCACATTTAGCCATAAAAATAACATTTTTGACTTTCTAGAATAAATTCTCATTTTATGGGTTAGTTAGCCGTTAATTGACCGGGTCTTACATTCTACCCACCTAATTGGGAATTTTGCCCACAAAATTCAAATTCAAATTCAATTACCTGAGAATAAGTGCGGATAATCCGTACGCATCTCCGACTCAAGTTCCCAAGTGTGTTCCTCAACACCGCCTCGACTCCATGCCACTTTGACTAATGAAACCTCTTTTCCACGCAACCGTTTGATACTAGTATCATCAATTCTGACTGGAGCCACTGGAAGCGACAAATCTTCCCTTAACTGAACCGATTCAGGTTCTAATACATGGCTAGCATCAGGAGTGTACTTCCGAAGCTGCGACACGTGAAATACGTCGTGCAGGTTTGAAAGATGGGGTGGTAGAGCCACCCGATACGCCACCGGCCCAATCCTCTCCAAGATCTGAAATGGACCAATGTATCGAGGATTCAACTTCTTTGCTTTAATCGCTCTACCTACTCCTGTGGTCGGAGTAACTTTCAGGAAAACATGATCTCCTGCCTCAAATTCTAAGGGCTTCCGCCTTTGATCGGCGTAACTCTTTTGACGACTCTGCGCCGTAAGCATCCTATCTCGGATTTTCTTGACTTGTTCAGTGGTCTCAGCTATTATTTCCGGCCCCAACAAGCCTTTCTCTCCAGCTTCATACCAACATAGCGGAGATTGACATTTCCTCCCATACAATGCCTCATACGGAGCCATTCCGATGCTCGCATGGTAACTATTATTGTATGCAAACTCCACTAACGGCATATACCGATCCCAACTCGCCGGTTGGTCCGAAACACAAGCTCTCAACATATCCTCTAGTGTTTGGATCGTCCTCTCGGATTGACCATCTGTTTGAGGATGGTAAGCTGTACTCAAGCTTAATCGGGTTCCAAAAGCTTTCTGAAATGCACCCTAGAATCTCGAAGTGAAACGAGGATCTCTATCAGAGATTATAGTAGCAGGTACACCATGAAGTCTCACAATTTCCTTTATGTATAACTGTGCTAACTCCTCAAGGGTGTAAGTCATCCGAATGGGCAAAAAGTGAGCTGACTTGGTCAGTCGGTCCACAATCACCCAGATAGCATCAAAACCAGTCTTAGTCCTTAGCAATCCCGACACAATGTCCATTGCAATACTTTCCCACTTCCATTGCGGAACCTCTAAAGGTTGCAACATCCCGGAAGGTCTTTGATGTTCAATCTTTACCTTTTGACAAGTTAAGCACTTTGAAACATATTCCGCCACATCATTCTTCATACCCGGCCACCAAAACATCGCCTTGAAATCATGGTACATCTTAGTACTTCCCGGGTGAATAGAGAATCCGCTTTTGTGTGCCTCCTTTAAGATATCTTGCCTCAAAGTGCCAACATCCGGCACAATGATCCTACCCTTGAATCTCCATAACCCATCCTTTTCTTCCGACACTCTCCACTGTTTTCCTTGCTTGATAGCCGGCCCTTATCTGGTGATAACCGGATCGCAAATCAATCTTAGAGAAAACCCCAGCTCCTTGTAACTGATCCATGAGATCATCAATTCTCGGCAATGGGTACTTATTCTTTATGGTGACCTTGTTCAGCTGCCTGTAATCTACACAGAGCCGCATACTTCCATCTTTCTTCTTCACCAGTAACACTGGAGCACCCCACGGGGATACACTTGGTCGAATAAAGTTCTTACCCAACAATTCCTCTAACTGAGACTTTAGCTCGGCCATCTCTAATGGTGACATCCTATAAGGAGCACTTGAGATTGGTCCCGCCCCAGGCACCAATTCAATAGCAAACTCGACCTCTCGGTTAGGTGGAAATTCCTCAATATCATCGGGAAACACTTCTGAAAACTCACACACTACCGGAATCTGATCCAACCTTTCATCATCACCCGAAACACCCGCGGTTAACAACAGGATACCCTGACATTCGATTCCAGAACAGTTCACCATCATCGAATTCAAGTAATAATTATTCACCACAACCGGCCCTTCTGTATCTTCCGGCATAAAGTACACCGACTTTGTAGAGCAATCAAGCAGGACATGGTTCTCAGATAACCAGTCCAATCCTAAGATAAGATCAAGACCGATCATCGGTAAGCAGATTAAATTATGGACAAAATCAAGCTGCTTGAACCTAAACGAAACTTTCGGGCATCCTATCCTAGTTACCATGGCTTCATGGGTAGCATTATACACTTTTAAGTCATAACCTAAGGTTACGATCTTCAATCCTAACTCATGGGCTTTCTCAAATGCAATGAATGAATGCGATGCTCCCGAATCAAATAAAGCATTTAAAGTTTGACCAGCCATTTCACAGTTACCTCGAATGAGTGTCTTGGATCCCTCTGCACCCACAGCTGAGGTTGTGAACACCCGACCAGTCTGTTGTGCTTTCCCAGCACCTTGCTTTTGCTTCTCCGGACAACTTGCGGCTTTATGCCCCGCCTTTCCACAATTGTAGCACAAACCCCATCCGGCCTTGCATGGTACTCCCGGATGGTGACTTCCACACCTAGTACAAGCTTGATCATTCTGAGGCAGCTTCCCAAACCTTTTCCCTTGGGAGTTGTTGTTGTTGGGCCTCCTAAAAGAACCTCCCCTCTTGAAAGGCGGACCTCTAGGTGCAAAGCTCTTCCCTCGGTTCTGTAAAAATGATCCTTTATGACTTCCTTTCTCAGCGGTTGCCCTTGTCACACACTCTTCAGCAACCCTACACTTGTTCACCAACTCGGAGAAAGTCCTAATCTCCATTGGTCCCACTGAACTGAAAATATCGC
>NC_029789.2:110497060-110498127 GCF_000816755.2 Arachis ipaensis
AGAAAAAGGGGGTAAACAAAAACCGTAACTCGAACGGGCAACACTCCGATCGATAACGTAACGAACCGGGATAAGCTAACGTGAGATCATATATATAAAGAGTGTCAAAAACAAGAATATCAAGACTCAAAACCCGGCTGCGAAGAGAACCGGTCCGAGCATAGCAATATATACATATGATAAAATAAGGAAACCCCAAAGGAAACCCAAAGGGACACAAATACAGAAAACCTATTCTCCAAAAATCCCCTCTAGAAGGAGTCATCACAGTTTGTATTATTTAATGGAGATAAAAGTATCTAAACAAGATATATTACCCAAAACAGAGTCCCGAGAACAAAGGATCTTCGCTAATCCAGAAGTCTCCAGCATGCCTCAACGAGAAGCCTCGCGTCCTGCATCTGAAAACCACAAAATCCGCATGGGTGAGAACCAGAGGTCCCCAGCACAGTAACAGCTTCCACATATATAATACATAATAATAAAGGAAAGCCGAAGTCAATCCCTAGAACTTCCTCCAGATAATATCAAAGCTTATAAACAAGCTAAACCATATAAGGGTATCTGACTAAAGATTCTTCAGTCTAACTAATACTTCCCTTTCCAATTCCTTCAAACCTCCCAACCACCAGCAGGAGTATAATATAGCAAACACAGTTATATCAAACAAGAGATTTACAAATAGGAACAGATAAGGCATTTAGACAATTAGCAAGTAATATGCAGTCAAATAGGCAATCTCAAACAACTCATGTAGTATGCTTATGATGCATGCCTGTCCCTAGTGGCTGATGATATCATCTGTCGGTTATAGAGCCAACCCGACAAGTCCTGGTAGCTAACCATTGGACTGTCCCTCTGTCGTGCATCCCCAACTCGAGTTATACTCATCATAAACTTGATCATAAACATGATCCATATCCATCACCCTCACTGGTGAATATTTACGAGGGCGAGCTCATCCGGGCCTTTCACAGTGCCCGGCCACACTTACGACATAGGGTCAAAAGAGCTTCGAGTCTCAACCTGGAGCACATGGTGGCTAGCCATTGCTACTACCCAGGGAA
>NC_029789.2:110506965-110547112 GCF_000816755.2 Arachis ipaensis
ACAATCAAGGCATCAATATTCATAATCACACATATGATCACATCATATATCTCAACCATTCCACAACATCATCAATTCAATGCCTATCTTAGGGCCTCTAGCCTAAGTATTTCCTACCACATTACATATTAGATACGGGAAACCGAAACCATACCTTAGCCAATTTCCCAAGCTCAACCGGAGCACTTCCAAACCACTTGTCCACAAGCTCTCAAGGTATCAACACCTCCAAGAACAGATTTTATCACACAAAACCCTCTTCCAAGCTTTCCAAAATCACCAATTAAGCTCCAATATTCACATATACACAACCTAAGCCACAATCATCATACCCATACACAACATCTCAATGCCCAAACCTCATAGAACAACAAATTACACTAGGGTTGAGAATCTTACCACACCCAAGGTCCAAAGAGACAAGATTAACCTTCTCCTTCAAGAGAGTTGGGTCCTATAACATCAAAGAACCCAAAATCTCAACATTTTTACTCATGAAACTCGAAATCAAGGGCTGGAATTTCAAACAGTAAAACGTGGCTTACCTCAAGATTAATTGTATGGGTTTTGTAGAGCTCTCCGCGGTGAATGCGTGGCCGTAAACAGAGCGGCAATCGGAGCTTTAGATCAAAAGTTATGGTGGTTTGAAGATTAAGTGAGAGAAAGAACTTGAGAGAGTGTTCTTCCCTCCATAGCCTCCATTTTCAGCGTGTTTAGTGTGTTGTGAGGAGAGAGAGTGCTGAAAACTAGGGTTTTGATTTAGTTTAGTTGGGCCAAGGGCCCACTTTGGGTCCGGTTGGTCCGGTTTGGCCCGTTCGGCCCAATCTTGGTCCGATTTCTATAAAATTGGTACCGAAATTCTCGTCTCAATCTCCTCTATCACATTTAGCCATAAAAATAACATTTTTGGCTTTCTAGAATAAATTCTCATTTTATGGGTTAGTTAGTCGTTAATTGACCGGGTCTTACAGTAAACCTGCAGCAACTAAGGTTGAAGAATATAAAGCCAAGATGCCTTATCCTCAGAAACTCCGCCAAGCGGAACAGGATAAACAATTTGCCCATTTTGCAGACTATCTCAGGACTCTTGAAATAAAGATTCTGTTTGCAGAGGCACTTGAGCAAATACCCTCTTATGCTAAGTTCATGAAAGAGATCTTAAGTCATAAGAAGGATTGGAGAGAAACTGAAAAAGTTTTCCTTACTGAAGAATACAGTGCAGTCATTCTAGAAAGCTTACCAGAGAATCTTAAAGATTCCGGAAGCTTTATGATACCATGCACATTAGAGGATGCCTGTACTGATGCGCGAGTATCCTTCTTACCTTTTCCTCGTGAATTTGTATTTAATTTGTTAAGTTTTATCAAGAATTAATTATCTTTTAGCCATTATGGATGCTACTTTGAATCTTGTGCAATTTTATTTATTTTAGGTAGCATTCGGAGGGATTTGATGGAGTTTCTGCAGAAAAAAAAAGAAGCCAAGGAGCTAACCAGGCACGCGCACGCGCGATTTGGAGCTCTCCATGGCAATGCGTGCGCGTACTTGACGCGTACGCGTGAAAAGCAAAATTGCTCAGCGACGCGTGCGCGTACCTAACGCGTACGGGTGACACGCGAAAAAGGCCATCGACGCGTACGCGTGACTGACGCGTACACGTTGCGTACGCATGACTGACACGTACGCGTGACATGCGCGACATTCAGAAAACTCGAAAACGCTGGGGGCGATTTCAGGCCGAGTTTTGACCCAGTTTTCTGCTCAGAAACACAGACTAGAGCCAGGGGATAGCAGAAACTCAAGGGAGATTCACACAAGAATGATTCTGCCACTCCAAGTTAGGCGTGGACCCTATGAAGCAAGTGGTCCCCATCCATCAAATTGAAGACATACTGATTGCTTTAATTAATTCTGATTTAAACTTTAATTTTTAATTTAAAATAGGAAAAGATATTATTTTAGTTTTAGAAGATAGATTTTAAATTTATTAGGATTATATATAAAAGGGGATTGGAATTAGTTAACTTTTCATTCCATCTCAACACAACATTATTCCATTTCAATTTACAATCCTTATTATTCTCTGAACCATGAGCAACTAAACCTCCATTGTTAAGGTTAGGAGCTCTGTCTATTTGTATGGATTGATTTTATTGCTTTTTCTATTTTAATTCATGTATGGATTTATAATTTAAGAATTGTTTTCGCTCTTTATCTTATAAATTTAGGTGGAACGGAAGTATGACCCTCTTTCTATTTGAGTTCTTGTATAACTTGAAAAAGCTCTTTACTTGAACAACAGCTTAAAAATATATTCTCCTAAATTTTAATTATCTGGATTTAACGGGATACGTGATATATAATCCTTTTATTTTTGGGTAATTAGAGTTTTTGTGGCATATAAACTGGAATTTGATCATCACCCTCTAATTGTAATTAATTGACCAAGGAATTGGCTGTTGATGAATTTTAGAGTAGACTAGAAAGGTCTAAGGAATTAGGGTCTAGTCACATATAGTTTGCCATAAATTAAATCCTACATGATTAAAATAGTTAGTAAGAAAAGTTAATCCAGAAAATTAGATAACTCTGAAACCTTAACTGTTTTTTCCATAGTTTATTCCCAATTTACTTACTTGCCTTTCTTCAATATTCTTTATATTGTTTAATGTCTTTTTAATTCCCAAACATTACTTTCTGTTTGCCTGACTAAGTCTATCACTCAATTATTGTTGCTTGATCCATCAATCCTCGTGGGATCGACCCTCACTCACCTGAGGTATTACTTGGTACGACCCGATGCACTTGCCGGTTAGTTTGTGGGTTATAAATTACCGCACCCTTGCCTTCTATCTGTTTATGAGCAGGAACAGGGACAAGGAACCTTTGTTAGACTTTGATCCTGAACCTGAAAGGACTTGTAGGCGACGTTTACAACAAGCAAGACTTTACAAGGCTGCAGAGTCCACTATGGATAATAATAATAATGCTGTTAATGCCAATGTGGCAAATCCGAATGGGGATGATCAACAAAGAAGAGTGCTTGGCTCTTACTCTGCCCCTACTGCGGATCTTTATGGAAAAAGCATTGTGGTACCCCCTATAGCTGCAAACAACTTTGAGTTGAAGCCACAATTGGTCACCCTGGTGCAACAAAACTGCCAGTATCATGGGCTCCCTCATGAAGATCCAAATCAGTTTATATCTGATTTTTTGTAGATTTGTGATACTGTGAAGACAAATGGAGTGAACCCAGAGGTGTACAGGGTCATGCTCTTCCCGTTTGCTCTGAGGGATAAAGCAAAGCTATGGCTAGATTTCCAACCGAAGGAGAGTTTGAATACTTGGGAAAAGGTTGTTATTGAGTTTCTCACTAAATTTTTTCCAGCAAAGAAGCTGACCAAGCTCAGGTTGGAGGTTCAGACTTTCAGACAGAAGGAGGGTGAAACTCTTTATGAAGCTTGGGAGAGATACAAGCTACTGACTAGGCAATGCCCTCCGGACATGTTCTCCAAATGGACCCAACTAGATATCTTTTATGAAGGCTTGGGTGAGATGTCTAAGATGAGCTTAGATACCTCTGCAGGGGGTTCATTGCATAAGAAGAAGACACCAGAGGGGACTATTGAGCTTATTGAATTGGTTGCTAGTAACCAATATTTATACTCATCAAACAAGAATCCTGTGAACTCTGAGACCTCTCAGAAGAGAGGCGTGTTAGAAGTAGAAGCTATTAATGCTCTTCTTACTCAGAACAAGCTTATGTCTCAAAAAATAAATTTACTTACTCATCAACAGATGGGTGGCATGCAAGTCTTAGCTATCAACACCCAAAATCCACTACAGGAAGTCTCTTATGACATGGCAGGTAATTTTGTGCAAAATGATAATTATGATTATGCTCAACCCTCTTCTGAACAGGTTAATTACATGGGGAGTGGTCCTAGGAATCCCAACAATGATCCATATTCTAAGACATACAATCAGGGATGGAGAAATCACCGAAATTTTGGGTGGAGAGACCAACCTCAGAGATCTCAGAACTTCAACAATAATTCTTAGGGCGGTTTCCAACAGAACAATTACAATAACCGCCAATTTCAGTCTCAGCAGCAACAACCACCTCAGCAGGCAAACTCTAAATCCCAAGAAGATTCTAATTGGGAGATGATGAGGAGTTTTATGCAGGAAACCAGAGCCTCTATTAGAAACTTAGATGTGCAAATGGGCCAACTGAGCAAGCAAATACCTGAAAGGTCTGCAAGTACATTTTCAGGTGATACAGTGGTGAACCCAAGATAAGATTGTAAGGTTATTCAATTGAGAAGTGGTAAAGTAGCTGGCTCTGAGACCAAGGCCAATGAAGAGCTAGTTGAAAAGGAAGCTCCAGAGGAGAAGAAGGGAGATGTAGAGCATGCCCCTCCTAAACATATAGACAACCCATTTCCTGACTCCCTTGACAACTATCCCACCTTGCCAAAGGCCCCTGAATACAAGCCAAAAATGCCATATCCTCAGAGGCTTCAGAAGGCTTCCAAAGAAAAACAGTTTTCTAAATTTTTAGATATCTTCAAGAAGCTGCAGATCAACATTCCTTTTGCAGAGGCTCTGGAGCAAATGCCTCTCTATGCTAAATTCATGAAAGAATTGTTGACCCACAAGAGGAATTGGAAGGAACAAGAGACAGTGGTGTTAACCAAGGAATGTAGAGAAAATGCAAGATCCAGGGAGCTTTGTGATTCCTTGCACCATTGGAGATGTCACCATTCAGAGAGCTTTATGTGATCTTGGAGCTAGCATTAATCTCATGCCACTTTCAATAATGAAAAAGCTTCAAATTTAGGAGGTAAAACCCACTCGTATTTCTCTTCAACTTACTGATCTTTCTATTAAATTACCTGTAGGTGTTGTTGAGGATTTACTTGTGAAAGTAGGACCTTTTATTTTTTCTGCTGATTTTGTTATATTAAACATGGAAGAGGATGTAAAATCCTCTATTATTCTTGGTAGACCCTTTCTAGCTACAGGTAGAGCTTTGATTGATGTGCAAAAGGGTGAATTAACCCTGAGGGTCAATGAAGAATAGGTGGTCCTAAATATTTTTGAAGCCCTCAAGCACCCTAATGATTCTGAGGGGTGTATGAAAATAGATGTTATTGAACCACTTATTCAAGAAGTATTGGAAGCTGAGGTACTTGATGATATTCTGGATCCTATTTCTGAATATGAATTAGTTGAAGTTGATGATTCACCACCCCAAAAGGAGTTGATGAACACGCCAATAAAGGAGGAGGAAGTCCCCAAGCTTGAACTCAAACCTTTACCTCCTTCTCTGAAATATGTGTTCTTGGGTGGAAATGATTTATATCCAGTGATTATTAGCTCTTCTCTGAAGCCTGAAGAAGAAGAAGCACTTATTTCAGTGCTCAAGAGCCATAAAACAGCTCTTGGGTGGACCATTAGTGACTTGAAGGGGATTAGTCCAACCAAGTGCATGCACAAGATCCTCTTTGAAGATGATGCTAAACCAGTTGTGCAACCACAAAGGAGACTCAATCCAACTATGAAAGAGGTGGTCCAAAAAGAGGTAATAAAACTATGGGAAGCAGGCATTATTTACCCTATTTCTGACAGTCCTTGGGTAAGTCCTGTACATGTAGTTCCCAAGAAAGGAGGGATGACAGTGATCAAGAATGAAGAGAATGAGCTTATTCCTACAAGAAAAATCACAGGATGGAGAATGTGTATAGACTACAAGAGGCTCAACACTGCTACAAGGAAGGATCACTTTCCCCTGCCTTTCATTGATCAGATGCTTGAGAGGTTAGCTGGTCATGCATTTTATTGCTTTCTAGATGGCTATTCTGGATATAACCAAATTTCAGTGGACCCTCAAAATCAAGAGAAGACAACATTCACATGCCCCTTTGGATTATTTGCCTACAGAAGAATGCCTTTTGGACTTTGCAATGCTCCAGCAACTTTTCAGAGGTGTATGCTTTCAATTTTTTCTGATATGGTTGAAAAGTTTATTGAGGTATTTATGGATGACTTTTATGTCTTTGGTAATTCTTTTAAATCCTGCCTTAAGCATTTATCTCTTGTCTTGAAATGGTGTCAAGAATCAAACCTTGTTTTAAATTGGGGAAAATGTCATTTTATGGTTACAGAAGGTATTGTTCTTGGACACCGGATTTCAAGTAAGGGAATTGAGGTTGATAGAGCAAAGGTGGAGGTAATTGAAAAATTACCACCACCAACTAATGTTAAGGTAGTCAGGAGTTTCTTGGGTCATGCAGGATTTTATAGAAGATTTATAAAGGATTTTTCTAAAATTGCTAAACCTTTAAGCAACCTGTTGGTTACTGATGTTCCTTTTGTCTTTGATTCTGATTGTTTGCATGCTTTTGAAACTCTGAAAGCAAACCTTACCTCTGCTCCCATTATAGCTCCCCCTGACTGGGATTTACCATTTGAATTAATGTGTGATGCTAGTGATTTTGCTATAGGAGCTGTTTTAGGACAGAGGCATGGTAAGCTTGTACATGTCATTTACTATGCCAGTCGTGTGTTAAATGATGCTCAAAGGAATTACACAACTACAGAAAAAGAATTATTAGCTGTTGTGTATGCTGTTGATAAGTTTGGGTCCTATTTACTTGGTTCTAAGGTTATTGTTTACACTGATCATGCTGCTTTGAAGTACCTTCTAACCAAACAGGATTCTAAAGCAAGATTAATCAGATGGGAGTTGCTCCTTCAGGAGTTTGATATTGAGATAAAAGACAGGAAAGGGTCAGAAAATCAAGTAGCTGACCATCTCTCTAGAATTGAGCCTAAAGCAGGAGTACAACCACCCACAGCTGTGATTGAGACGTTTTCTGATGAGTAATTGTTCCTCATTCAGCAGGCTTCATGGTTTGCAGACATTGCAAATTATAAGGCCATGAATTTTATCCCAAGGGAGTACAGTAGGCAACTAGTGAAGAAGCTATTGGCTGATGCAAAGTACTATATTTGGGAGGAACCATACCTTTTTAAAAGGTGTTCAGATGGTATCATCCGGAGATGTGTCCAGATGAAGAAAAACAGCAGATTCTTTGGCACTGTCATGGTTCTGATTATGGAGGCCACTTTGGTGGTGAAAGGACAGCTATAAAGGTCCTTCAGAGCGGGTTTTACTGGCCGACTCTCTTCAGAGACTCAAGAGCATTTGTGAAGCACTGTGACAAATGTGAAAAAGCCACAAATCTTCCTACCAATTATGAAATGCCACAGCAGGGGATCCTTGAGGTTGAGTTATTTGATGTGTGGGGTATTGATTTCATGGGACCTTTCCCACCCTCACATTTAAACAACTATATTCTAGTAGCAGTTGACTATGTGTCCAAGTGGGTGGAAGCTGTGGCTCTACCCACCAATGATGCCAAGGTGGTAATGAGTTTTCTTCAGAGGTATATCTTTAGCCGGTTTGGTGTCTCAAGGACACTCATTAGTGATGGAGGAAGTCACTTCTGTAACAGACAGTTGGACTCTCTTCTGCATAGATATGGAGTCCGTCATAAAGTGGCAACTCCCTATCACCCTCAGACAAGTGGACAAGTTGAAGTTTTCAACAGAGAACTTAAGAGGATTCTAGAGAAGACCGTCAGTGTTTCAAGAAAGGACCGGTCTAGGAATCTTGATGATGCTCTCTGGGCATACCAGACAGCGTACAAGACTCCAATTGGCATGTCCCCATATCATTTGGTATATGGCAAAGCCTGTCACTTGCCAGTCGAGCTAGAGCACAAGGCTTACTGGGCAATCAAGTACCTAAATCTTGATTCAGAAGCTGCAGGAATTAAGCGAATGCTTCAGTTGAATGAGCTTGATGAATTCAGATATTCAACTTATGAGAATGCCAAGCTCTATGAGGAGAGAACCAAGCTACTGCATGACAAAAAGATTGCCATCAGAGTCTTTGAGCCAGGACAGAGAGTGCTTCTATATAATTCAAGGCTCAAATTCTTTCCCAGGAAGCTGAAATCTCGGTGGTAAGGACCGTTTGTAGTTATCAGAGCTTCACCATATGGTCATGTGGAAATATAGGAAGAGAATTCTGACAGGAAATTTACAGTGAATGGCCAGAGGCTGAAGCACTATCTTGGAGGCGAGATTGATCACCAGAGGTCCACTCATCTGCTGAACTAGCAGAACTGACCGTCAAGCTAATGACGTTAAAGAAGCGCTTGTTGGGAGGCAACCTGATAAATTCGTATCCTTAGCTATTTTTCGTAGTAGTAGTTTTCTTCCTTATTTGATTTTTACTAAGTTTTTACTGTTTTTCAGATCATGCAACTATCTTAGAATAGGAGCCAGATAATTTATAAAAAAAGAGAGAGAATAGCACCCGACGCTCAAGCATCGCCGACGCGTACGCGTCAGATGGGTGTGCATAAAAAATAAGAATGAACAGAGAGTTGCGCGGGAGTGGCGCAAGAATGATGCCTTTCGCACAAACAAGCCCACGCGTATGCGTACCCCACGCGTGCACGTCATTCGTGATTTTGGCACTCCACGCGTACGCATCATCGACGTGTACGCGTGACCTTAAAAATCGACGTAAATAAGTGTTTGGGCAGAGAGTTGTGCTGGCTTGGGGCTGGAAGTGTGCTAGAAGCACAAAACTTGTTCATGCGTACGCGTCCTTGATGCATGCGCGTCATCTGCACAAATGGCCATCCAACATAAACTTCCTCAGGAGAGTGAGATGCCAATTGGTGCGCTCTCAATTGCGTTGGAAAGTAGACATCTTGGGTTTTCCAGCAATATATAATAGTCCATACTTTGCCCGAGATTTGATGGTCCAAACTGGCGTTAAACGCCAGCCAAAGACCATTTTCTGGAGTAAAACGCCAGAACTGGCACCAAAATTGGAGTTAAACACCCAAACTGGCACCCAAGCTGGCGTTTAACTCCAAGAATGGCCTATTCACGTGAAAGCTTCAATGCTCAGCCCTAGCACACACCAAGTAGGCCCCGGAAGTGGATTTTTGCACTATCTGCACTTAGTTACTCATTTTCTGTAAACCTAAGTTACTAGTTTAGTATAAAAACTACTTTTAGAGATTCATTTTGTAACTCATGACATTTTTTACATTTCATATTGTATCTTCTACAGCATGAGCCTCTAAACCCCATAGGTAGGGGTGAGGAGCTCTGCTGTGTTTTAATGGATTAATGCAATTACTACTGTTTTCTATTCAATCACGCTTGATTCTATTCTAAGATACTCACTTGTACTTCAATCTAGAGAATATGATGATTCGTAACACTCATCATTATTCTCAATTCTATGAACGCGTGCCTGACAACCACTCCCATTCTATCTGAGCTCAACGTAGTCATTGGGTGACAGCTTGAGTGCGTATCTCTTGGGTCTCTAATCCACGGACCGAGTCCGTGGGATTAGAATCTTCGTGGTAGAGGCTAGAACCAATTGGCAGCATTCCTGGGATCCGAAAAGTCTAAACCTTGTCTGTGGTATTCCGAGTAGGATCTGGGAAGGGATGACTATGACGAGCTTCAAACTCACGAATGTTGGGCGCAGTGATAGTGTGCAAAAGGATAGAGAGATCCTATTCCAACACTAGTGAGAACATACAGATGATTAGCCGTGCGATAGCTGTATGACGAACAGAACTCTCGCGCGGTCTAGAATTTTCACAATTAAGTTCTCGTTGCAAGTATAGCTTCTAGACTGACAAGAAATCCTTTCGTGCAAAAGTTTTGGTTGTCACAAGTAACAAACCCCTAATGAAATTGATAACCGAAGTATTTAAACATCGGGTCATCTCTCAAGGAATTGCAGGGAGGTGTATTTATTATTGGTTATGGAAGATTATCTTTTTGGGGTTTTTGAATAATGAACAGGAAAAGTAAATTGCAAGAATTAAAATAATAACTAATAAAGCTCTTAGCAAGATATGAAAATTGGAAATCCCATCCTAGTTATCCTTATCAATTGTGATGAGAATTGTTTATTGCTCCCTCTTAGTTAACCCTTACTAAATAAAGAAAAGTCAAGTGGACTAATCAATTTGATTCCTCAAGTCCTAGTCAACTTCTATGGAAAGACTAGCTTTAGAGGGATCCAAATCAACCAGCAAATTTCAATTATCAATCAACAATGGAGTTTGATAACTCAAGTGTCACCAATTAATCAGTTTAAGCTAAGAATGTAAAAAGCTAAATTAAAATCATAAATCTGGAATACCTCAATTTGCATTAAACAAAAATTCAAATCTAACATAAAGAGTTCATAAGCCAATTTGGCAATATAAGTAATTACCAAGAGAAATAAAGAAACCAAAGTATTAGAATAAATAAAAGTAGAAGAGAAACATAAATTAAAGGAACATTGAACCTGGAATTGAGGAGAAATAATCCTAAAACTAAGAGAAATCATAAATCCTAAAACCTAGAGAGAGTAGAGAGCCTCTCTCTCTAGAAAACTACATCTAAAACCTAAGATTGTCAATTATGAATGTTGTTCTAATGAATGAATGGATTCTCCCACTTTATAGCCTCTAATGTGTATTTTCTGGGCCAAAAACTGGGTCAGAAACAGCCCAGAAATTGTCCCCAGCAATTTCTGATACGTCCCGCACGCAGCACTGTCACGCGTACGCGTCGTCCACGCGTATGCGTGGATTGATTTTTCTCCAGGTCACGCGTGCACGTGATCCACACATGGGAGTCACCTATCTTTAAGGCAGCTATGGTAAATTATATATCGTTGCGAAGCCCTGGATGTTAGCTTTCCAACGCAACTGAAACTGCCTCATTTGGACCTCTGTAGCTCATGTTATGACCGTTTGAGTGCGAAGAGGTCAGGCTGGACAGCTTAGCAATTTCTTCAACTTCTTGTATTCCTTCCACTTTTGCATGCTTCCTTTTCATCCTCTAAGCCATTCCTGCCTTATAAATCCTGAAATCACTTAACACACATATCAAGGCATCGAATGGTAATAAGAAGGGATTAAACATAGCAAAATTAAGGCCAAAGAAGCATGTTTCCAATCATAGCACAAGATTAGGAAGGAAAATGTAAAACCATGCAATTAGTATGAATAAGTGTGCAAATACTTGATAAAAACCACTCAATTGAGCACAAGATAAACCCTAAAATAATGGTTTATCACTGTACCTGGTATTTTTCATCTGAGACGAGAAATTCGACAGTTGATTAGCCGTGCAGAAACCGTACCTAGTATTTTTCATCTGAGAGGATCATACAGCTTGCCATTGAAGGAAGCCATGCGTGTTTGGAGAAGAAGACAGTAGAAAAGCAGAGATTCAGACAACAGAGCATCTCTGAAACCTCAACCTGTTCCTCATTACTGAATCACAAGTACTATTTATTTCATGTTATTTACTTTTCATAAACAAAATCATTCTTATCATTAATCTCCTGACTAAGATTTACAAGATAACCATAGCTTGCTTCAAGCCGACAATCTCCGTGGGATCGACCTTTACTCACGTAAGGTATTACTTGGACGACCCAGTGCACTTGCTGGTTAGTTGTGCGGAGTTGTGAAAAGTATGATCACAATTTCGTTCACCAATGAACACGACTAGAGGAGAACGACAAAGGCAATGCAAATCAACAACAAAAGAATGACGATAGGGTTTCAGGGTTTAGAGTTTTAGGGTTTATGGGTTCATGGTTCAGTGTACAGGAGTTCAGTGTGTTTCAAACTTTCGGTTCGCTCCGTGTATTAATTTCGGTTCACCGTGTTCATGGTTGAGGGTTTAGGGGCCAGGGTTCAGGGTTTTAGGAGTTTTGGGTATACAGTAGGGTTCAAGGTTTAGGGTTCAGGGTTTAGAGTTTAGCATTCAGGGTTCAGAGTTCAGTGTTCAGGGTTCGGGTACAAGTTTTAAGGTTTAGGGTTTATGGTTTAGCGTTCAGGGTTCAGAGTTCAGAGTTCAGGATTCGGGTTCAGGGTTTAGGGTTTAAGGTTTAGGTTTTAGGGTGTAGGGTTTATGGTTTAGGGTTTTAGGGATTTAGGGTTTATGGGTTCAGGGTTCAGGGTTCTGGTTTTAGTGGTTAGGGTTTAAGGTTTAGGGTTCAGTGTTTAGGGGTTCATAATTTTTTCATAAACAGGAGAGAGATTTGGATTACTCTTCTGAAACGAATTAAACTGACAAAGTTTGGATTATTCAATTTTGAATCGAATTGAATGGAATGTAATTGCTAATTTGAATTGAATTAAATGGACAGAGGTGTACTGAATTGAATTGAATTGAATTGATAATATGTAAATTGTAGGCAGCGTTATTTGAATTTGATTTTATATAATGGATTATGTTTCGTTCACTCAGTACTATACAATTGTTTCACCATGAGTACTGTGTTCGGTTCACCATGAGTACTGTGTTCGGTTTATTCTGCAGAAAGCTGTTTGAATTTGATTTTATATAATGAATTATGTTTCGTTCACTCAATACTATACAATTGTATTGTGTTCGGTTCACCATGAGTACTGTGTTCGGTTCATTCTGCACTATTCAAAACTCTTCTTCCTCACCTTCTACTGCTTCTTCACCAGAGAGAGAAGGAGGAAAAGATAAAAAAAATACAGCAGCAACAAGAACAAAAGAATGACGATAAGAAGAAAACACGTGAAGAAGAAGGAATGTAAAAAAGGAGGAGAATGAGGAACGCGAAGAAGAAGGCGAAGAAGAAGAAGACGCTCCGTGCGTAAACGAACGTGAAGAAGAAGAAGAAGAAGACGAACGTGAAGAAGAAGAAGAAGAAGAAGAAGAAGAAGAAGAAGAAGAAGAAGAAGAAGAAGCGTGGGGGAGAAGAAGCGGTGGGCAAGAGCGATTTTGTGTGTGTTGGGCGCGTGTATTTCACGTTTCATTTAATGGTATTGATTTTTTTGGTATTGGGCTAACTTAATTATATGGTTACAAGGATGTGTAGCATTTCTAATAAATAAATATTATATTATAATTACTTTACTAAACTAAGGTCATTACCATACTCGATGCAATCTGTAGCTGAAATTTATGATGCACGTTCTCTGAGCTGCGGGACTCACTGCTGAACTCTCCTGGTACAAGCTGCAACGGTTGAATAGCTCCTCACGCATGAACGGCACAGCAGTTCGCACCAAAGCGGGACACGTTTCACCAGCACCACAGAATTTTCCATTTAGTATCTATCCGTGACCGATATTATTCCTTAATCCATTTCCCAAAATCCTCAGCCACAATAAATAGTTAAATACTGAAATAATAACTATCAATATGCAGATATAATAAATATAAATATAACACACACACACAATAATCGTATAATAAAGATTTAAATCAGAGATTATAATATAAGAAAATTTTTTTACCTGATTGAATTTTCTAATATCTATTATATTTTTTATCGTCTCGTTATTTAGTAATGATATATGGTTTTAATCAATACAAATTAAAGTGATAGGAGAAAGATTTATATGTTTCCTAGAATATATTTAATTCATCTCGAAATCAATTACAATTATTCATACTCATATAGACACTGTAGAATTGGTAATACTAAGTGCATGTTTGGGCGCTATTATTTTGTTAAAAAAAGATCTTTTTTCAATAAAAAAAGATCTTTTTTTATTTTTTAACGTGTTTGGTAAATTTCTAGTAGTAAAAGTAAAAGCACTAGTAAAATAAAAAAAAATCTTTTTTGAGAAGCTGTAATTTACATCTTTTTTTAAAAGATCTTTTTTCCTTAAAAAAAAAATATTTTTCATGTAATAAATAAAAAAAAGTATTTTTATATTGTTATACCCAAACATAATTGATTGATAAAAAGACCTTTTTATATGAGATATCCAAACATAAAATTACTTTTACTTCTCCATAAGATCTTTTAAAAAAAGATAACTCGAAAAAAGATATTTTTTAAAAAACTCACCCAAACAAGCCCGATAAGAAGTATATAATGAAAACTTGAAAAGTTAAAACAAAAGAAAAATGAATTGTTCCCTCACTGTTGTTGATTTGATATTAGTGTTTGCAATTTAAAATAAACAAAAAGGAAATCAAAAAATGAAAAAGAAACTTGTGGTCTAAAACGGAAGGAGAAAAGAAACAATGAAGTGAAGTTCTCCGCCATTTTTTCTACCACAAAGCCAGGAAGTGTAAACTGAGGAACTGGCATGGCCACTGTAGCAACAAGTGGAATAGGAGCAGGGTTAACAAAGCTCCAAGCAAACAAAGGAAAGCACAACAAATCCCTCTTTCTGGGCCATGGATTCAGAATCAAACCTTCTTCTCTACCATGCAGCAGTAGAAAGAAGCCTCCTTTTCAAGTGTTTGCATTAGGTGGTGGTGGTGGTGCAAGTGAATGGGTTCTTGATTCCATTCACAACCTCTTTGTGGGTGTTGGGGTTGGTCTCCCTTGCACTGTGATGGAGTGTGGGGACCTAATTTATAGGAGCACACTACCAAAGTCAAATGGGTTGACTCTTACAGTTCCTGGTGCGGTTCTTGCTTTGAGTGCTCTCTCTTACCTTTGGGCCACACCTGGGGTTGCACCTGGTTTCTTTGACATGTTTGTTCTTGCTTTTGTTGAGAGATTGTTCAGACCCACTTATAGAAAGGTCACTCAGTTCAACTTCATTTCTTTTTCTTTATGTTACTTTAGCCAATTCTTATTTTCATTCTATAATATCTCTTATTTCGTTACTTATATAGAAGTAAAAATTATGGTTGATTAATTAGTACTTCACTGTTAAGAATTTACATTACTTTTGATTTTAGTATATGTCCATTTAGCTAGAGTGCACCATGGATAATGCTACTATAAAATATTTAGATGTTAATGGTTTAAATGTTAAATATGACCCACTACTTGTTTGATTCATCGCGTCATGACTCAACAATGCTTGGTTCATATAGGTTAATTGTTAATATTGCTTCTGCTCTTGATTGTAACTGTTATTGCTGACGTTGGTTTATTGTTTTTGGCAGGATGACTTTGTTGTGGGCAAGAAGTTAGGGGAGGGATCCTTTGGAGTAGTTTATAGAGCAACACCGTCCAAGCCCTCTTCAAAGGTATTAATTAATTACTATTCTATTTGGAAGCTACTATGGTCCTTTGCAGATCCTATGTTAATGCAGGATGCTTGTGGGCTGCCTATTTGGAAGCTACTAGAATAATGGAGTTTCTCACTTATGTTTTTTTTGCCTTAGTTGGTTCTTGCTTGCATTTTTCATGGTGCACTTTACTAGATCATTGAATTTTCATGTCATTTGTTTATGAATTTTTTTTTTTTTTTGAAAACGGTGTCATTTTAAGTTTAATTGCTCATGAATATCATGCTTTCAAGAAACAAAAATGAGTGGCATATGTGCCTCAGCACCTGTGAGATTTAGAAATGTTAGATTGCTTGAATAGTATTGGTATGACTTATGCTTCTATTTTGGTTCTCAATGGAAGGAAGGTGACTTAGTCTTGAAGAAAGCTACTGAATATGGTGCCGTAGAAATTTGGATGAATGAGCGCGTACGGAGAGCTTGTGCAAGCAGCTGCGCAGATTTTCTATACGGGTTTCTTGAGGTGTTGCTCAATTAAAACTACTACTTCTTCATGAACTTCACTATCATAGTTGTATGGAGAAATTAAAGACATTTTTCAGTTACATAAGTTCACAGTTTAGTTTTAGTTATAGCAGTTGTCCTCATAATCACAAACCATTTGCAGAGCTCTTCAAAGAAGGCTCCCGAATACTGGCTTATATGGCGGTTTGAAGGGGATGCTACCCTAGCTGACTTGCTGCAGAGTAGAGAATTTCCATACAATGTTAGTAGTCTCGTTACTCGTCGTGATGCAAATCATCAATTTTAATAGTATTAAGTATTAACCTTACAATTTTCTGATAAAGTAGTAGGAAATTATTACAATAATATTCCGTAGCCTTTACTCATTATTTCACTATGTTTCTGAAGCGTTTTGTTCATATTAAACTCTTCAATTTTATGCTTTATTGGTAAGTCATGAATGCTTATGTCTCCGGTATCAGCCATAGTGATTAGTGCCGCAAATTACAGGTTGAAACATTAATTCTGGGTGAGGTTCAGGACTTGCCGAAGGGAGTCGAAAGAGAAAACAGAATTATTCAAACAATCATGAGGCAACTGTTGTTTGCATTAGACGGTCTTCACTCAACTGGCATTGTGCATAGGGATATTAAGCCACAGAACATTATTTTCTCTGAAGGTAAGAATCTGAACCTTGCATATCTTATTTTTTTCCCTCCCTGATGAAAAGTTTTCATAATCAAAGTTAAGATCAGGGTTTCTTTTGTTTAGTATGTCTTTTATTGAGTCTTTATTTTGTGTTATTGTTTACCTTGTAATAAACTCCACTTTATTGTGCTGAGCTCCTTCTTTCAAGAAGAAAAAACCCCTATTAAGATCTTGTTTCCTTTCTAATCCTGGGATCAGGGTCGCGAACATTCAAAATCATTGATCTTGGAGCTGCTGCAGACCTGCGAGTTGGCATTAACTATATTCCCAAGGAGTTTCTCTTGGATCCAAGGTATCTTCTTCGACATTTGATAAAAAAATAGCACTGTTGCCTGCTTTCAAAAGGAGAAAAAATATTAAGAAAAGAAAAGAAATCTACTGTTGGAATTTTTTATTTGATATGCTTAATGAGTTTAGTAATGGGTTCTTTTCATTTTTCTTTTAGTGGAATTAGAAAATGGAAGCTTTTATTTTTTTTTTATTTATGAACTATTTCAAAAATTTCCCTTTAAAGCCATCAACACTTTCTGCCTCATTTCCTTTAAGGCCCCGTTCCCACATCGCATACTCATTCTCATTCTCATTCCAACAAGTCGCCATATTGAAATAAGAGAGTGAATGTGACCAATTAATTGCTGAAGGAGTTTGAACCTAAGGCTGATTCGGGTCCAGTTTTTGTGTCGGTGATTCTCCTTCATTCTGTTAACTCCAGGGTGGTTAGTTCAGATTCCTGCAATTCTTGAGTTTGCCAATTTTCAAACAAGTGGATTTTCCATTTTGTTTCATGCACATTAGCAGCAAGAGATGAATATAGCAAGGAATGAAAACTATTGTAACTTGTGAGCTAAAAAACTGAATTATTCTATCAATGTGTATTATGCAGAAGATATACAAGGATATATATACACAGCAGATGAAGTGTAACAACTAACAACCATTCTAACAAACTCTTAACTTCACCCTAACTAACTTATAACTGAGTTTCCTTTTATGCCCCTAATAATGCAATCCTCTACTTTGCTCTTATATACATTTTCTTCTTAGCAATTGAGATCCAGATGTACATGGATTAATGAATAAATGAATGAATGATCCTAATTAATTTCTTGTTTACGTTTACTAGCTAGTACTGTTGCCAAGTTCTTTTGGTTGGTTTGGATTATTATTGGAATTTATTTGTATATTTCTGTTTTTAATCAAGCTCTCAATTAATGAGAATCAGTTCTGTTTTCAAGGCATCAAGTTAATGAGTTTTTTATGATGCTAGTTAATGAGGCAAGTCGAAAATTAGGTCTCGGTTGTTCACGTATTTGAGGTTTCATTAATATGCATTCTTATCCCTTTTGAAGTGGCAATCAAAGTTGGGAGTATCCTTACTGAAACAACAAGCTATGCAATCACAGACTAACTACATTAATTTATTAATTGTAAAGCCAAATTTAGAGAGATTACATTAATGTCTAATGTACACAGATTTAAAGTAGATGAAATTCAAAGTTCATGAAATTTTATTACAGCTTTAATTGTGTACTAATAATTTGAATGAAATTGTATTTCTAAAATGCGCATATGGCTTCTATGATTTTTACCTCAGATATGCCGCACCAGAGCAATATATCATGAGCACACAAACTCCATCTGCACCCTCGGCTCCTGTAGCAACTGCACTCTCACCGGTTTTATGGCAGGTTAAATATTGCTTACGAATCATCTGCAGTTAAATTATCATTTATAATTTTATATTATGTATTTTTCTTTATGATTTAATGATGTCTTTTTTGCTCATGATGGTTTTCTTTGTTTCTAACAGTTGAATTTGCCCGACAGATTTGATATCTATAGTGCTGGTCTGATCTTTCTTCAAATGGTGAGTAACAAATATTGATGAACTTGTGACGGCTTCTGTTCTTATTACTGGAATTAATCAGTCAATATCTGTAATTGATTTCACATGAATGTTAGATGAATCATTATAAATCACCTCATGGACATAGACGACTGCATGTCACTATGTCAGTAGCTTTAAGTTAAAGACTTTGTTTATACATATGCACATCTTTTTGTTAATCCTATTGTGTTGATCTATTATGAAATGTTGCTATCCTTGTTGATAATTTTCCATATATCTGGACCAGATTTTTAATTAGGGGAAACATTTAAACGATGGCGACAAGTAATTCAATGTGCCATATGATAAAGCTGGTATTTCAAATATCTCATGCTTTATACTATTATTCTCTTATAGGCATTCCCGGGTTTACGCACCGATAATGGCCTTATACAATTCAACCGTCAATTAAAGAGGTGCGACTATGACTTGGTTACTTGGAGAAAAAGCGTAGAGCCTCGATGTGGCCCTGAACTTAGGAGGGGATTTGATTTGTTGGATTTAGATGGTGGAATAGGATGGGAACTTCTGACATCAATGGTTAGATACAAAGCAAGGCAAAGGCTGAGCGCAAAAGCGGCATTGACTCATCCTTTCTTCGATAGAGAAGGTTTGTTGGCACTATCTTTCATGCAAAATCTGAGGCTGCAGCTCTTACGAGCGACTCAGCAGGATTACGGAGAAGCTGCCAAGTGGGTCACTGAGCTAATGGCAAAATCAGGAACTGAGAAGGATGGTGGATTCACTGAAGCTCAGCTCCTTGAACTAAAAGTATATATCATGTTCTTCATTATTTAAATAAGTTTTTTGTGGTTTAAAATTAGCGATATATAATTTTGGTTTTGTAAAAACTTTTCTTGTGGTCTTGATCCGAAAATTTTTCAAAAGTGAAATCGATTCATATGTCATTCGACATATACGGATCAACTAGGTGAGATGGTTACATATCCTTTGAAGGTGGCTACTTAAAGATGATATTATGTATCATTAGATAGTTTAGTCAAACATGTTCAGTCAAATATGTCAAACCATCTATCAGTTCATAATATCATCTTCACATGAAGATGTATTCATTGAAGTAACCACCTACTTTGAATTATGGATAAGAAATCGATCTGTATGTGGGATGATGTCAGAGTCCAATTATGCCTACTTCTGAAAACTTTTTGGACCAAAACCACAAGGAAAATTTTATAGGCACCAAAACCGTAAATCACTTATTTAACTCCATCTTAAGCAGTGGTATAAAGTTCAGTTTTTATTTGCTATCTTGTCTTACGTAATTTCCTCCTTCCTTATAGGAAATTGAACCCAAGAAGAAGAAGAAGGCTAATGCACAGAGAAACGCTCTAGCTTCTGCACTTAAACTTCAGAGGAAAATCATTAAAACCTTAAATGAGAGTATGGATGAGCTCAGCAGACGCAGGAAAAGCATTTGGTGGAGCAGGTGGATCCCAAGAGAGGAATGAGAAATTGTAAATACTTTTATATATGCTCAGTTTTTTATTTTTAAAATTTTGTCTATAGTTTGTATATCAACATTAATTATAATGTTCAGATAGAAAAAAAATTGTTTGTTGTGTATTTAAAAATAAAAGACACGAGACTAACTGGAATACTACATTACTTTTGCCATTAGCTAACTGGAATCTTATGGATGCAATTGCAAGCATGCTTGGATTCTTTTAACCGTTAGCGCAGACATTCGTTGTATGCATTTGGTTATATTTGCTTGGGTGTGATAAATTTTTGTGCTCGTTAATTGTGTATGTGTTCTTGCTATATATGTGATTTGTTTTGTGAATTGATCTTGCATTAAATTGAATGTGCTTGTTGGTTGAACCGAGATAGTGGAAGTAAGGGTGTTGTGAGACCATAGAATGATGGCTATTGGATCAAGTAAACCCTTTATTTAGCGTTTATGGTAGCTGAAGGGCTCCTCCTCTCCTACGTTCTCTGCTTCGGGTCTTCCTCTCTACTTTTCTTCTTCCAATTATTTGCTCTCCCCTCTTTCCAATGACTTTCTTCTCCGGCGGTGGATTTAGCAGCAGCGGTGGCCTCCATCACTGTCGTCACCTCCTTCCTCTTCCTTTCTCTCTTGGTGTAGCCTCCTTTCTTCTTGACTGTTCTATTTTCTCTCTTCAATTGATTCAGCGGCGACGACAACCTCTCTCACTGCGGCCGTCGCCTCCGTTGTCTCCCTCTTCTGCTTCTTCCATCGCGCTTCCCTTCACCGGCGTGGTTTCTTCTTCACTGCTACGGTGGGAAAGTGGGCTGTAAGGAGAATATGTGAGAGGAGAGAAAATGGACGGGCTTCGAAGAGAAATAAATCCCAAATTTGAAATTTGAATTCTCACTGAAATTTGGTTTGCCGCTCTATACGATGGATAAAACGGTGGTCAAGCTAGTGTGTAATCTAGACGCAGCAAAGAACCAAAGGTCAAGAAAAGAGAAAATTGATTTTTGGTTATATTTACATGTGCCACTTGTTGATTATACAAAGCGCTACTTGTTATTCAACAAACCTATACACTTGTCAGTCAACAAACCAACTACTACTTTCTTATTATATATTAATAGATTTGCGATTGATTCCATCATTTGAAGCTTTTGCAACAATGTGCTTTCGGGTTGCCCTATAAGTGTTTGCGATCAATTGCCACCGACAATGTTCTCCTCTGCTTCTCTAACCTCACAACTCCGTCAATGCATCACGTCCTCCCATGCGCTTCTCAATATCGGCCCTTATCACCAACTGCTCACTTGCTGCTACACTGACATTTCGCCGAAAATTATCGTCGCGTTGACGGTTGGAAGATTCTCAGCAAACCTTCCCAAAACGACCACGTTCTTTATCACCAATAACTTGTATATTCAAATTCTTAATTACATTGGTTTAGTGATCTTAAACATCTACCATACATCTTTTAGAGAATTTACTGTGATTAGCCGGGTCAATGGCTTTGATCTTCTAACATATTCCTACCAGATGTCATATTTGGATTGGCTATTACTTCTTAGCCACGTTAGCCACGGTTCTCCCATATCCACCATAGACGTCACTATAATAATAATAAGAATTGATCCGTTGGCTATAACTCGGCTCAAATAAATTTATAAATCGGAATATAATTAAAACTAAATAAATACGTGCTATATCAGGAGTACGTGGAGAGTACATATTTTGCTCTTCTAACAGATTTATCCTATCAAATCAAACAACTACATGCCAACCCAAATCTCTCTAATTGCACTATCACAAATTCTAACCACCAAAGCACTAAACGAAGACCCCGTCAAAGTAGCAGCAAAGATACGAATAACAAATAACAAACCTCACAAACAATTCTATATATACTAGCAAGCCACTAAGCTAGAGGTACGCAATACATTCAGTCTTACTCTGAATTACTTTACACTAGGTGCCAAACGCCGTCTCCCCAGCACACAAACGACGTTCCACACTTTGTGCTCCAAGGAAAGCCGGTTCGAACTCCCACTAGACGGCGACATTCCACACTTTGTGCTCCAAGGAAAGCCGGTTCGAACTCCCACTAGACGAGCTATACCTCGGAGCGTCTGGATCCACACAGGAACATTTGGCGCCCACCGTGGGGCCGTATATCTAACCCCACCATCTTTTATGCCTGATTTTTTACCTTTTTTTACAGGATATAATTAATGGCTGAAGAGCAAAATCTCGCAACGCACTATAAATTTCAAATTTTTCGGTAACATTATTTAGCGGTATGCAGTTTTAGTTACATGCCACACAGTTTCGATTTTTATATTTACAACAAAAATGTTGGCTTCGTAAGATTATATAACTATTTGACCAAATAGCAAAATTAATTTCATTATCTTTGATCAAGAATAAAATTCCATAGCATCTAAACGATTTGAACATGAATAATTTCGTACTTTCAAGATGTTAGTTCAAAGACTTATCATCTATTCTACTCGTTTAGTAACAGGGAATCCTTCAAACTCATTTAGAATTCATATATTATTTGTGAATACAGTTCGGCCTTATTTTTTATTTCAGATTGCTTTACCGCCTTTACTCTATTCACAATATTTATTCTTATACTAATTATTCTTTTCCTTTTTATAACAATTTTTAATTAGTTTTCAATAAGGTAGCATAAATGCAAAATTACTCATTTTTATTGACAATTGTTATTAACACAATGAGATACATTTATTCTCAATTGTTTTTATCTATCGCAAATTTCTATTGTTAATAAGTACTATTCTGTTTTTCAATTGCATTTTGATTGCTCAATACTCATGCTATACTATTTGTGTTGTTCCTTCGTTAATTTCAATTATTTGTTTCTTCGGCTTTAGCCAATAAAATATGCAAGGTGATGACCACACCTTGAAAAAATAATGACTGTGGTAATAGTTACTCCAAACCCATCAATAGATGAAATAAATTCTGCCAAATGCTCTGATAACATTAACATTATCTAACGGTACACAATATTTAACTATATATCTCATATCTACATTTTCAGTTCCCATGTTTTTCTTAGAAGTTTTAAATTAGTACAATTATGCACGTATTTGGTCAAATAAATTGATTTTATTATTTCTGATATATAACCAAGAGTTGAATCATATATGAATCTAAGTCAACTTACAAATTTTTCCCGTTCTTGTTTACATTGCCATGACTATAATTATTATTATTATTTTTTTCTTTTGAAACCACTTTTTGATTGCTCAGTTCTTTTATTTTCTTCAATTATTTTGCTCCCGTAATAAAGGGATTAGGTTATAGTTTTAACCAACGAATTCAAAACATGAATTTACAATATAATAAAAAAATTCAAAAATTAAATTGAATGACAAGTGAGAGACGAAAACTTCAATATATAAAATTGACAAGTCTTATATTACGGTGAAACAAACAGCATAACTTCTGCTTACATAATTCTTTTATTTCAATCTTCAATACGACATGGCCTCTTATAAGGCATACGCTAACCTGTATACTTGAATCATTTTACCTTAATGTATCTTACCATTTCATATACCAACCTTGACATGTTATATTTAGTTCTATTTTATTAATCTGTATTTCATTGTTGATGGACCTTCTGGTATTATTTTTTCTATTATATATTTCTGCGTCAAAATCTTATATACAGGATAATACAATTACGTCGATAAAAAAAAAATCAGACAATGCTATAGATTATCTCACCAAAATAATTGTAGCAACAGTACCGCCATGCGCATTACAACTCCGACAATTTGCACTTTTTAATGACCACTCGACACCAAAATCAATATACAAAGACTAGCCTAATAGATATATCATAACCTAGCTTATAAGACGACAATATGGTGATGTGTTATTTCTTCATTAATGAAATATCTTTACTCTTTTACTTTCCATTTTTCTATCATTTTCATCATTCCTAATTGATCTATAAGTATCTCATACACGATAAATATAAACCGCTCCGCTACGAATCTTCAAATCATGTACAAATCTTCGACCAAGATATACTCCCCCATAAAGCACGTTACCAAGTTACATATCACCAATTCTTTTCATACTAAAACAAACTTACAATTTGGATGGTCAAATTCCAAAAGCAAATAACAAATCCATTGACATTGAGTCATCGCTCAAGCTTATCTAAAAGGATATCCAATCCATTATTCAGCTCTCCTTACTAATTATAATTTGGTTTTCAAGTAAATCATGACTTTTACTCCTCTATTTTCTGAAGATACTATCCACAAACAAATATTTGCAGCTTAATCAACTAATCAAAACCGAGCTATACTTCGGTTTTCAAACGCACAAGCTACCAAGCTATCTATCAATTCAAACAAACCGACCTCTATAAGTCAAACTCATTTCAAACAACCTAACACTTGTGAGTCGGAATAATTTCAAGCAAACCGATCTATAAGTTGTACAACTCCAAATACGCTATGCCCAATTCTAAACCGGTCTATTACATCGGTTCACCAATTTTTCAAACAACTCAACAACAACCAACGATATTTATTTGACCTATCAACAATGGTCACTTAGCCTATCTTACATAATTATTTATTGGCAAGTAGACTTGCCAAACCAGGTCTACGTTTACCTCTTTTCTCATCAATATTATAAGTCAAAAACACTTCTTTGATCAAACTATTCCAAAGCACCAAATGGTATACAGAACAATTATCATGCAAATCACTATACTCCACTGTACTCAAACATGCAGTAACAGTTATATTTCAGAACAAATCCAATCATATTTTCATTTATAAGTCCGATTCAATCCAAACAACACACTTATACGAATTTGTATTTATAAGTTGAAATTAGTCAAAATTAAGCCGATGTAAACAAAGAACCTTTTTTCAAAAAAAAAATTTTATTCTTCATGCCATCAGATTAAACTTGGGGGCTTATCCTCATTATTTAACCATTATTCTTAGTCATTCTTAAATTTTTTCTTTACCTTACTATTCACCTGCACCAAAATTCCAAGCATGACTATCACTTTTCAACATACAACAAGTTGAGCTTGGGGGCTACTACCATTACTATCATCATTCCGAACTATGATTACAATCACTATTCCGAGCTATATTTATTATTCCGATTTATAACACCACAAAAACTCATAAGTTCAACTTGTTTAATTGAAAACTTTCACAGGTCAAGCTTGGGGCTATGATCCGTTGGCTATAACTCGGCTCAAATAAACCTATAAATCGGAATATGATTAAAACTAAATAAACACGTGCTATATCAGGAGTACATGGAGAGTACGTATTTTGCTCTTCTAACAGACTTATCCTATCAAATCAAACAACTACGTGCCAACCCAAATCTCTCCACAAATCTCTAACCCAAATCTCTCCACAAATCTCTCTAACTGCACTATCACAAATCCTAACCACCAAAGCACTAAACGAAGACCCCGTCAAAGTAGCAGCAAAGATACGAATAACAAATAACAAACCTCATAAACAATTCTATATATACTAGCAAGCCACTAAGCTAGAGGTACGCAATACATTCAGTCTTACTCTGAATTACTTTACACTCTTACTTACTTGAGCGTTGGAGTCCCCTTTGCAGGTGTCCAACGCCGTCTCCCCAGCACACAAACGACGTTCCACACTTTGTGCTCCAAGGAAAGCCAGTTCGAACTTCCACGAGGCGAGCTATACCTCGGAGCGTCCGGATCCACACAACAACAACAACAACAACAACAACAACAACACTTAGTCACCAAAAGAAAAATAATAATAGAAACTTGTAAGATTTTTTTTTATACATACATACCATACATAATTTTAGAAGAAGTAATATGAATACAATAGAGAGAATTTAAATGAAGAATATAATTATAAGTTATACAAGGCTGTGAAGTAGATATATCACACACTTATCAGATAGCTCTTGAGGACTGGCCCACAAAAAGGCCACCTCAATTGGACCTTAAATAGGAATGTCTCAAATAAAATAAAATCTTGTTTGCCAAGTCAAGTCTAATATAAGAAATATATCAATAGTGAAAGAAGACTTCTAAAATAAGAATATATACATGAAGTGGAGTGAACTCACATGATGTGATTTTGTATATCGGTGAAGTCTGTTGAGATATGAAAAAGGAAGTAAATAACCATAGGTGAGAATCTAATGATTTTCAACACGGATCTAACATCGAATGACAAGTACATAATAAAACACGGCCCTAAGCATCCTAAGTCCCAACATCGATCTAATACCTAGGGTCAACTCTAAACCATAACTCCAATTCTCTTCTTACAAGTCTAATTCTTATCTTTTATCACAATTCTTTTGATTTTTAACCATCCAAATCTAGGCCTTCAAAGCCCAATGCATCATTGAGTCACAACACCACTCCTTATCTCGAAACACATCCACAAAATAGACAAACACAAATAATATAATCAATGGCAAAAACAAAAATTTCACATCAATGTGAAATGAGATTACTAGAAAAAGGTCATATTCTTTCTCAACTGAACTCAATCCAGATTCTTATACATAGCTCATCTAGAGAGTAATCTTTGAGATCTAGAGGCATGACATGCACCATGTGGGTACAAGAGAAACGGTGGTATAATTATCTAACTTTACACAGCCCACCTGATGGTTATGAGTGATGCATATCTTTAATTTTTTTAATTATTTTTTTTGAATAAAGTTAGTGATTTTTTCATTATAATAGAGATTTTTATGACTTAATTGATTTTATGTGGAGTTGTTTTGAGTTTTGATATGTTTAGGAGATTGTTAACAAGCAGAGAAGCCACGGGAAAGTGCAATACCTTTGAAGAGAATTTGTAAATGCTGTCAATCATGACCTCTCCATACTCAAGCGAGCATAACTTGAGGTATAGAAATTCAATTGAGGCAGTCGCTAACGTCCAGAGTTTCAAAACAATATGCATATGTGTATAATGGACATTCAATTTGAGCCACACATGACCAGCATCTTTCATCCTGTAAAAAATAACGCTCTTACATGTCTAAAAGCAGCGTGCCACGCCCAAAACCGACATGCCACGTCTTCAAAAGCCCCCCAAGGCTGACGTGTAATGCCCAAAATTGATGTGCAATGCCCCCAAGTCACACCAAGGGCGTGCAACGCCTTCAAGGCTCTCCAAAGTGGCGTGTAACGCCAATTCAAGGGCGTTTAACGTTTTGGACCCGACCCCTGGGAGCTATACAAGGCTTCGCGTGCCACGCCCAAACTCCAAGAGCCACGCCTTCGATCCACCATGCAAGGGCGTGCCATGCCACTCCACAAGGCATGCAATGCCTGTGACTAGTCCCAAACAATAGGCGTGCTACGTAGGGGTGTTCATGGGTTGGAGTAACCCGATTACCCATCCGAACCCGAACCGAACCAATTGGTTTTAGAACTAATGAGTAATCGGGCATAATTAAACCCGACCTGATGAAACCCGATCATGATTGGTTTGGGTAATAGTTCTGGGGGAGCGGAACCCAAACCAACCCATGGACCCGAACCTTCTTTTTATTAAATAAACAAGTATAAATTCTGATAATATATATAACATTTAAACCTAATCCTAAACCTAACAATAGCCACCCCCACCCTATCATTTCTTTCTCAGTTTCTCTCCCCCAAATTGAAGAACCCTAGCAAAGCTCACAATCTCACTCACGTGACGGTCACTCACTCAAGGCGTGTTCTTTCTCTCCACGTGGCATTTTTTGTCCCTCCTCGGCAGTCACTCACCCACGGACTCAGTCATTCACTCAAGGTAGCAATTATCTTCGTCTGGAAGCAATCTTCCTCATCTCTGGAAGCAACGTCGTCTTCTCTGGTCAACAAGGCAGGCAGCAACCATAACTCGGCAGCTCCCGAAGTCATCTCCGATTTCATGCGTAGTCCTCTTCTTGTTCTTCATGTCATTAACAATGTTGTGTGGTTGTCATCTCCTCCGGTCTGTGGTGGTTGTCTTCTCTACCGTTGCCGCGTGGATCTCTTCTCTGGTATGTTTCATTTTTTTGTCTCCTTCGATTTATTTTAAAATTCTGAGTTCTTGTTGAAATTTTGAGTTAGTAAGTTCTGGTTTATTTTGTTATAGGATTATTTTAAAATTCAGAACTTCTGAGTTCTTGTTGAAATTCTGAGTTTACTTTGTTTTGGGTTTATTTTAAAATTTTAAAATTCTGAGTTCTGTGTTCTTGTTGGAATGCATGTTATTGATAATTCAAAGTTCTTGAAAAAATCACCAAATTATGTTGTTCTGTATAGATTGTAAAAATTCTGAGTGGTTGATGCTCTATTATTTATTTTGTAGCTTGAAGACTTTGAAGGTTCATTTTTGTTGCACTTTTGTTTTTAGTTTTTGATATGCTTGGAATTCGATATGTTTGGCGTTTAACATGTTTGAAATTTTGGATTTTCATGTGGTTGCTGTTTTAATATGTTTATATTAATGTTCATCATATTTATAGGATTCTTCTAAAAAAATTTCTCATTCTTCCAATTTTGTTCTAATTTTCTATTTCGTCGGGTACCTAGTTACACGAACCGAATAAATCCATTCTTGATTGGTTTGGTTTGGTTTGGTTCAGGTATATATAAAAAAATACAAAACAGAACCAAACCAAATCAAGTACAATTTAATTGGCTCGATTCTCATTTTACCTCAAACTTGAACCAACCCGACCCGTAGTACCACGCCACTCTCTCAAGTGGTATGCTGGGCCAAAAACTAGGAAGCCTCCCAAGAAGCCAACACAAGGGCATGTCATGCCAACTCCACCAAGTGCCATGCGAAGACCAACTCAAATCACCAAGTGCCACGCCATTTCCTCCACTTACACGCCCATGCTTTCATCCCTTGGGCCAAGTTCCAGTGACCATCTAAGTGCAACGCCACTTCACCCAAGTATTGCAAGGCCCATGATTTCATTGAATACCAAACACTCCAAGTAACGGTCAAGCTTTGAATTTCAATAATTCTGTTTTGAATTTAAAAGTTAGGTTTAGGTTAGAATATAAATAAGTCCAAGGAACTCTTCCACAAACATCTTATCATACCTTAGCTTATCTGACTACTTTTCATCCCCGTTTTTGGTTCTTCTACATCATGAGCAACTAAATCTCCATTGTTAAGGTTAAGAACTCTATTTATCTTTTCATGGATTATTAATCTAAGTGTTTATTTTATTTTGAGGTTTATGCATTGATCTATTTCATAATTGAGTTTTCGTTCTTCATCCCTAAAGATTAGAATTGTTGAAAAATATTTTAACTCCGTTTTGGATTCTAGTATTACTTTTGGAAATTTAGTATTGGAATTAGCTTGAAAACTCTTTCTCATAACTTTTTAAACTCAACTAGGAATAGTATTTTAAAAAGTGTGTGACTTTATAATTCTCATAATCTTTAATTGGTTTAGAACTAGCTCGAATAAGTGACATATAATTCGACTTAGGATCAATATTAAATTTTATGTGAATATAAATCAGAATTGTGTTTAACCTCTTTTCTTAAATAATTGACTAAGGAATCAGCGATTAATTGGATTAAAGAGAAATTAAATTGTCAAGGAATTAGAATTTAATTATTTATAATTTGTCGTGAACTGATCTTTACATGCCTTGAAATAAATAAACACAAGGATTATTTTCTTAGAGAGTGAACATCTCTAAAACCTTAACATTCACATCATTATTATTTTTCACCCATTACTTTGCTTATTTACTTTGTCTCTGTTACACGTTTGAATTCTCTGATTCCTTTGTTTTAATTGTCTAATTAGTATTAATCAATTAATCATTGATGAATTGATTCTTTAATCCTCATGGGAACAATATTCACTCACCATGGTATTACTTGATACGATTCAGTGCACTTGTCGAGTTGAGATTTACACCATCAACTGTTTGGCACCGTTGCCGGGGATTAAATGAGATTGACGACAAACCATTTAGTTAATTCTCTAAATTAGACATTTTTAATCTTTCTTTTCTACTCATCGAAAACTTTTTTCACTGTCACCTTGGGAATTTCCACCTTTCAAGTTTGGTGTTCTTTGTATTTTTGCATGTAGGACAACAAAGACAAAGAACCTCTCTAATTTGATCCAGAAATGGAGAGAACCCTCCTTTAATTGAGGAAGAAATCATGAGCTCAACAAAAAATAAAGGACCCTGAAATCATGGCACCTGAAGAGAATAATCCAAGAAAGACTCTTGGTGATTCTGTTATCCCCACCAGTGATAGTTGTGAAAATAGCATAGTGAGCCCTATTGTGCAAGAAAACAACTTTGAATTGAAGTCCTCACTCATTCAATTGGTGCAACAAAATCAATTCGGTAGTAGTTCTCAAGAAGATCCGAACTTGCACATATCTAGCTTCCTATTGATATGTGATACAGTCAAGAGTAATGGAGTTTCTCCCAAAGCCATCAAGCTAAGACTCTTCCCTTTCTTTCTAAGAGATAGAGCCAAACAGTAGCTCCAAACTCAACCCTTGGATAGCATAGCAACTTGGAAGGATTTGGTTAATAATTTCTTAACCAAATTCTTTTCACCACAAAAGTTAGCCAAGCTGAGACATGACATCCAAACCTTCATCCAAAAGAAAGGAGAATCCCTTTATTAAGTTTGGAAAGATACAAGGAGATATTAAGAAAGTGTGATAAACTCCATTTTGTCGTTATAAATTGTATTGTAAAGTATGGAGTTTATCAACTAAATCACATAATTTTGGCACAATTCATAGAGTTTTTTAATTATTGCTTCCAATGAACTTATGAGTGAAAAATATGCTTTTTATGCTCTTAATAATTGATTTCTAATTCCTTTTTCTGCCATTCAATATCGTGATCAATTTTGATTAAGTGTTTCAAAGTGTCCTCATGATATGTGATGGGCGGAAAAATTCCGATTAAGAATTTATAATGGAAATAACGTTGCAAGTACAGTTCTTAACCGACGAAAATTTTACTTATCAATTTAAAACGAGTTGTCACAATTTAGAATCAATTAACTGGGAGTAGAATTCTTAGGTCGTCTCCCAACGAGTTAACAAAAGAGTGCAATTTATTGGTCAGGAATTTTCTGAGAAATTTTAGAGTTGGAGAATAGAGAAATAAATGACTATCAATTAAAGCAATAAAAATTAACAAGAGATTTTATATAATTAAAATAAAAGCCTTGACTGGGAGAAGATTAATCGGAATTTCTATCCTTGTTGAATGTTCCCAAGTATAATAGTAAACGATTGTTGCTTCTACTTAGTTATCCTTTACCTAATAAAGGAAAGTCAAGTAACTAACCAACCCTGATTCACAAGTCCTAATCCCTTCCTAGGGAAGGATTAGAGTTAGTGACTAGAGAGTCAGCTAACAACTTTCAATTACAAATTAATACTTGAGTATTCCAACTCAAGGGTCTCCTATTAATCAACTCCAAAGTCAAGTTGGGAGTTTACTCCATTAACATGGTTGCCATTTTCACAAACATGTAAAAGGAGTAGAGAGGAGACATAGTAATTAAAATTAATTTAGTAGAAGCAATTTCTAAGCTAATAAATTAGTTGGAGATAATAAAAAAATAATGGAATTAAATGTAAAAATAACTCTTTGCATTAATAAATTCCAAAATCAAAGATATCCATACATGACTCTAAACAAACTGAATGGAAAACAAAAGAGTAAGGTAATAGGAAAGCAAACTATAGTGATGTAAACTTCAATCGAAGGTAGTAACTCTCTCAAAATTCAATTCAAAAGCATAAAACTAAAAAATCTAAGAATGTGAAGAACCCTAGAGAAAATAGTGTTTTCTCTCCCAGATTCCCAAAACTAAAACTAAAACTAAGTGAATGTGAATGTGTGTTGAGTCTCTGCTTGTCCCCTGTCTCTAGTATGTGTTTTTGGGCCAAAAACTGAGTCCAAAACCAACCCAAAATCGCCCCCAGCGTCTTCTGCAGTTGCAGCATGTTACGCATGTCATGCATATGCGTCAGTCATGCGTACGCGTCGATGGTCTTCTGCGCGTGTCACGCGTACGCGTCAGTCACGCGTACGGGTCGCTGTGCGCTTTCTATCATTTTTTTTGTACTCTTTCATTTTTCTTGTTAAAACACATTAAATTTTTTATAGTAGACACAAAAATATGTTAAAAATACACAGAAATGTTTAAAGAAAAACTTAGGTAAAAATACATAATTTTTTTTATCCTAAACAAAAATTATTCAAGAGAAAACATAAATAGAAAATATGATTTTTTTTACTTAAACATATAAATTTTTTTAAATTAAAACAAATTTTTTGTCATAACAAAATTTTTTTAAAAGAAATCGGTTTTATTCAAACACAGTTATTTTGACTCAAACATAGAAATTTATTTAACGAAGCAAAAAATTCTTTTGACAATATACACGAATTCTTGAAGAAAAATAAATGAAAAAAACAAAAATTTTGGAAGAGAAACAAAAAAAATATACACAACTAGAAAATGGATTAATACAAACAGATTTACAGACAGATTTAGTCTTTATTACAGACAGATTTTTGGTTACCGATAAAATTACCGACGAATTTTGTCCCTCTGTAAAAGCCCCGTCGGAAATTATTTACCGACGGATTTTTCCTCTGTAAATTCTCCATCCATTTTCCGAAGGCGACGAACTTTCCGACGGATTTTCCGTCTGTAAGACGGATTTTCTGTCTGTAATTACAGACGGAGAGAAGAAGCAACTGTACGACGGAGAGAGGAAGAAGCACATAAAGGTAGGTAGGAGTTGGCAGCTGTTTATTTGTGAATGGATTTCGGGAGAGAGGGGATAGATTAGGTAAAGTTAAAATTTTCAGACGGAAAATTTTAAATTACATACGGATTTTCCGTCTGTAATCATTTAATAAAACGCAGCATTTTGTCTATTTAATTACAGGCAGATTTTCCGTCTGTAACTATTTTTCACGGAAAAAAATTAATTTTTCCGACGGAATTATCGACGGATTCTTTTTTCTGTCTGTAATTTATGCTAATTCATTTTTTTTTGTTTTCCGACAAAAAATCTCTCTGAAATTCCCTCTGTATTTCAGTGGGATAAAATCCGTCAGAAATATCCGTCTGTAATAACTAGTTTTCTAGTAGTGTATAGAAGTTTTAGATTTCTGTATTTATTAAAACATAATTCAGTATTTAGTTTACGTTTAATTTGACGTATACAGGATGAGTTCTTTTTCTACGAAATTTATGTGTTTGCATAGTAAAAGTTTGTGTGTTTTGTAACTAATAATTTATGTCCTTTTTATCTATATAAGTATTTTGTATTTAGCTTCACAAATTTCTATGTATAACTTCACAAAACTATTTATTTTGTATTTATGAGTTCTTTTTAATTTTAACGACAATTTCTTATGCCAAACGTTTAGAAAAAACATAATTTTTTTTAAAGAAAAACATAAAATTGTAGATGACAATACTAAAATTCTTTTTTCCCCTCCTCTTTGATGATATACACAAACACAACTTTTATTTCTACTCTCTGATAATATAGACAGACTAGTTATATTCCGTGTTCAACTTTATAAATTTATGTATTTTTTGTTATTTAACTTTTTGTGTCTTTTATATTTTTCAATTTTGGAACAAAATTTCTTATAAGAAACACATAAATATTTAGAATAATAATTTTTTTTCAAAAGAAAAAAACCAAAGTTTGTGGATAAAACACAAATTCTACATTTAGGAAAAAGATAAATTACGTTCATATAACAATTATTTTTCTACTTTATCCTTTTGTGGTGTTCTATCCTTGTATGTTAAAAAGGAATTGTTCGGTAGGTCGGGTACCGGACCGATCGGGTGAATGTCCTGATCAACAAAGGGGGGAGGTCGTCTGGTCGTACAGACGGCGCCAATGTTCGGTAAGTCGGGTACTAGACTGATCGGGTGAATATCCTGATCAACAAAAAAGGGGAGGTCGTCTAGTCGTACGTCTCCGAGTTGGAATAGGCGAGGTCCCGAGCTCTCCGGATGTGAAGGTGGGGGTGTCACCTGCAAAGACACTCCGACGCGCAAGTCAATGAAGTGTGCAGGCGAAAAAGGGATAGAGTCATGTCACGTACCTTGGGGGAAGGGTAGGTCCTTCCCCTTATATACTGTGTCAGAAGTGGGCCCGATAAGGGTAGGCCCACTTTCTCCGAGGCGTGCTCCTCACAGCTGTAACAGAGCTGTCAGGGACGCGTGTCCGGGTCGGCTGCGGGGCGTCCCACCTCCGACCGTTCGGGTCGGGTGGCTCTCGGGTCGGGCCAGCCCGTAAGGGGACTTGGGCCAGGCCGTAACAGTGCCCCCACGCGCTAGTAATAGTTGTAAGAGCTATTAGTGGCATGTTACTTCTTGTTTCATGCGTCGTCGTCAGGTCAGCCGCCCGTGGGAGGGACGTGGCCCCTGCGCGCATGTCTTTTGGTTGCTGAGACAACCGTTCGTTGCTTCATTCTTTGCGCTGAGCATTAAATGCTCATAATCGGTTGCAAAACTCCGCGCGTAAAGACCATTTTGCCCCTGGCCCTTTCGCGCTTTGCGTAGCGGTTTTTAAACAGTTTGTTTCAATTTTTCCTTTTTCCATTCTCGCTTCTACCATTTCATTCTTCTTCATCCAGAAAATCCCAGAGTACCCCAGAGCATCCCAGGGCTTCATCCTAGCATCTTCGTGCATTTCTCCTTCTTCCTCTTTGTTTTTACAACCATTTCAGGTAACCTTTGGTCCTTTCTCTTTTTTGCTTCATTGTTGTATGCTTGTTATTTGTGTCTTGCTTGATTCTTGTTGTTAGATGACTTTTTAGTGCTAAGTAGATGTGTTAGGGGAGGGGTACCATTCTAGGGTAGGTTTTTAAGTGGCTTGCGTGATAGGTATAGCTTTAGCCATGCTTGATCTTAATTTTTTGAATAGGATGGACATAGTTTCTGGGTCATTCCCGGACTCCCGACCTCATAGACTAATGGAGTGGTACCCCCATTGTAGGTATGCATCGCGTCATCTCCCGGGCTTCTGTTTCCACCGCGAGCTATGATCCCTATGCTTGGGTGACCTTAGATGTGAAGGACTCGCCAAATCAAATGGATTTGGAGGAGTTGACGGAATTTCGGCAGGCCGGGTATCTTTGCGGGGGGACGGACGAGGAGGCCAATTACGAGACCTTCGTTCCTGCCCCCAACGAGCGGTTGTACGAGATCAATTTTCGCTCTCCCCGGGTTGCCGACTAGATTTGGTTTTACAAAGCCATGTTCACCCAGGTCGGCGTTCGCATTCCGTTTTCCAATTTCCAGATGTCGCTTCTTAATCAGATATCTGTGTCGCTGTCGCAGCTCCATCCGAACAGCTGGGCTTCTATCCGCTGTTTCGAGATGGTTTGTGAATATCTCAAGCTGCCGGTGTCGGTGGATGTCTTCCTCTTCTTCTTCAACCTTACCAACCCCTCCAGACAAGGGAAGGCGAGGAAAGGGTTCCTGTCCTTCCGATCTGCCCAAGGTCGGAGGGTATTTGGCCTATTCGAGGACTCCTATCATGGGTTCAAGGACAAATTCTTCAAAGTTCGCCCCGTTAAAGGTCGCTATCCCTTTTGGTTGTCGTTAGAGGGGGAACGCCTCATCCCGACGTATTGGAGCTTTGCGGCGGGGTCTAATTCTTTCATTAAGGTGACCTACAAGGGAATGTCCCCTGTAAATAAGAGGATTGCCGATGTGTTGTTTGCTCTTTTTGGAAAGAATCCCGTGAATCCCCATCTCCTTATGGGTGAACGGGAGTCTGCCAGGAGTTATATTTATGAGCTGTTTTGTCTTGTACTTTTGCATTGTTTGTTATTTAATTTGCTCTTCCCGACTTCATGACTAACGTATTTGTTTCTCTGTTGTAGTGGAGATGTCTGCTTCCCGACTTCATGATGATATGAAGCTTGTCCCCACTCCCAAAAGACGAAGGGCATCTTCCAGCCTGGAGGGAGCTCTCACCGTGATGGAGAGGAACTTCGATGCTAGGGCCTTTATTGATAATCAACTGATTCCCGGTACGGAGGATCACTTCCTTGGAACCGAACTCGCGGGGCAGGCGAGGTGGATGTATCATACCCTTCTCCATGGGGCGGTGATAGCCCGGAAGGCCGAGTTCGATTTGTTGGGCATGCAGGTGTTGCGAAAGAAGCTCGATACCGCCGCCCAAGTGGTGCACGAAATTGTGATGTCCAGGCTCGAACTATTCCTGGCACGTGAGCAACTTGGTACGCGTAATAGTGATTACACATTCATAATTTGTCACAACTTCAATACAACTGACCAGCAAGTGCACTGGGTCGTCCAAGTAATACCTTATGTGAGTAAGGGTCGAATCCCACGGAGATTGTTGGTATGAAGACTCTCCTAGTTCAGTATGATGATTTTTGAACACAGCTTCTTTATGAGTCTTGGCCGTGGCCCTAAGCGCTTTGTTTTCCAGTATTACCACCGGATACATAAATGCCACAGACACATAATTGGGTGAACCTTTTCAGATTGTGACTCAGCTTTGCTAAAGTCCCTAATTAGAGGTATCCAGGGTTCTTAAGCACACTCTTTTTTCGCTTTGGACCTTGACTTTAACCGCTCAGTCTCAAGTTTTCACTTGACACCTACACGCCACAAGCACATGGTTAGGGACAGCTTGGTTTAGCCGCTTAGACCAGGATTTTATTCCTTTTTAGGCCCTCCTATCCACTGATGCTCAAAGCCTCGAGATCCTTTTTATTTGCCCTTGCCTTTTGGTTTTAAGAGTTATTGGCTTTTTGCTCTTGCCTCTTGGTTTTAAGAGCTTTTGGCTTTTTCTGCTTGCTTTTTCTTTTTCTTTCTATTTTTTTTTTTGCCTATTTTTTTTTCTATAAAAACAGTAGTACTTTGCATTAATCTTTGAGGAACAGCAGAGCTCCACACCTTAATCTATGGAGTGTAGAAACTCTACCGTTGAAAATACATAAGTGAAGGTCCAGGCATGGCCGAGATGGCCAGCCCCCTAAAATGTGATCAATAGTCTCCTAAGATGAACAATGGATTACAACTGAGACCAAAGATTCCTCATACAATAGTAAGAGGTCCTATTTATAATAAATTAGCTACTAGGGTTTACATGAGTAAGTAATTGATGCATAAATTCACTTCCTGGGCCCACTTGGTATGTGTTTGGGCTGAGCCTGAGTGTTGCACGTGTAGAGGTTCTTCTTGGAGTTGAACGCCAGTATTTGTGCCAGTTTGGGCGTTCAGCTCTGGTTTTGGCTCCTTTTCTGGCGTTGGACGCCAGATTTGGGTAGAAAGTTGGCGTTGAACGCCAGTTTACGTCGTCTATTCTTGGCCAAAGTATGGACTATTATACGCAATAAAAGAAAGAATAGATGAAGAAGAAGAGGAAATGGAGGAGAGGGGGAGTGGGAAGTGTTTCGGCCAAGAAGGGTATAGAGGGGTGTGTTGTGTGAATTTGATGAAGAATGGAGGTCTTTATATAGGGAAGGGAGGGGGGTTAAAGTTCGGCCATATGGGTGGGTTTGGGTGAGAAATTGGTTTTGAATTTTGAAGGTAGGTGGAGTTTATGAGGTAGGTTTATGGGGAAGAGTGGATGGATGTGAGTGGTGAAGAGGTGATGGGGAAGAGAGTTTGAGGTGATTGGTGAAGGGTTTTTGGGGAAGAGTGTTTATGGGGTTATTGCAGAGGGAGATCCTTGAGTTTTAAACACAAGGGAGTCCTTATTCCATTGAAGGACTAGTTCACCTCTGTCAACATCAATCACAGCTCTTGCTTTGGCCAGGAAAGGTCTTCCTAGGATGATGGATTCATCCTCTTCCTTTCCAGTATCCAGGACTATGAAATCAGTAGGGATGTAAAGACCTTCAACCTTTACTAACACGTCCTCTACTTGTCCATAAGCCTATTTTCTAGAGCTGTCTGCCATCTCTAATGAGATTTTAGCAGCTTGCACCCCATAGATCTCTACTCCATTAGTCGTAACAGTATCACATATCTGCAAGAATTCAGTTAAGAACTGAAAAGGATCTTCAGATGGAAGTCCATAAAACTTGCAGTTCTGCTGCATCAGAGAAACTAATTGAGGTTTCAGCTCAAAGTTGTTTGCTCCAATGGCAGGAATGGAGATGCTTCTTCCATGTAGATTGGAATTAGGTGCAGTAAAGTCACCAAGCATCTTTCTTACATTATTATTATTTTCGGCTGCCATCTCCTTTTTCTGTTCGAAAATTTCTGAAAGGTTATCTCTGGATTGTTGTATTTTAGCTTCTCTCAGTTTCCTTTTCAGAGTCCTTTCAGGTTCTGGATCAGCTTCAACAAGAATGCCTTTTTCTCTGTCCCTGCTCATAAGAAAGAGGAGAGAAAAAGAAAAGAAGAAGAATCCTCTATGTCACAGTAAAGAGGTTCCTTATTGTTAGTAGAAGAAGAGAAGAAGAAATTCGAACACAGATAGAGGAGGGGGTTCGAATTTGGTGATGATGTGAGGAAGAGATGTTAGTAGATGAATAAATAAATAAACTAAGATGAGAGAGAAGGAGGGAATTTTCGAAAATTAATTTTGAAAAGGAGTTAGTGATTTTTGAAAATAGTTTTTGAAAAATGTTAGTGATTTTCGAAAATTAAGATTTAAAAAAAAAATAATTAATAAATTAAAAAAGAAATTTTGAAAAAGGGGGAAGATATTTTCGAAAATGAGAGAGAGAGAGAGAGTTAGTTAGGTAGTTTTGAAAAAGTTAAGAAACAAACAAAAAGTTAGTTAGTTAGTTGAAACAAATTTTTGAAAAGATAAGAAGTTAGGAGGTTAGAAAAGATATTTTGAAATTTTGATTTTTGAAAAAGATAAGATGAGAAGATATTTTTGAAAAGATATGATAGAAATTAGTTTTTGAAAAAGATTTGATTTTTAAAATCACAATTAATGACTTGATTCACAAGAAATCACAAGATATGATTCTAGAACTTAAAGTTTGAATCTTTCTTAACAAGCAAGTAACAAACTTCAAATTTTTTGAATCAAAACATTAATTGTTATTGTTATTTTCGAAAATTTGGTCTAAAAATAAGAAAACGATTTTTGAAAAGTATTTTTGGAATTTTCAAAAATAACTAAGAATTTTGAAAAAGATTTGATTTTTGAAAAAGATTTTGAAAAAGATAAGATTTTCAAATTGAAAATTTGATTTGACTCATGAGAAACAATTTGATTTTAAAAATTTTTGAAAAAGTCAATCCAAATTTTCAAATTTGATGAGAGAAAAAGGAAAAGATAGTTTTTTGATTTTTGAATTTTTATGATGCAAGAGAAAAACACTAAAATGATGCAATGCATGAAATTTTTAGATCAAAACATGTGATGCATGCAAGAATGCTATGAATGTCAAGATGAACACCAAGAACACTATGAATGTCAAGATGAACATCATAGACACAATTTTGAAAAATTTTTAATGCAAAGAAAACATGCAAGACACCAAACTTAGAATTCTTTAATGCTTAGACACTAAGAATTCAAGAATGCATATGATAAACATGAAAAGACACAAAACAAAAAATCATCAAGATCAAACAAGAAGACTTACCAAGAACAACTTGAAGATTATGAAGAACACTATGAATGCATAAAATTTTCGAAAAATGCAAGATGCACATGCAAATGACACCAAACTTATAACATGACTCAAGACTCAAACAAGAAACAAAAAATATTTTTGATTTTTATGATTTTCTAATTTTTTTTTTGGTTTTTTTTTTCGAAAATTATTTAAAAAAAAAGAAAAATAAGGATTCCAAAATTTTTAATATGAATTCCAGGAATCTTACCATGTTTAGTCTAAAGCTTCAGTCCAGGAATTAGACATGGCTCATGAGCCAGCCAAGCTTTCAATGAAAGCTCCGGTCCAAAACACTAGACATGGCCAATGGCCAGCCAAGCTTCAGCATGTAATTCAGACATGACACGCCTGACATACTCATTCCCAAAGGAATTAGACATGGCTTTACAGCCAGCCAGGCTTCAACATGCTTCATGAAACACTAGAATTCATTCTTAAAAATTTTGAATAAAATTTTTGAAAACATTTTTTATATTATTTTTTTCGAAAACAGATGAGAAAATTTTGAAATATTTTTGAAAATTTTTTGAAAAGAATACGAAAAGAAAGTTACCTAATCTGAGCAACAAGATGATCCGTCAGTTGTCCAAACTCGAACAATCCCCGGCAACGGCGCCAAAAACTTGGTGCACGAAATTGTGATGTCCAGGCTCGAACTATTCCTGGCACGTGAGCAACTTGGTACGCGTAATCGTGATTACACTTTAATCATGTAAAATTCATGGCTCCTTCTTTCCCTGGCAATGGCGCCAAGAACATGGTGCCAATACCATGGTTCACAACTTCGATACAACTAACCAGCAAGTGCACTGGGTCGT
>NC_029789.2:110547156-110634022 GCF_000816755.2 Arachis ipaensis
ACGTTCTTGGGTGCGAATGGATATCTTAGAAGCAAAATAAGATGAATTGAATAGAAAACAGTAGTACTTTGCATTAATCTTTGAGAAACAGCAGAGCTCCACACCTTAATCTATGGAGTGTAGAAACTCTACCGTTGAAAATACATAAGTGAAGGTCCAGGCATGGCCGAGATGGCCAGCCCCTTAAAACGTGATCAATAGTCTCCTAAGATGAACAATGGATTACAACTGAGACCAAAGATTCCTCATACAATAGTAAGAGGTCCTATTTATAATAAATTAGCTACTAGGGTTTACATGAGTAAGTAATTGATGCATAAATCCACTTCCTGGGCCCACTTGGTGTGTGTTTGGGCTGAGCCTGAGTGTTGCACGTGTAGAGTTTCTTCTTGGAGTTGAACGCCAGTATTTGTGCCAGTTTGGGCGTTCAGCTCTGGTTTTGGCTCCTTTTCTGGCGCTGGACGCCAGATTTGGGTAGAAAGCTGGCGTTGAATGCCAGTTTACGTCATCTATTCTTGGCCAAAGTATGAACTATTATACATTTCTGGAAAGCCCTAGATGTCTACTTTCCAACGCAATTGGAAGCGGGCCATTTCGAGTTCTGTAGCTCCAGAAAATCCACATTGAGTGCATGGAGGTCAGAATCCAACAGCATCAGCAATCCTTCTTCAACCTCTGAATCTGATTGTTGCTCAAGTCCCTCAATTTCAGCCAGAAAATACCTGAAATCACAGAAAAACACACAAACTCATAGTAAAGTCCAAAAATGTGAATTTAACATAAAAACTAATGAAAACATCCCTAAAAGTAACTAGATCCTACTAAAAACATACTAAAAACAATGCCAAAAAGCGTATAAATTATCCGCTCATCACCAAGCCAACAACGAATTCAAGGTCCAGGTTGAAAAGCTTCAGGAGCAATTGGCCACGGTGGAGAGGGGGCACAAGGATGCCGAGGAGAAGGCTGCGTCCTTTGAGGAAAAAATGAATGCCTCCAACGCCACTGTCTCCCATTTAATCGAGCGGGAGATGACTCTAGAGAGCCAGCTCAACGCTGCACTGGGTCGGGTGGTCGCTGCGAGAAGGAACGTGACGCGGCCGTCTCATCAGCTGAGGCTGCGCGAGCCGAGGCGGAAGAGTTGAAAAGGAAATACAAGGCGGTCAGGGAGCAGGGAAAGAACACAATCTTTATGACCGAGGATGCTCTCAAGGCCCAGGTGACAGTCGTGGTTCTAGAATTCGACACGTCGGCTATTGGAGTCTTCAAAACAATCCAGGATGGCAAGATTGTCGATATGCCTCGGAAGTGAACTCTTGTAACTTGCGCTTTTGTTTCCTTGTAGAATACTTGTTGAAACTGTTAACTTTTACACTTTAGTGGTCGCCTGGTCGGCTTCTAATTATCGCCTTTATCTGTTTGTTTAGTAGCATTTTGTTTTGTTACTATTTTTTTGGTGTGGACTTATTGCTTGTGTCCGTTTTTTCGTTATGTTGGTAACTCAGGTGAAACCGTCTTGGTCTTATTATCACGGCCGTTTGTTATGGCTTTGGCGTGTTTTGCTCCCGGGGTGATCAATCCCGGGTTGCCGTATCGTTATCCCGTTTGTCATTCGATACATATTGGGGAATAGTAGATAGGAGAAATTGGACAAGTGAAAAGTAGTCGTTAGCTAGATAGTTCTTTGAACACAGTAGGCATTTAATGAAAGTAAATCATTGGAAATTAACATTTGATAAGATTAAACACCTATCTAACTCGCCGGGCCGCTTGGCTAATGTGCTCAAGCTACCAGTAGAATCTTCTTAGGTTACCTGCGTTCCATGTTCTCGGGATTTCTTTGCCGTCGAGTCTTTCCAGCTTGTAGGCGCCTTTGCCAAGTAATTCTCTGACTCTGTAGGGGCCTTCCCAGTTTGCCGCCAGCTTTCCTTCTCCTGGGGACGGCGGCCCGATGTCGTTTCGTCGTAGGACGAGGTCTCTTTCCTCAAATTCCCTTCTGAGGACCTTGGTGTTGTATCGCAGGGCTATCCTCTGTTTCAGCGCTACCTCTGACAAATGGGCCATCTCTCTGACCTCGTCCACCAGATATTTGTCCACTGCTTCTTCTACTCCGGCAAGGAGTAGCCGCGGACTCGGCTCTCCGATCTCCACAGGTATCACAGCTTCGACCCCGTACATTAAGCGAAAGGGGGTTTCCCCAATGGAGCTTTGCTCGGTTGTCCGATAGGACCAGAGAACCGAGGTGAGCTCGTCGGCCCACGCGCCTTTCTTGCTATCTAAACGCTTTTTAAGACCTAGTAAGATGATCTTATTCGTAGATTCCACTTGCCCGTTTGTTTGGGGGTGTTCGACTGAGGAGAACTTCTGTTTTATCCCCAAGCCGGTGAGAAACTCTGCGAACTTCTTGTCAGTGAATTGTGTCCCGTTATCCGAGATGACGATCTCCGGGATGCCGAAGCGAGTTATCACCTGCCTCCACATGAACTTCCTACAATTGGATGAGGATATGCTGGCAAGCGGTTTGGCCTCTATCCATTTGGTGTAGTAGTCGATGGCAACTATGAGGTATTTGACCTGTCCTGGGCCAATTGGGAAGGGTCCCAAGAGGTCGACTCCCCACTGCGCGAAGGGTCGAGTGGACGTTAGTAAACTCAGCTCGGAGGCTGGCGCTCTGTGGAAGTTGGCGTTTTGTTGACACTTCACGCATTTCCTTACAAACTACTTGGAGTCATTCATCATGGTCGGCCAGTAGTACCCAGCTCGGATGAGCTTCCTTGCCAGGGCCTTGCCCCCGATATGGTGGCCGCAGCACCCCTCATGGACTTCTCTGAGAACGTAGTCCGTCTGGTCGGGGTGCAGACACTTCAGCAAAGGTTGGCTGAGTCCCTTTTTGAATAGCTGATCTTGTATGATCATATATTTGGCGGCCTCCCTTCTTATCGCTTTGGCATCCTTCTCGTCCTGGGGGAGTTTGCCGTTTTCCAAGAAGTCAGCGATAGGGTCCATCCAAGAAGGGGCTAATTTGGTCAGGTGGAGGGCAACTGCTGGCTCTTTCGTGATGCCCTGGATGAGGGAGCAGTTGCCGGTTCCAGGTTTTGTGCTCGCCAGCTTGGATAGGAGGTCTGCCCGTGTGTTCCTCTCCCTGGGAACGTGTTGGACCGTGACCTCTTCAAATTGTTTGCCTAGCTCTTTGACCTTCTCTAAGTACTTCTGTAGTAATGAGTCTCTGGCTTGGTAGCTCTCGTTCACTTGCGAAGTGACGACTTGCGAGTCACTGCATATTTCCAGCCTCTTGGCTCCGACTTCCTGGGCTAGAACCAAACCCCCTAGGAGGGCTTCGTATTTTGCTTGGTTGTTTGATACGGGAAACTCAAACTTAATCGATTGTTGATAGACGACTCCTGCCGGACTTTCTAAAATGATCCCGGCGCCCCCGGACGTCTGGTTGGAGGCTCCGTCTACATGGAGCTTCCACCGTGTGTCCGTGTCCTCCGTTGGATTCCCAGTTACTTCTACCAGGAAGTTGGCCATTGCTTGCACCTTAATCGCGTGTCGGGGTTCGTAGCCTAGGTCGTATTGGGATAGTTCGATGGCCCAGGTCATCATTCTTCCCGCTAGATTGGGCTTTTGGAGCACCTGACGAATCCCCTGGTCCGTTCTCACGACCACCTGGTGACTCTGGAAGTATTGTCGCAATCGGCGGGAGCAGACCAGAAGTGCCAGCGCCAGCTTCTCCAGCTTGCTGTATCTGAGTTTTGCCCCTTGCAGTGCTCTACTCACAAAGTAGATCGGTTGCTGGGCCTTCCCTTCTTCCCATACCAATACCGTTGCGAGTGCTCCCTCTGTGATGGCTAGGTATAGATAGAGTGGTTCTCCGGCTTTCGGCTTCCCGAGCACTGGGGGTGCTGCTAGAATCTCTTTGAAGTGGTTGAAGGCTTCTTCGCACGCGGGGGTCCACTCAAATGCTATTCCCTTTTTCATCAAAGCGAAAAAGGGTAGGGCCTTTGCTGCCGACGCACCGAGGAATCGGGACAACGCTGTGAGCCTTCCCGTCAGCCGCTGAACGTCTTTGATGCAGCCCGGACTCCTCATCTGGAGTATTGCTTGGCACTTTTCAGGGTTGGCCTCCACTCCCCTCTGGGTTATCATGAATCCCAGGAATTTCCCGGCCTCCATGGCAAAAGCGCACTTAAGCGGGTTGAGCCTCATGCCGTGTTGTCGGAGGGACGCGAACACGTTCTCCAGGTCATTTATGAGATTGTCAGGGCGGGTGGTTTTTGCGAGGATATCATCCACGTAAACTTCCACTGTTTTGCCGATGAGGTTGCTGAATATTTTGTTCATCAGTCTCTGGTACGTTGCCCCCGCGTTCTTTAGGCCAAAAGGCATCACTCTGTAGCAGTAGGTCCCCCCTGGCGTTATGAACGCCGTTTTATCCTCGTCTGGCCGGTGCATCGGTATCTGATTGTAATCGGAGTAGGCATCCATGAAACTCAGATACCGGTATCCCGCAGCCGCATCGACGAGTGCGTCGATGTTGGGAAGGGGGTAGCAATCCTTAGGGCATGCTTTATTAAGATCGGAGTAGTCCACACACATTCTCCATTTCCCATTGTGCTTTTTTACCAGGACCACGTTTGATAGCCAGGTCGAATAGTCTAGCTCCCGGATGAACCCTGCTTCGAGGAGGCCGGCCGTCTGTCTGGCCACTTCCTCTGCTCTCTCTTGAGACATTTTTCTCCTTCTTTGGGCCACTGGTTTGGCTTCCAGTCTGACAGCTAGGTGGTGCGACATGAGACTGGAGTTTATGCCCGGCATGTCGGCGGGTGTCCAGGCAAATAAATCGCCATTAGCTCTGATCATTTCTATCAAAGGTTCTTTTAACTCATGGGGGAGGTTCCTATTCACAAACGTGAATTTTTCCTCTGAGTTCCCGACCCTGAACTTCTCCAGGTCCCCTTCGGGTTCGTGTTTCGGTTTGTCATCGACTTTGGCGTCCAGGTCGGCGAGAAATATTCCCGATGCCTCTTTAGACTTTTTCCTTAACGAGAGACTGGCGTTGTCGCAAGTGACTGCCGTTTCCAAGTCTCCTCTCACAGATCCTATTGACCCTTCTTCAGTTATGAACTTCATTACTAACATCCTTGTGCTGATGACTCCTCCTAGGTCGTTGATTGTCTTTCTCCCCAGGATGATGTTGTAGGCTGTGGAGTCCCGTAGGATCACAAATTCGGCCATTACCGTTCTCTTCCCCTGTCCTTGTCCCAGTGAGATCGGCAGGGTAATTATGCCATCTGGCTTGATGAAATGGTCGCCAAGCCCTACGACACCGTGCTGGTGCGTCTGTAGGTCAGCGTCCCTCAGGCCCAAAGCATCGAACACATTACGGAACATGATGTTCGAGTCTGCCCCCGTATCTACAAGGATTCGTTTGACGAGACCAGTTCCTACCCTGGCTATTATGACCATGGGAGGACTCTCTCCGATCTCGTCGAATCACTGATCTTCCGGGCCGAACGAAATGGGTGGGAGCTTCCTAGTGCTTCGTGTGGAGGATGAGGAGACTGCCAGGACTTTGGCGTCTTTCTTGTGTGCCGACTTTGACCTAGGTGCTGCATTCCTAGCTGTTACCACGTTCACTATGGTGAGGCCCTGGTCGTCGTCCTCCAGTTCTTGGCGTCGCTTCGGTGTCCGAGTCCTATCCTCACCGTCGTGGTTGCGATTTTGTCGCCTCGGCTCCCTTATGAGGTGGGAAAATGCGGCTAGCTTTCCATCCCTGATGGCCTGCTCCAGTGCATCCTTTAGATCGAAACAGTCTTGGGTTTTATGCCCATAGCCCTTGTGATAGTCACAGTAGAGGCTTCGGTTTTCCCCTATTCGTTCCTTTAGTGGTCGGGGCTTCGACAAGATCCCCTTTTCGGCAATTTGTTCATAAACTTCCATGATCGGCGCGGTGAGGCGGGTGTAGTTGGTGAACTTCCTAACACGAGGAAATGGTCTGGGAGCCTTGCTCGGGCCGCCGTCTCTGGCGTGTTCCTTTTGTCCTTCTCCGCTTCCGCGGTGCCGATCTTGATTGTGAGCGGGCTGCCGTTTGTTGGTAGCCACGACTCGGCTCACTTCTTTGTCGTTGATATACTCCTTGGCCACACATTGGATTTCCTGCATACTCCACACTGGTTTCATGGTAAGATGCTTTCTGAAGTCCTCGTTCCGGAGTCCATTCGTCAGGCACAAACTCGCGACCGAGTTCGTCAGTCCGTTGATTTCCAGGCATTCATCGTTGAATCTGTCTAGGTACTTCCTAGTCGACTCGTCGGGTCGCTGGGTTACCCCGAGCAGGTTGATTGGGTGCTTCGCCTTTGTGATCCTGGTCGTGAATTGGGCTAAGAAGGCGTGGCTGATGTCTGCGAAGTCGGTCACCGAGCCCTGCGGGAGGTTATTGAACCACCGTATTGCAGGCCCTGCCAGGGTGACCGGGAAGGCGCGGCATCTTAGCTCGTCTCCCACTCCCTCAAGGTTCATTCTGGCCTCAAAGGCCATGAGGTGTTTGGTGCACGAAAATTACTTCACACTATGTAATTCCGCACAACTAACCAGCAAGTGCACTGGGTCGTCCAAGTAATACCTTACATGAGTAAGGGTCGAATCCCACGGAGATTGTTGTCTTGAAGCAAGCTATGGTTATCTTGTAACTCTTAGTCAGGATATAATATCAATAATAATTCTTAGTTTTAATTGTAAAAGTCAAGGGGCATAAAATAAATACTTGTTACTCAATAATGGAGAATATGTTGGGGTTTTGAAGATGCTTTGTCCTCTTTATTTCAGCTTTTCTCTTGTACTCCTCTCCACACACGCAAGGCTCCTTCCATGGCAAGCTTTATGTAAGGTGTCACCGTTGTCAATGGCTACTTCCCGTCCTCTCAATGAAAATGGTCCAAATGCTCTGTCACAGCACGGCTAATCATCTGTTGGTTCTCGATCATGTCGGAATAGAATCCCTTGATTCTTTTGCGTCTGTCACTACGCCCAACAATCGCGAGTTTGAAGCTCGTCACAGCCATTCAATCCTTGAATCCTACTCGGAATACCACAGACAAGGTCTAGACTTTCCGGATTCTCATGAATGCCGCCATCAATTCTAGCTTATACCACGAAGATTCTAATTAAGAAATCTAAGAGATACTCATTCAATCTGATGTAGAACGGAGGTGGTTGTCAGGCACACGTTCATGGATTAAGGAAGGTGATGAGTGTCACGGATCATCACCTTCTTCATAGTGAAGCACGAATGAACATCTTAGATAGGAACAAGCGTGTTTGAATGGAAAACAGAGATAATTGCATTAATTCATCAAGACGCTGCAGAGCTCCTCACCCCTAACAATGGAGTTTAGAGACTCATGCCGTCAAAAGGTATAAAGTTCAGATCTAAAATGTCATGAGGTACAAAATAAGTCTCTAAAAGTTGTTTAAATACTAAAGTAGTAACCTAGGTTTACAGAAAATGAATAAACTATGATAGATGGTGCAGAAATCCACTTCTGGGGCCCACTTGGTGTGTGCTGGGGCTGAGACTTAAGCTTCTCACGTGTCTGGGCTGTTTCTGGAGTTGAACGCCAGGTTGTAACCTGTTTCTGGCGTTGAACTCCAACTTGTAACTTGTTTCTGGCGCTGAACGCCAGACTACAACATGGAACTGGCGTTGAACGCCAGTTTACGTTATTTATCCTTGAGTAAAGTATAGACTATTATATATTGCTGGAAAGCCCTGGATGTCTACTTTCCAACCCAATTGGAAGCGCGCCAATTGGACTTATGTAGTTCCAGAAAATCCATTACGAGTGCAGAGAGGTCAGAATCCAACAGCATCAGCAGTCCTTTTTCAGCTTGAATAAGATTTTTGCTCAGCTCCCTCAATTTCAGCCAGAAAATACCTGAAATTACAGAAAAATACACAACTTATAGTAAAGTCCAGAAATGTGATTTTTATTTAAAAACTAATAAAAATATAATAAAAAGTGACTAAAATACATTAAAAACTACCTAAAAACAATGCCAAAAAGCGTATAAATTATCCGCTCATCAGTGTTCCAGCGGGTCTTGCGTTCCGTCGTACCTCATGTCCGTTGGCTTGTCAAAGTGTTTTGGTAGCCGGACCTCGAGTATGGAACGATGAAATGGGGTCGCCCCATTATCACGGGTCCCCGCGTTCTCCTCATTCTTCCTTCGTCGTCCTCCTGACGAGCGTCTTCGGTTCCCCGACCTGTTGTGTACCGCCGTTCTTGTCTGGCGTAGATGACAGGGTCATGGCGTCTCCTAGTGCGTCCTCTTTCCCCAGCGCTCTCGGATTCGGCCTGGGGGCTGGGCGTGCGTCTGGAGTGGCTCCTAGAGTGAGAGCGGGAGTGGCTTTGTTCTGGGGTGTGCTGGTCGTGTTCCCTGTCTTGCAACCGGCGTTCCAGATCTTGCATCCTATGGCGCAGTTCTTGCATTATTCTGGCGTGGTTGTCGCCAGTTCCCCCGAAGGGTCGTCCTTTGCGAGATTGTGTTGGGTGTCTTGGGGGGGATCTCGTGCGCTGCTGGGAAGTAGTTGCGGCAGCATCCCCTCCGGGCTCAGCCTCGCGGCCTGTTCCACTTTGGACCAGTACGAAGTCCATGGACCGTCCCCACAGACGGCGCCAATGTTCGGTAGGTCGGGTACCGGACCGATCGGGTGAATGTCCTGATCAACAAAGGGGGGAGGTCGTCTGGTCGTACGTCTTCGGGTTGGAGCAGGCGAGGTCCCGAACTCTGTGGATGTGGGGGGGTGTCACCTGCAAAGACACTCCGATGCGCAAGTCAATGAAGTGTGCAGGCGAAAAAGGGATAGAGTCATGTCACGTACCTTGGGGGAAGAGTAGGTCCTTCCCCTTATATACTGTGTCAGAAGTGGGCCCGATAAGGGTAGGCCCACTTTCTTCGAGGCGTGCTCCTCACAGCTGTAACAGAGCTGTCAGGGACGCGTGTCCGGGTCGGCTGCGGGGCGTCCCACCTCCGACCGTTCGGGTCGGGTGGCTCTCGGGTCGGGCCAGCCCGTAAGGGGACTTGGGCCAGGCCGTAACAGGAATAAAATAAGAAAATACATAAATTTAAAAAACACACAGAAAAAACTTAGAAGAAAACAAGCAAAAAAAAGTTTATACAAAAAATACAAAAATTCATAGATAAAAGCACGTAAATTCTATATTCAAAGAGAGCATAAACTAAACTATTGTAATAATTATTTTTTCTTTTATTCCTTCATTTAAGTCTATTGTTTTCATTAATTTTTATTTCTCCATTTTGTTTTTACTGGAAACACAATAGAAAAAAAACGACTAACAAAAAAAGGAAGATAAAAGGAAAAAATGCAACAGAAAAAAAATCCAGCAATGGAAGAAAGATCATGTGATTGAAATCCATGATTTAAGCCATGGAGGAAAGTGATCAAATGTAATGACCTAATTTTCGACAAAATAGAATTTTACTGAAAGTTTAGTAACAGGCATTTTTACTGCACATGCATTGCATCATTAAATACTTTGTCATGTCATTAGTTACTAAATTAGCTTATATTAATATTATTATAATGATATTTTATAATAATAATAATATAATAATTAAATTCAAAATCTACTAAAATTTTTCGATGAACTTAACTATGCTAATATTTTATCATAGATCTTCTATTCTCATGATTATCATAATACTAATATCATTTATACTAATAACTCATATATTTATCTCTAAATGTATTATTATTTGTTTTCTAATACCTCTAATTTTAGTAATTATTCATTTTAAGATATTTTTGCAACAAATTTAGATGACTAAGCACTCTATGCCACACGGCCAAGCTTGGAAAACATTCCAGCACTTTCTTTCTTCTTCTCCCAACCGTGGAACTCTTGGGAACTTCCATGAAAACTTCATGAACTCATGAGCTTCAAGATTGATTCTTTCACTTCCTAAAACCCTCACCACAAATCTAAATCGATTAAAGTATTTTCCTCTTCATTCTCTACACAACCATACCGGTTTTTCTAAGGTATGTTGCTGTTTCATGGCTGCTCTTCCTCAAAGTTTGGTTCGGCCATGGCTAAGCTTGGCTAAACTAGCTTTTGATGTTTTCTCTTTAGATCTTTTGTCTAGGTGCCTTGTAAATCAAGAAAGCTTCATTTTCAGCTCGAGAGATGAGAAAATCCTTCTTAAACCCCTTGATGATGGTTTGATTACTAGGCACACCATGATTTAAAAGTTTATTTTGATTAAAAATTAAGTGAAAAGTGAACTAGGAAGCTGTGTGTGCACCAATTTTGGAGGCAGCAGTAAGAGGTAAGGGTTGACTGATTTGAAATTGATTAATTGTGTTCTTGATGTGTGAATATTAAAGTGATGTTTGATACTTAAAATTGAATGTTTATCTACTTGATTTATGCTGAAATTTGGTGATTATTAAGCTAAACAATTTGGTTCCATGGTGCTGCTAAAAAATCGAATGTTTTAGCCAAGTTTGGTGCTGTTTTCAAGATTGTATCATGAGGAATTTGAGGTGGTTTGGTGGCTGGGAAGTTGTGTGACATCCTAATATTCAAATCTTTATACTCGAGTCATAAATCAATGATAATAAGGTGGTATGACTCAAGGTGGATTTATAATACATATATAATTGAATGTAATTATTAAACGAGATGTCTGAAAAGTAGTAAAAGAAAAATCACAAATGGAAACACTCGCATATCGATGAGAAGAAGATAGAACGCATTCGGAAAGCGAAGATAAGATAAAAAATTAAGGAAGAATAGGAGAAAGACAAGATATATATAAATATAAATATAATAGCACTAGTCGTGACCTGCGAAGTTTAGGCCGGCTAGGGTTACAGTAATAAAAATCAGTTGATAAGAGCATTTCCTATCTCTCCCAAAATATACATCAAGGCCTCTATAGGCAAGTTCCAAAAGAAATTCATATATACATATAAGTTTTTCAAAATAAGTGAGGAGAGATTCTAAACAAAAGTAAAACAGAAGTCCAATAAGCTTCGCCATCTCTCAGATGAATCACAGCTTACGGCTAAGCCTAGGACCTACATATGAAAAACAAGAGATATATACGGAATGAGAACCCCTGATCTATGGGTTCCCAGTACGGTAAAAATGCCAAATAGATACTCCATAAGGCAACACGAACTCACTAAGCAATCTTAAACTCCATACCTCATCATATCCATCCTAAATTTTCACTAATATGTAATTAGGCAACTATCATTGTAAGAACCGGGGTTTTCACGAATATGATTTTTGGACTTAGTAGGTTTTTCTGAGTCAGAAAATGTGTTTTCTGTGAAAAACCGTGAAACACCGCGAACTGGTAGCTGAACTGGTTCAAGTCTATCCAGTACTGTGCGAGAAAAAGTGAAAACAGTCGAAAACCTTAGAAAAATATTAGAAATGGAAAACCGGGTGTTAATGTTAAAGGTTTGGCTCAAAGTTGGGCCGAACGGGCTAAAAACGCGAACGGGTTGGACCGGACCCAAGTTGGGCCCAAGCCCAACATATATAAGGGTTCATTAATGAACCCATTCAACACAACACACCCATAAACACACACACACCAGCTGCAAGAAGAAGAGGGGAGAAGAGAGAAGAAAACACTATTCACTCCACACTTCGACTCGGGATAACTTGAGCTACGGACCTCCGATTGACGAGCAGTTCACGGCCACGCGAAGCTCTTGGCGAGCTCTTCCTTTTTATTTAAAGAAATCTGGTAAGGGCTCGCATATCACTCCCCATTTTCGTGCCCTAGATTCTGTACATTTTGGATTTGGTTTTTGAGCAACTTTTATGATTTTGCTTGTTTAGGTGGTCTCTAGTAGCGGGTAATTGTTGGATTTTACCCCTAATCTCGTTGGGTAAGGTAAGGTTTCACTAAACCCTTGTGTTTAGTTGTTTTGTGTACCTTAGGTTTTGATTTTGGTGATATATGTGTTGTTAGTTTGAGCTTTGGTGTTTGTTAGAGTTGGTTGAGGCTTTGGATCAGGTTTGGTGGCTTCGTTTTGGTGTTTGGAGCATTTGAAAATCGGCCAAGGTATGGTTTTGATTTTTTCTATGTAGTATATAATATTCATGGACACTTAGGCTAGTGACCCATAGGATAGGAATGAATTATAATGGTTGTTGAGGTGTTGAATGTTGTTGATATGGTTGATGATTGATGATGGTTAGTGATGTTGTTGGTATATGGAATGTGAGTGTTGAGATTGTTGATAGATGATGTGAATTATGATGAGTTGATAATTTTTGGGAATATGTTGATAAATCATGATGTTGGAATTGGTAAAGAGGGTGTGAGAGATTGAAATTGAAATGAAATGGGATTGATTTTGATGTTTGATAATGATTGAATTAGGATTGAGGAAAGTGTTGGTGGAGGATTGATTTTGGTATCATATAATTGAGGTTTTGATGGCTGGGAATGGTATAGTATGCTATAAAGGGTAGATCATGATAGAAATTGGAGTTTGAAGTGGTTTTGGTTTGGTTTTGGTTGGGAATGTTGGTAATGTTGAGGTTTTGAGACTTTTGGTAAAACTGAATTTTTGGTGAACTTTGTCTGATCATAACTTTTGCCTCAATTTTCCAAATTCGTTGAAAATTATTTAGAATTAAAGCTTATTGAAAACCCTTAAATTTGATATAAAGTTTGCAAGATTTGGGTTTTTGTAGAGGAAGTTATGATCATTCAAAGTTGGTGTTAAAAATCTGAAATTCTGCAAAGTTGCAGAATTTTGTGAATTCTGGTATATGCGCACGCACAGCCTCGTGCACACACAACCCTACGAAAATCTTGATCTGTGCGGACGCACAGACTTGTGCGCGCACATACCAAGGACGAATTGCAACATGTGCGTACGCACAGCCCTGTGCGCATGCACAAGTTGGGAAAGGTCGTTTGTTGGGGGCATTCGCACACCTTGTGCGAGCGAACAGACCTTCCAAGATTTGGTACCTGTGCGTATGCACACCCCTGTGCGTACGCACACCCCTGTATGTATGCACACTTTTAAAATCTTTCTGGGCGTGCGCATGCACACCCCTGTGCGTGCACATGCCCTGTTTCACAAATTTAATCTTTGTTTTCAACTATTTCACCTTCCCAACACGGTTGTAAGCTTCTAAAACACGATTTTAAGGCTTTTGGGCTTAATTTTGAGTATGAAGGATATGAGATATAGCTAAAGGGTTTTAGTTGACGATTATTATAGAAAATTAGAGAATGGAGGCTTAGGTTTCTGGTGTACTGAGGATGGGTCTGGTGGAATGGGAAGGGAGAAAGATATATGAAATGTGAGGCTGATGATGGTTATTACGAGCTAGTTGGATGTTGAATGAAGGTGTGTGATAAACTCCATTTTTAGGGTTTATCTGGTGTTGAATTTAGAGGGTTTTGTCAACATTTGCCGCATTTATCCAATGAAATAGTATGGTTTTGTAAATTCTCCTTTAATTGTGCTTAGAAGTGAAAACATGCTTTTTAGGTCTTAGAATAGCTAAATTTAATTCACCTTGATTCCATTAGATGCCTTGATATGTTTGTTAAGTGATTTTAGATTTAGGAGGCAAAGATTGGATTGGGGGAATGAAGAAAAAGCATGTAGAAATGGAGAACTCATGAAGAAATGAAGGAATCGCAAAGATGTCAAGCCCGACCTCTTTGCACTTAAATCGATTATAACTTGAGCTACAAAGGTCCAAATGATGCGGTTCTGGTTGCGTTGGAAAGCTAACATTCAGGACTTTAAAATGATATAAAATTTGCCATAGTTGCATTGCGTTTAGGGATGCGTACGCGCACTGTACGTGTATGCGCCGATGGTTGCACATGATTCACTTAATGCAACTCGTGGCCAGCGATTTTAGAAGCCTTGTAGACCCAATACAACTCATTTCTGATGCTATTTAACCCAAAGATTGAAGGAAAATCAACATCTTTGGTCATGATTAGTTTAGTTTAGATTAGTTTTGGAGGGAAAGTTAGTTTTAGAGAGAGAAGCTCTCACTTCTTTCTAGAATTAGGATTAGGTTAGATCCAAATTAGAATTTCTTAGATTTAGGTTAATTTCATGCTTAGATTTACTTTTCCTTTATCAATTTTTCTTCCTCTACTTCTCCTCTCTCTAGTTTTGTATTTCAATTCTTGTAATTCTCTACTTTCATGTTGATGCACTTTTGTTCTTCCATTTTTCCTTTAATGCAATTTATGATTCATGTTCCTTTATTGTTGATTTGATTTGTTGTTGTTTAATTCCTTGCAATTGAGTAGTTTAGATTTACTTTCCTTGCAATTTTACTATGCTTTCCTTTTATGCCTTCCAAGTGTTTGATGAAATTCTTCGAAGGATGTTAGAGTAGAATTTTATGCTCTTAGCTTGGGAAGGTAACTTAGGAACTCTTGAGTTACTAATTGTCAAGTAATTGATGATTGGGAGCCATTGACTCTAATTCTCACTAATTGAATTAGTGGAGAGTTAGGACTTATGGACTTAGATTGATATAGCTCACTTGACTTTCCTTTACTACTAGTTAGAGGATGACTTAGTGGGATTGATCCTTGCCAATTCTCATGTTGTGGTTAGTGATAGGGATAGAGATCCTTGACCACCAACCCTTGCCAAGACCTTTGTAGCTATTAGTTTACTTCCTTGCCATTTATATTTCATGTCTCTTATCTCAAAAACCCCAAAACACACCTCATAACCAATAACAAGAACACTTTATTACAATTCCTAGGGAGAACAACTCGAGGTTTGAATACTTCGGTTATTAATTTTAGGGGTTTGTTTTAGTGACAAACAATCTTTTGTATGAAAGGATTATTGTTTGGTTTAGAAACTATACTTCGACAAGATTTCATTAGTGAAATTCTAAATCGTCAAAAATCCGTTCATCAGTGTGCTCGGTACTATATCCTTGGAATGATATTGTGCCAGGCACTATATCCTTGGAATGATTTATGATGAAATATATGTTGTAGTTGATTTCCTTATCTACCACAAGAGTGTGCCAGGCACTATATCCTCGGATTGAGCATGCAAGTGTGCCAGGAGCTATATCCTCAGAACGATAGTGTGACAGGCACTATATCCTCGAAACAAAAGCGTGCCAGGCGCTATATCCTCAGAAGTGGCAGAAAAGGCGACATCTGAAAGGATGTGTCGGGTTGGCATTCATAGACCGACAAGTGATATCACGAGCTAATCGGATAGACATTCATCATATGCATCTTTTATGTGCTCGTTTACTTTGATTATTTGGGTTTGCCTAATTGTATAATATGCCTACTTGCTTCTTGAATTAATTGCTATATATTTGAATATTACTTGTGTTTTCCATGCTTGTATTATTTGTGTTTGTCTGGGTTTTTGAGGAGGTTAGGTAGGCGGTGGCGATGGGGTTGCATGGAAAGTTAGGTTGGAAAAGGCTGTGGGATAGCGGTGTTTGGTTAGAATAGAAATCCCCTAAGATAGATTACCCGGTTTATTTATGTTAATGTTTATATAATCATACTTTACTGTTTTAGTTATGCCTTAAGTTTGAATCTTGTGATGGACATGGAGCTTAGGATTGCCTTTGGCATCCCGGGGTCTTATATCCTACATCACTGGGCACTGTTACCATACTGAGAACCTCCGTTTCTCATACTATATTTCGATTGTGTTTTTCAGTTGCAGGTCGCAACCCACCTCGGTGAGTTGTTGGATGGTAGCAGAAGCGGAGGATCATAATACCTTTTGGGAGTTTTTTGTTTATTTGTTTATACATCTCTCACTTTTGTATTTTGTTTTAGCCTAGAGGCGTGTAATGAGAGAACAAAACTTGTATAAGCTGTTTTTACTGTCTGGTTCTGTATATCTGTATATGGCTAGCCGTCTTAAACTCCACGAGCCGTGGCTAGATTCTTATGATACTATACTATTATATTTTGATATATTTGTATCTATTTCTTGTGCTTTAAGTAGTAGCTTCATTAGTAAGTTTGCGCTTTGTAAATCCTATTTTTGAGCTATATCTTTCATCGGGATTCTAGATTATAATAATTCTTTCTATATACTATACGTATGAGCTTAGAACTATCGTAATCTCTGATTAACCTTTGCTTTACGACGTGAGGTAAAGCTTACGCTAATTAGGGTGTTACATTTAGTGGTATCAGAGCGGGGTAAGGCTTGGGTTAATTGGGGTGTTACATTTAGTGGTATCAAAGCGGTTCGTCCTCGTGAGCTTGAGGGATGGACCGATTGTGCTTCATTGTATATTCTGGGTGTCTTTTTCTTTGATGCTATTAGGTTATCTGCTTGATATTACATAGCATGCTTGTTTGTGAGTGCCTATTTGGGATAATTGAAGTACTAGGCTTTTGATATTGAGACTTTTCATCTTGATATCAATTGTTTGGTGTAGACAGAAACCCTAATGGCCACTCGCGAACGAGGTCATCCACGTTCACGAGAGAGTAGAAATGAGTGACCGGCTCATAACCATGCTGAGTTCATGGCGGTAATGGCGAATCTTGTGAACACCATGGGGCTACCGCTGCTGCGACTCTGCAAGCTGTGCAGAGGTTAGGTCAACCGGCGGGAAATAGAAACGAAAATGGTGAAGGAGATGCTAATGATAATGCTGAGGGAAACGACGATAACACGGGTGGTGTTCCGATGACCTTGGCGACGTTCCTCAAGGTTCATCCGCCAATTTTCTGAGGATCAACTAATTCTACTAAAGCAGACAACTGGTTTCAGGCTATGGAGCATGCTTTACAGGCGCAGCATGTTCCAATGAATCAATATGTTGAATTTGCCGCTTATCAGCTAGCGAGAGAGGCCCAGCACTAGTGGCAAGCTGAGTGCCGCTTGCTACAGCTCCAGAATGCCGACGTTCCGTGGGATGTGTTCCAAACGACCTTCTATAAGAAATACTATCCTGAGTCTGCAAGGGAAGCAAAGGAGATGGAATTGATGCAGCTGAAGAAAGGTTCCCTATCTGTGGCGGACTACACCAACAAGTTTGAGGAACTCTGTAGGTTTTCTAGGGCATGTTAGGGTGCCCCGGAGACTTACGAGAGCTGGAAGTGCATCAAGTACCAGAGGGGTTTAAAGGATAGCATTATGACTGCTGTGGCGCCTATGGAGATTCGTATTTTCTCCGATCTGGTGAACAAGGCAAGAGTGGTTGAAGAGTACGCAAAGACGGTAGCCTCGTCAAGGGATGCTCATAGAAGCAACCCTAGTAGGGAACGTGACGATTACCTTGGACCAAGGGGACAGAACTTCAAGAGAGATGGACACGCTCCTCAGCATCTGCTAAGTCAAGGGAATTTTAGGAGGGACAACAATGCCCAGTTTCACTATATGAAGGGGAGTCGCCTGTGTTATGCTTGTGGACTACTTGGACACCTAGCCAAGAACTGCCGTCATAAGAAAAACCCGAACATGGGTCAAAGTCAACAATTAGACCGTGTGGTTGCGTTGGATGTACGTGATGCGACAGGGTCGGATCCTCCGACGAGAGGTAAGCATATGCGTTGAGTATTATATTGCTTGGACCTGACAGTAGCTTAGTTCTATCTTTTCCAAAGTCGCTGTTAGGATTACCAGAGCTTAGAGTTTTGTTGGGAGTGAACCATGGGAAAGGAGGATTCTAGTGGCGGTAGCCGAGGATTTCGGACTTGTGGTGACGAACGATCAGAGTGGGAGTGCCGGAATGGTTACTAGGCATGATTGGAAGTCTTGTCGGTACCCTGTATGGGTGATGGATGTGGTTCAGCACTAGTGGCAACCGAAGTACTGACTGACACTTTTGCGGTTTTTAACTATGATTTTTGCGGTTTTAAGGTTTAGAATGATTTTCAAATCTGGTTTGAAATTTTGGTTTAAATGATTTGGTTTTGAAACTAGGATTGTATGATTTTGTTAACTTGTAATTTTGGGTTTGTAATTTCACTTATCAGAAGGAATTCAAATGGAAAGGTTTTGATTTACGGGTTTCAATGAATTTAGGAAAATCATGCTTTAAAATGATTGATTTACAAATAAATAATTTTTGACTCTTTTGAAAAAAAAGTTTTAACAATGAAACTCGTTTACATGGAACTTGTTTTAAAGGTTTTGAAAAGTATTAGAAAATCAGTAATTGGTTTAAAAGAAAGAATTTTCGGATTCCTAGTGATGATAATCAGAGTGACGCAGCGGAAGGCGAGAGAGAACATCAATACGGTGGGATGATGGTGAACGAGATGTCTTGGCAACTTGTTGGGTTGTTAACATTGAAAGTAGGATACTTCGTGGAGAATATATATATATATATACATATTACATCGCGTGATTCAGATTTTTGAGGGCAAAAATCTTTTTAAGGAGGGGAGGATGTAAGAACCGAGGTTTTCACGAATAAAACTATTTAAATGCCCAAATTAGATTCTGGAAATTTAGGAGGAGAATTTGGAGATTTAAATATGATTTTTGGACTCAGTAGGTTTTTCTGAGTTAGAAAATGTGTTATCTGCGAAAAACTATGAAAAACTGCGAACCGGTTCAAGTCTGCCTGGTACTGTGCGAGAAAAAGTGAAAACAGTCGAAAACCTTAGAAAAATATTAGAAATGGAAAACTGGGCATTAGTGTTAAAGGTTTGGCCCAAAGTTGGGCCGAACAAGCTAAAAACGCGAACGAGTTGGACCGGGCCCAAGCCCAACATATATAAGGGTTCATTAATGAACCCATTCAACACAACACACCCATAAACACACACAGACCTGTGCATATGCACATGCTGGGGAAAGCTCTCTGTTTGCAGCGTTAGCACAGTTTGTGCGCACACATACCAAGGATGAATTGTAACCTGTGCGTACGCACAGTCCTGTGCGCACGCAAAAGTTGGGAAAGGTCGTCTATTGGGGGCACTCGCACACCTTGTGCGAGCGAACAGACCTTACAAGATTTGGCACTTGTGCGTACGCACACCCCTGTGCGTACACACACTTTTAAAATCTTCCTGGGCGTGCGCACGCACACCCCTGTGCGTGCGCACACGCCCTGTTTCACAAATTTAAACTTTGTTTTCAACTATTTCACCTTCCCAACACGGTTGTAAGCTTCTAAAACACCATTTTAAGGCTTTTGGGCTTAATTTTGAGTATAAAGGATATGAGATATAGCTAAAGGGTTTTATTTGACGATTATTATAGAAAATTAGTGAACGGAGGCTTAGGTTTCTGGTGTACTGAGGATGGGTCTGGTGGAATGGGAAGGGAGAAAGATATATGAAATTAGAGGCTGATGATGGTTATTATGAGCTAGTTGGATGTTGAATGAAGGTGTGCCTGGTACTATATCCTTGGAATGATAGTGTGCCAGGTACTATATCCTTGGAATGATTTATGATGAAATATATGTTGTAGTTGATTTCCTTATCTGCCGCAAGAGTGTGCCAGGTACTATATCCTCGGATTGAGCATGCAAGTGTGCCAGGCGCTATATCCTCAGAACGATAGTGTGCCAGGCACTATATCCTCGGAACAAAAGCGTGCCAGGCGCTATATCCTCGGAAGTGGCAGAAAAGGCGACATCCGAAAGGATGTGTCGGGTTGGCATTCATAGACCGACAAGTGATATCTGATGACAAGTCATCTTATGCTAGTTTTACAAGTTTTTTTCACTTGTTTCATTAGGTTTTATGCGCTTTCTTGCACAATAAGTAAGTGATTGGAGTGGATTTTCATGGTTATTTTGAATCAATCAAACATCATTTATTTTACACAAAATCATAAGGTTTATGCTAGAATTAATTGATTTTATGAATGATGCAAAGACCTTGACTTTGATTGCTTGTTTGGTTGCTTGTAGGTGAAGAAATGAAGAAAGGAGGAGGCAAAACAGTAAAGCGTTACGTTCAAAAAGGAAGTGCCATGCTCAATCGAAACAAAGCTAGCGTTCACTTTCAAAGTGAGCGCCATGCTCACTTTTCCACCTTTTTCGGGCTTTTCAAGTTGGGACGCAAGCTTGGGCCATCCTGCGCACTAAGCAGCGCTCAAAATTAGAGCGTAGTGCTCAATAAAAGAGCGCCAAGGAAGGGTGCGCACCAGAGAAGCACCAAAGAGCCAGCACTCAAATAGTGAGTGAAGTGCTCATTAGGGGAGCGCTAAGGGAGCCAACATGCACAACAAAATAGGCACACCAAGGGAGAGCGTTTAATGAGTGAGCGCAACGCTCAGTAAGGGAGCGCTAGTAGGAGGCAACATGCGCACCAAAGGAGAAGTGAGCGCAGCGCTCAATTTGTGCACGGAACTGATGGGTTGAAATTGGTATTCCAACACCTAAACTCACCGGCAAGTGTGTCGGATCGCATCAAGTAGTAATTACTCACAAGAGTGAGGTCGATCCCACAGGGATTGTTGGATTGAGCAATTTTAGTTAGGTGGTTAATTTAGTTAAGTAGACAGTTGATTATTTGAGTGGATTGTGACCAGCAGAAGCTAAATTGCATGAAACTAAAAGGGAGAGGGGAAATTGACAGAAATGAAAAGTGCAGAAGAATAAATTGCATGAAACTTAAATTGCAAGGAGTAAAAGAGCTGAATCTTAAAGAGCAAGTAATGTAAATGACTGAAACTTAGATTGCAAGAAATGTAAATGGCTAAAGCTTAAAGTGCAAGAAATGTAAACTACTGAATTTAAATTGCTGTGGAACTTAAATTGCTGAAAGATTAAAGGGATGTGGGGAGTTGGGATTCAAAATAAAGCAAGAAAATGTAAAGAGCAATCAAGCAGAGAAGTAGAAGATGAAGTAAGTGCAGTAGATCTAAACAGAAATGGAAAATTGCTTGAAGAACAAAACAGAAAGTAAACTTAGCTCAATTGCAAAATCTAAAAAGAGAAATTGAAGATCCAAGAGGAGCAATGAGATTAGAACAAGGATCTAGATCTCAATTGCACCCTTGATCAAACAGAAAATAAATTGCAGAAGAAATGTAAAAGAAACAGCAAATAAAACTCAGATCCAATTCTTAGAACAATTGAGAAGAGAGGTAAAAGATGATTCTCAAACTTAGAATCAATGAAGATCTTAAATCTCAATTCAAATTCCAAGAACAGATAGCAAGAGTTGTAGAAGAAATGAAAACGAAGGCAGAAAGCTAAATCCAATTCCAAATCCTTAGAATTATGCAGAAGAAAAGAAAGATGAATTGCAGATCAAGGATTGAAACAGAATTCCTTCAATCTCAATCTAAAATTCAGAAACAGAAAGTAGAAATTGCCAAAGTAAGAACAAGGAGGAAGAGAACTCAGCTGTCAATCCCAATTCGCAAATTCAAAATAAAAGCTAAAGTGAAAACTAAAATTGAGCTAAAAGGTAAAACTAAAATAAAAAATGAAAGAAGGTCCTCTACAAATCAAACTAATTCCTATTTATACACTTTCTAATTTTGATTTTAGAATTTGAAGTGGGCTTTTCAAATTGGTGAAGAAGTGGATCCAAATTGGCTTTTTCTTGAAAAATGGAGTCAGGAACCACCTCCAGTGGAGCGCTCAGTTATGTAAAATAATGTAGCGCTCCCTTGCCTTCTTCCTGGGCTCGTGCCAAGCCCATATGCATAGCAAAGTAGCGCTCAGTTATGTAAAATAACGTAGCGCCCTTTTCCTTGGAGTGAGGCTCCCACTTCGAGCCTTGGTGGCTTCAATTTTGCCAATTCCCTTGTGAAGCATAGCGCTCAGTGAAGACTTCTAACGCAGCGCTACTTGTTTTCCTTATGTCTCCCCCTTCGAGCCTTGGTGAAGCCATTTTGGCAATTTTCCTTGCCAAGCCTTGTAGCGCTCCTTCCTTGCTAGCACAAGGTCCCCATTTCGAATCCTGGTGGATGCATTTGTGCCAATTCCTTTTGTGCTAAGCTTTGTACACTAGTGCTCAGTTAAGTAAGTTAACTTAGCGGTTCAAGCTTGTACAGTGTCCCTTCTTCAAGCCTTGCTCCTCCCATTTTGTGCCAATTTCATTACACACTAGCGCTCAGTGAAGGGACTTCACGCAGTGCCCTTTGTGCTTGTGCAAGGTCTCCTCTTCGACTCTTGATGACTGCATTTGTTAGCAATTTCCTTGTTGCAATAGCGCTTAGTTGAAGTTAAGCAAAGTGACACTCCCTTGTATGTGCCTGGTTCGAACCTTGGCTCCACCTTTCCTTGACATTGCGCCTTGCTTTTTTTTTTTTCATGAGGAGCCCGATAAAGTTAACAAAGTGAACCGAGCGCTATTGATTTTGCCTTGTTCTCTTTGGTTCCTTGTAGCGCTCAGTTAAATCACCCAATGTAGCACCTTGGCCTTGCTCCCTTGGTTTTGGACTAGCGCTCAAATAGAGAGCGCTACGCTTAATAAGTGAGCGCCATGGCCTTGCCTTGGTTGATGCACCACGCTTTTGTTTCCTTAGGCCATGCTTTCCTTGTTTATTTCTTTTCTTAACCTACAAGTAATTAAAACAACCAATCAAAGCATCACCAAATTCACAAGGTTTATAAATAATTCAAAAATCAACTAATTCTAGCTTGAACCTCATGATTTAGTGTCAAATAATTAATGGTTGATTGAATTGACATAACCATGTAATTTCGCTCCAAGTTACTTATTTATAATGTAAGAAAGTGCATAAAACCTAATGAAACAAGTGAAAAATGCTTGAAAAGCTAGCATAAGATGACTTGTCATCACAACACCAAACTTAAATCTTGCTTGTCCCCAAGCAAGCCCTAAACATAAGAAAAATGGAATGAAACATAGAAGCATACATGTCCTTATTTAGCAGATAATTGAACTTGGTTCATGGGATTTTATGCAGACAAATGTAGCTCACTTATTCTTTGCTGATAAATGAGAAATGTTTCTTTGATGGTTCACTAGAGTTGCTGCTAAGCTGCCTTGCTTGTTGATTGATCCCTGTTGGCTTTTGCTTTCTTTCTTTTGCTTTAGAAAGCTTATTTATTAATGAAAGCTCGGTGGCAAGTGTTGCAGCAGCCCTTTTGGCTCAATTTTGCTCCTTCTTCACCACAGACACATGGCTCACAATTTCTTCCTAGGAACATTGATGCCCAGCATCTCTTTGGATCACTAAATGCTTTGTAGCTAGGTTGCTCTTGATAGTAGATTTTCAGTTGGCAATCCCAGATCAGTTGATCCAAGTGGCCAAGTTTTAAAATACTCCTCAGAACCTACTTGTCCAAGCATATCCTAGAACAAAAACACCACAGGCATATGTCCTAGGGTCCAAGCTATTGGTGTCTAGCCTTATTGTTTGTTTCTTTGCCCATTCTTGGCTTTTCTTTTTCTTTTTCTTTCTTATTTGGCTTCATTCTCAAAGGATATTCATTGATAACAGACTTTATAGCAGCAAACTAAATCACACTTCAAAGAACATGTTATTATGCAGCTTTTTATTATTGAGCTAATCATTAAATCAAACAAGTACCACCACTGAATTCTCATTCTAATTTCTACGATATTGGACAATTACTTTTTTATATCAAACATCTTTCTTTTATTTATGCAGAAGGTAAACAAAGCAGAATTCAAGCTGATGAGTTATGACGAGTAAAATATGCAGGCTAGCATTCTTAGCAAACATTCACACTTACACTTAATTGACACTTCAGCAAGACATATAGGGGACTCTAAGTTAAAATACTTCAAAGAAACAAGGATTGAATGTCAATACAACTTGTTGGGAATGTCTCTCAGCTTTTCCTTCTGTCATCATTATTTCTCTCTGTTGTACTTCTTTTGGATGATGATGCAGATCCCTCTCCACAGGTTGAATGTTTTCCTATAGTATCCTTAGAAGTTGCTTGTTTCTCAAGCCCTTAGGCAAATGGTTAGCATGCATGAATTGTTTGTGGGCTTTTGAACTTAGTTTGGTGTGTGAACACCAAACTTAGTTCCTTGCCAATGTTTCTTATGCATCAAGTCAACCATATGTGAACCCTTTTGTCTTTGCTAAAGGCAATAAAACTAAAAACTAGAAAATAGACACTGGTTAAGTAGTTTCTTTGATTGCTTGGAGCTAGCAACCCTTTATGCAGAAGGTGAAAATGTGATTTTAAATGAGATTTTTGGTGGAACACCAAACTTAGCATCCTTCATTCTCCCTTAAATTATTTTGGTGTGCAACACCAAACTTAGCTCCTTGCAATACAGATAAAGCTACTCAGCCCTGTTTATTGAAATAGTTGGGAAAAGAAAACTACCTTTGGTTGGGTTGCCTCCCAACAAGCACTCTTTTAATGTCACTAGCTTGACATCTTGTTCTTTGATCATGGAGGCTAAAAATCATAGTGCCTTAGCTTTTCTCCTCTTACTGTGAACTTCCTTCCGGTTTCCTCTTTGATGATCTCTAGGTGTTCAAGTGAAAGGATCCGGTTCACAGTATAGTACTCAGATAATTGTGGACACACCTTCATTGGTTGGGTGTTTAACATCACTTTATCCCCTGGTGAGAAGCCTTCAGTGGGGATTTTCTTGTTTCTCCACCCTTTTGGCCACTTCTTCTTTTCTTTCTCAGAAGATAATTCATTCCTTAGTGGTTCTTTATCTGGAGTGTCGAGGTTCTCATCTGGGGGTTATGGATCTAGTTCCTCCTTGATTTCTTTGGTCTGTTGCACCATCTCTACTTTTTTCAAGCATGGGTTTAGAAACCTTGGTGTTGACTCCTTAATTGTCTTCTTTGAGCTATGATCTCTGGCCTTATCCTTCTTGTATTCTTCTTCTTGAGTGGGCTCATGTAAAGTCTTGAAGACATGAAATGCTAGGTGCTCATCATGCACTCTTAGCAACAATTCCCCTTTTTCAACATCTATCAATGCTCTGCCCGTAGCTAGGAAAGGCCTCCCCAGAATGATGGGAGTGTTAGGGTCCTCCTCCATATCCAGGATGACAAAATCAGCTAGGAGAAGAAATTTCCCCACTTTTACCAGTACATTCTCTACAACTCTAAGTGCTTGCTGAATGGATTTTTCAGCCATTTGAAGAGCTATTCGAGTGGATTTCAGTTCAAAAATTTGAAGCTTCCTCATAAGAGATAGAGGCATCAAGTTTATGCTTGCACCATGGTCACATAATGATTTCTCAATAGTTATGTTTCCTATGGTACAAGGTATGTAAAACCTTCCAAGATCATCCTTCTTCTCTGGTAGACCTCTTTGGAGAATAGCACTATACTCCATTGTCATTTCAACAATCTGTCCTTCCTTCAAGGGTCTTTTCTTTGTTAGCACTTCTTTCATAAATTTGGCATATAATGGCATCTGTTCAAGTGCTTCTAAGAAGGGAATATTGGTGCTGAGTGTCTTGAATATGTCCAGGAATTTTAAATATTGCTTATCCTCGTTCTCTTTCTTGAATCTTTGAGGATATGGAAGTTTGGGGATATATGGCTTCACCCCTTCCTTCGTCTCTTATGGTTGTGTTTCAAGGATATTCTTATCTCTCTCTAAGCTTTTTGCATTCTTGGCCTTTCTATCCTCTTCACCTCTCTCTTCTATCTCTTCTTGTGGAACTTCTCTATTGTGTTCTTCCTGGTTGATGGCTTCTTCCTCACTTCCCACTATGATTGCTTTGCACTCCTCCCACTTTGTAGCTTTTCCTTTGTCCCTTGGGTGGTCTCGAGTGGCACTAGGGGATGCATTTGATTACTTCTCACCCATCTCTGCAATTCGTTTAGCTATTTGTTCCATATGCCTCTCAAGATTTCTGATTGAACCTTCTTGGTTTTTACTTGTTATGGCTTGATCTTTCTGTGTTGCTTCCTGATCTTGTCTTGCCATCTCTTGATTTTTCATGAGTTTCTCCATCATTATCTCTAGACTAGAGATTCTTTGGGAGTCTGGATTTGGTTGTGGTTGTGTAAAATGAGATGGTTGTTGCTGGAAGTTGTTTAAACTATTTGTGGGGTTATTTTGTGGGTGGAATGTGGATGTGGAAGGTGGATGATGGTTGTTTTGGTTAGTGACTGAGTTATTGGTTGGATAATAGATGGAATTGGGGTAGTTGCTTTGGGGTCTTCTGTATGGATTGTGGTTAGTGTTTTGATGGTCGTGGTTTGTGTAAGTTATGTTTCTTGAGTTGTTTTGGTTTGAGTTTTTCTGCCATGGTTGCCGGCTGTGGTTATCTCCCCACCTTAGATTTGGATGGTTCTTCCAAGAGGGGTTGTATGTGTCTCCATGGACTTCATTCTGGCTAGATCCTTGATTGTGCATGTAGTTCACTTGTTCCTGCTACTGATCTTCACAATTTTCCTCATTTTGCCCCCACCCAACTGGTGGTTGATTGGTGACATTCACTGATGCAACTTGTAAGCTATCAATCCTCTTAGCCATCTGCTCAAATTGTTGCTGGATTTGCTGCTGCATCACCTTGTTTTGAGCTAGAATGGTGTCTACACCTTCCAACTCCAGGACTCCTTTCCTTTGGGCTGGTTGGCGTTGTCTTTGATGAGTAAAAAAGTACTGATTATTTGCCACCATATCAATGAGGTTTTGGGCTTCCTATGCTGTCTTCATTAATTGCAATGAGCCTCCTGCTGAGTGATCTAGTGCTTCCTGAGCTTTCAGGGTCAACCATTCATAGAAATTTTGAAGTATGTCCCATTCATTGAACATTTCAGGGGGACATTTTCTAATCAGAGCCTTGTATCTCTCTCAAGCCTCATAGAGAGATTTTGCATCCATCTGTGTGAAAGTTTGCACCTCTGTCTTCAACTGATAATCCTTTGAGGTGGGTAAAACTTGGCCAAGAATTTACTCACTAGATCCTCCCAGCTAGTGATGCTTTCTTATAGGAAGGCTTCAAGCCATTGAGCAGCCTTGTCCCTCAATGAAAATGGAAACAACAACAATTTATATATGTCTGGATGCACACCATTGGACTTTATTGTATCACAGATCCTCAAGAAGGTAGATAAATGCTGATTTGGATCTTCTATTGGACTTCCTCCATAGGAGCAGTTGTTTTGTACCAAGGTGATGAGCTGGGGCTTCAATTCAAAGTTGTTTGCATTGACATTTGGGGTAAGGATACTACTCCCACAATGCCTAGGATTAGCAAACATATATGAACCCAAGACTCTCCTCTGGGGCTGACCATTGTTGTTGGCCACTCCCACTGGTGGATTTATTAGATTCTCCTCCATTTTTTGGTACTCTTCTTCAGAAGTTTCCAGAGGTGGAAACCTCTCTCCTTGCTTCTGTCATATAACCAAAATAACAAGAAACACAAGAGCACTCTGTAGCTTGAGTGCAGTGAGAGTTAGTAGAGACAAAGTCTCAAATAGTTAGTGTGCTTATTAAAAATAAAGAAAAACAAAGAAAAAGTGCTTAATCTAGACCACCACCTTACTTAATCATTGTCAATCTAGATCAATCCCCGGCAATGGCGCCAAAAACTTGATGGGTTGAAATTGGAATTCCAACACCTAAACTCACCGGCAAGTGTACCGGGTCGCATGAAGTAGTAATTACTCACAAGAGTGAGGTCGATCTCATAGGGATTGATGGATTGAGCAATTTTAGTTAGGTGGTTAATTTAGTTAAGCAGACAGTTGATGATTTGAGTGGATTGTGACCAACAGAAGCTAAATTGCATGAAACTAAAAGGGAGAGGGGAAATTGACAGAAAAGTAAAGTGCAGAAGAGTAAATTGCATGAAACTTAAATTGCAAGAGAGTAAAAGAGCTGAATCTTAAAGAGCAAGTAATGTAAATGACTGAAACTTAGATTGCAAGAAATGTAAATGGCTGAAGCTTAAAGTGCAAGAAATGTAAACTACTGAATTTAAATTGTTGTGGAACTTAAATTGCTGAAAGATTAAAGGGATGTGGGGAGTTGGGATTCAAAATAAAGCAAGACAATGTAAAGAGCAATCAAGCAGAGAAGTAGAAGATGAAGTAAGTGCAGCAGATCTAAATAGAAATGGAAAATTGCTTGAAGAACAAAATAGAAAGTAAACTTAGCTCAATTGCAAAATCTAAAAGAGAAATTGAAGATCCAAGAGGAGCAATGAGATTAGAACAAGGATCTAGATCTCAATTGCACCCTTGATCAAACAGAAAATAAATTGCAGAAGAAATGTAAAAGAAACAGCAAATAAAACTCAGATTCAATTCTTAGAACAATTGAGAAGAGAGGTAAAAGATGATTCTCAAACTTAGAATCAATGAAGCTCTTCAATCTCAATTCAAATTCCAAGAACAAATAGCAAGAGTTACAGAAGAAATGAAAATGAAGGCAGAAAGCTAAATCCAATTCCAAATCCTTAGAATTATGCAGAAGAAAAGAAAGATGAATTACAGATCAAGGATTGAAACAAAATTCCTTCAATCTCAATCTAAAATTCAGAAACAGAAAGTAGAAATTGCCAAAGTAAGAACAAGGAGGAAGAGAACTCAACTCTCAATCCCAATTTCCAAATTCAAAATGAAAGCTAAAGTGAAAACTAAAATTGAGCTAAAAGGTAAAACTAAAATAAAAAATGAAAGAAGGTCCTCTACAAATCAAACTAATTCCTATTTATACACATTCTAATTTGATTTTAGAATTTGGAGTGAGCTTTTCAAATTGGTGAAGAAGTGGATCCAAATTGGCTTTTGCTTGAAAAATGGACTCAGGAACCACCTCCAGTGGAGCGCTCAGTTATGTAAAATAACGTAGCGCTCCCTTGCCTTCTTCCTGGGCTCGTGCCAAGCCCATATGCATAGCAAAGTTGCGCTCAGTTATGTAAAATAACGTAGCGCCCTTTTCCTTGGAGTGAGGCTCCCACTTCGAGCCTTGGTGGCTTCAATTTTGCCAATTCCCTTGTGAAGCATAGCACTCAGTGAAGACTTCTAGCGCAGCATTACTTGTTTTTCTTATGTCTCCCCCTTTGAGCCTTGGTGAAGTCATTTTGGAAATTTTTCTTGCCAAGCCTTGTAGCACTCCTTCCTTGCTAGCATAAGGTCCCCATTTTGAATCCTGGTGGATGCATTTGTGCCAATTCCTTTTGTGCTAAGCTTTGTACACTAGCGCTCAGTTAAGTAAGTTAACTTAGCGCTTCAAGCTTGTACAGGGTCCCTTCTTCGAGCCTTGCTCCTCCCATTTTGTGCCAATTTCATTACACACTAGCGCTCAGTGAAGGGACTTCAGCAGCGCCCTTTGTGCTTGTGCAAGGTCTCCTCTTCGACTCTTGGTGACTGCATTTGTTAGCAATTTCCTTGTTGCAATAGCGCTTAGTTGAAGTTAAGCAAAGTGACGCTCCCTTGTATGTGCCTGGTTCGAACCTTGTCTCCACCTTTCCTTGACATTGTGCCTTGCTTTTTTTTTTTCATGAGGAGCCCGTTAAAGTTAACAAAGTGAACCGAGCGCTATTGATTTTTCCTTGTTCTCTAAGTTTTCTTTCTGTTTGTTTTTTCTTCTGCAACTTCTATTTTCTGTTTTGGGTTTTGAACTCAGATTGAAGAACTCCACTGAAATTCTTCATCTGAGAATCATCTTTTACTTTTCCTTGTTATAGCTCTAAGAATTGGAAATTGGATCTCAATCTTCTTTTTTGTTTTCATTTTATTTCTTCTGTAATTTCTTCTTTACTTTTTGGTCAAGAGAGTAATTGAGATCTAGACTTTCTTTCTGTTTTTGTTACTTCCCTGAATTATCAATTTTTCTTTAGGATTTCAGAATTGATCTAAGTTTCCTTGCTATTTTGAATTCATCTGCAATTTGCTATTTTTGTTTTGCTATTGAGACCCTGGTCTGAATCTCTTTATCTCATAGTTCTCTGATTTACTTCAATTTACATTTTCTAGCTCAATTTTGAATCCCAGTACCCAAATTCTCTTACTCTTAATGTAATTTAAGTTTCCTGTCAATTTAGATTCAGCAATTTACATTTCTTTTACTTTAAGTTTCAGTCATTTACCTTTCTTGCAGTTTAAGTTTCAGCTTGTTTATTTTCTTGCAATTTAAATTTCTGTAATTTACTTCTTCTGCACTTTAAGATTTTGTCAATTTACCCTCTCCCTTTTATTTTCTTGCAATTTTACTTCTGTTAATCAAGTTTCACTCAAATTATCAAATATTCTCTTAACTAAATTCATCACCTAACTAAAGTTGCTCAATCCATCAATCCCTGTGGGATCGAGCTCACTCTGGTGAGTTATTACTACTTGATGTGATCTGGTACACTTGCCGGTGAGTTTGTGTGGAAATTTATTTTTCACCCATCAAGTTTTTGGCACCGTTGCCAGGGATTGATATAGATTGACAATGATTAAGTAGGGTGATAATCTAGATTAAGCATTTTTCTTTAGTTTTGTCAAGCACACTAACTGTTTGAGTTTTTGTTTAAGTTAACATTAACCTCACTCTAGCAGTAGAGTGAATTGCTTTTGGTTTCTGGTTTTGTGTGTGTCTTATGTTAGGAGAAAGAGGAGGTGAATCTACATCTTTTGATTCTGAACCGGAGAGAACATTACTGAGAAGAAGAAGAGAAGCAAGAGTAAAGGAAATTATTGGAGAAGAAGCATCAGAAGAAGAGGATCAAGAGATGGAGGATAACATCCCAAATCACCCTGAGGGTGTGGCTAATAACAATGGCCAGCCTCAAAGGAGAGGTCTAGCTTCCTACACCTTCCCCAATGCAAGAAACTGTGGGAGTAGCATACTCACTCCAAATGTTCATGCAAAAAACTTTGAGTTGAAACCTCAACTCATCACTTTGGTGCAGAACAACTGTTCTTATGGAGGAGGTCCTTTGGAAGATTCAAATCAGCACTTAGCCATCTTTCTAAGGTTATGTGACACAGTTAAGACAAATGGTGTACATCCAGACATCTATAAGTTGCTGCTATTCCTATTTTCATTAAGGGACAAAGCTGCCCAATGGTTGAAGCATTTCCAAAAGAAAGCATCAACAATTGGGAGGATCTAGTGAGCAAATTTCTAGCTAAATTCTACCCACCTCAGAAGATCATAAGATTGAAGACGAAGGTACAAACCTTCACCCAAATAGATGGAGAGTCACTTTATGAGGCCTGGGAGAGATACAAAGCCTTGATCAGAAAGTGTCCACCGGAGATGTTCAATGAATGGGATAAACTCCGAAATTTCTATGAAGGATTGACACTGAGAGCTCAAGAAGCCCTTGATTATTCAGCAGTAGGTTCATTACAACTCATGAAGACAGCTGAAGAAGCTCAGAACCTCATAGACACTGTGGCAAATAACCAATACTTCTATTCTCATCAAAGGTAACGCCAACCAGCTCAAAGGAAGGGTGTATTGGAGCTGGAAGGTGTGGATACCATTTTGGCACAAAACAAGGTGATGCACCAACAGATTCAACAACAAATGGAGATGATGGCCAAGAGGATTGATGGTCTTCAAGTAGCTACAGTGAACACTACAAATCAACCACCAGCTGGGTGGGGGCAAAATGAGGAAAACTATGAAGAGCAGCAGCAAGAGCAAGTTAACTATATGCACAATCAAGGTGCTGGTCAGAATGAATTTCATGGAGATACCTACAACTCATCCTGGAGGAACCACCCCAATTTGAGGTGGGAAGACAACCAAAACCAGCAGCCTTGGCAGAAAAACTCAAACCAGAACAATTCCAAAAACACAACCATCAAAACTATCAAAACACTAACCAAAACCAGTACAGAAAACCACAAAACAATCAACCCCAACCCAACTACTATCTACCCAACAACCCTTCCACTAACCAAAATAACTATCATCCACCCTCAACATCCTATAATCAACCACAACCACCCCAAGAATCTCAAAGGCTCTCCAACTTGGAGATAATGATGGAAAAGATGATCAAGCATCAAGAATTGGCCCATAAGAACCATGAAGCTTTACTACGGAATCTAGAGAGGCAAATTGGCCAATTGTCCAAGCAAATAGTAGCTAAAAGAGCACCCAATGCATTACCAAATGACACCATTCCCAATCCCAAAGAAGGATGCAAAGCAATCCAATTAAGGAGTGGAAGAACCTTGGTAAATGACAAGGAAACTAACAAGAGGCCAGCTGAGAATGATGAGGCTAGCAGCAAGGAAGAAGTGACACTTAAGGAGAAGGACCAAGAAAAGCTCAGGGAGAAAGAAGAACAGCCACAAGCTTTAAAGAAGGGAAAGCAAGTCATGGAGGAGCAATCACAAGAACAGAGGAAGATAGTGAAGACTTACACCCCTCCTTTGCTATACACTCAAAGATTACATAAAGAGCTCAAGGACCAACAATTTCCCAAGTTCTTAGAGGTTTTCAAGAAGCTGGAAATTAATATTCCTCTTGCTGAAGCGTTGGAGCAGATGCCTCTGTATGCAAAATTCCTAAATGAGCTTATCAACAAGAAGAGGAGCTGGAATAAAAAAGAGACGGTAATCTTGACCCAAGAATGCAGTGCTGTCATCCAAAGAGGTCTTCCACCAAAGCTCAAAGATCCAGGAAGCTTCATCCTATCTTGCACTATAGGCAACAAAACATTGGACAAAGCCCTCTGTGATCTAGGAGCCAGCATCAACTTGGTGCCTCTCTCATTAATGAAGCAGTTTGCAATAGAGGAACTCAGGCCAACTAGAATGTCACTTCAAATGGCTGACAGATCGCTCAAAATACCTAATGGAGTTGTGGAGAATTTGTTGGTGAAAGTAGAAAAATTCATATTTTCTGCTGACTTCGTCATTTTAGACATGGAGGAAGAAAGACACAACTCAATCATCTTGGGGAGGCCCTTTCTAGCCATAGCAAGGGCTATAATTGATGTAGAGAAAGGTGAAATGACACTCAGAGTGCATGATAAAAAGATGATCATCAATGTCTTTAAATCCATGCAATACCCCCCTGAGAAAGAAAAGCATATGAGAGTGGAAATGGTGGAAGAAGTAGAGAGGGGGTTACTTGAGAACAACAACCAAGAGGAACAAGAAGTGGAAACAGAAGTGGAACAAGATTTCATAGAAGAGGAAGTAGTAAAAATCTCCTCTGAAGTCAAGACAGAGGAGAAGCCAAAACAAGAGTTAAAGCCTCTTCCCCCTCATCTCAAGTATGTATTTCTTGGAGAAGCAGAGGCCCTGCCAGTGATCATAAATTCTTCCTTGAATATAGAAGAAGAAACAAAGCTGATTGAAGTGTTGAAAGCTCACAAGACAGCCTTGGGTTGGACGATTGATGATATCAAGGGCATAAGCCCTACCATTTGTATGCATAAAATTCTATTGGAGGAAGATTCAAGGCCTATAGTTCAACCCCAAAGAAGGCTTAACCCAACCATGAAGGAGGTGGTTCAAAAAGAAGTGATGAAGCTATGGAATGCTGGAATCATATACCCAATCTCTAACAACTCTTGGGTGAGCCCAGTACAAGTAGTGCCAAAGAAAGGTGGCATGACTGTCATCTTCAATGAGAAGAATGAACTCATTCTCATAGGGACAGTGACAGGGTGGAGAATGTGCATCGATTATAGAAGATTGAATGATGCTACAAGGAAAGATAATTTTCCTCTCCCATTCATCGACCAGATGCTGGAAAGATTGGCTGGCCATGCATACTATTGCTTCCTGGACGGGTACTCTGGATACAATCAAATAGTGGTGGATCCCAAGGATCAAGAAAAGACTTCCTTCACCTGTCTATTTGGAGTCTTTGCTTACAGAAGGATGCCCTTTGGGCGCAATGCCCCTGCAACTTTTCAAAGGTGTATGCTTTCTATATTTTCTGACATGGTGGAAAAATTTTTAGAAGTCTTCATGGAAGATTTTTCTGTCTTTGGCAATTCATTTAACACTTGCTTGCATCATTTAACTCTTGTTTTGAAAAGATGTCAAGAAACTAATCTGGTATTGAATTGGAAGAAATGCCATTTCATGGTTCCTGAAGGGATAGTTCTTGGGTATAAGGTTTCAAGCAAAGGTATAGAAGTTGACAAAGTGATGAGCGGATAATTTATACGCTTTTTGGCATTGTTTTTAGTATGTTTTTAGTATGATTTAGTTAGTTTTTATTATATTTTTATTAGTTTTTAAATAAAAATCATATTTCTGGACTTCACTGTGAGTTTGTGTGTTTTTCTGTAATTTCAGGTATTTTCTGGCTGAAATTGAGGGAGCTGAGCAAAAATCTGATTCAGGATGAAAAAGAACTGCAGATGCTGTTGGATTCTGACCTCCCTGCACTCGAAATGGATTTTCTGGAGCTACAGAAGTCCAAATGGCACGCTCTCAATTGCGTTGGAAGGTAGACATCCAGGGCTTTCCAGCAATATATAATAGTTCATACTTTTCTCAAGGATAAATGATGTAAACTGGTGTTCAACGCCAGTTCCATGTTGCAGTCTGGCGTCAAACGCCAGAAACAGGTTACAAATTGGAGTTGAACGCCAGAAACAGGTTACAACCTGGCGTTCAACTCCAGAAACAGCCTAGGCACGTGAGAAGCTTAAGTCTCAGCCCCAGCACACACCAAGTGGGCCCTACTAAGATTTACAAGATAACCATAGATTGCTTCAAACCAACAATCTCCGTGGGATCGACCCTTACTCACGTAAGGTATTACTTGGACGACCCAGTGCACTTGCTGGTTAGTTTTGCGAATTTGTGAGAAATAGTAATATTGACATTGAAAGAAGAGGCTAAAACAGTAACTGCTGAACTCAGTCCTGCAGAACAAATTATTGAATTCAATCAGCAATTAGACTTTCTAACAAAACAGTTGGCCGAATTCAAGGAGATACTACAAGACACAAGAATGGCTAATATAAATATGGAGGTACAGTTGAAGCAAACAGAACAACAGTTATCAAAACAAATAACAGAAGAGTGCCAAGCAGTTCAATTAAGAAGTGGGAAAATATTAAATACCTCACTTCAAGGCAGCAGGTAGCCAAGAAAAGAACAAACTGCTATCCAAAATTCCTCTGAGGACAGTAAGAGCCCAGAGAGGAATAATTGTGGTGTTCAAATGCCAGAAACAAGCAAGGATTTGGCATCAAACGCCCAATGAAAGCTCAGTTCTGGCGTTCAAACGCCAGGAACAAGTAAGGAGTTGGCGTCCAACGCCACTCCAGCTTCTAACCCTGGCATTCAAATGCCAGTGAGGGATTAGACACTTACAAGTGCTGATAACAACCCCTCTAAAAAGGCTTCCCCAACCACCTCTGTAGGAAATAAACCTGCAGCAACTAAGGTTGAGGAATATAAAGCCAAGATACCTTATCCTCAAAAACTCCGCCAAGAGGAGCAGGATAAGCAATTTGCTCGCTTTGCAGATTATCTCAGGACTCTTGAAATAAAGATTCCATTTGCAGAGGCACTTTAGCAAATACCTTCTTATTCCAAGTTCATGAAGGAGATCTTGAGTCATAAGAAGGATTGGAGAGAAACTGAAAGAGTTCTCCTCACTGAAGAATGCAGTGCAGTCATTCTGAAAAGCTTTCCAGAAAAGCTTAAAGATCCCGGGAGCTTTCTGATACCATGCATATTAAAGGGTAATTGCAGCAAGACAGCTTTATGTGATTTTGGGGCAAGCATCAACTTAATACCTGCATCCACTATCAGAAAGCTTGGTTTAACTGAAGAAGTTAAACCAACCCGGATATGTCTCCAACTTGCTGATGGCTCCATTAAATACCCATCAAGCGTGATTGAGGACATAATTGTCAGGGTTGGGCCATTCGCCTTTCCCACTGACTTTGTAGTGCTGGAAATGGATGAGCACAAGAGTGATACTCTCATTCTAGGAAGACCTTTCCTAGCAACTGGACGAACTCTCATTGATGTCCAAATGGGGGAAGTAACCCTGAGAGTCAATGAGGATGAGTTTAAGTTGAACGCTGTCAAGGCCATGCAGCATCCAGACACACGAAAAGACTGCATGAAAGTTGATCTCATTGACTCTTTGGTAGAGGAGGTCAACATGGCTGAGAGTCTTGAATCAGAGCTGGAAGACATATTTAAAGATGTTCAGCCTGATTTGGAGGGTTCAGAGGAACTGAAAGAGCCTCTGAGATTTTCTCAGGAAGAGGAGAAACCTCCTAAACCCGAGCTCAAGCCATTACCACCATCCCTGAAATATGCATTTCTGGGAGAAGGTGACACTTTTCTAGTGATCATAAGCTCTGTTTTAAACCCACTGGAAGAGGAAGCACTAATTCAAGTGCTAAGGACACACAAGACAGCTCTTGGGTGGTCCATAAGTGACCTTAATTGCATAAGCCCAGCTAGATGCATGCGCAAAATCCTATTGGAGGATGATGCTAAACCAGTGGTTCAACCACAGAGGCGGCTAAATCCAGCCATGAAGGAAGTGGTGCAGAAAGAGGTCACCAAATTACTGGAGGCTGGGATTATTTATCCGATTTCTGATAGCCCCTGGGTGAGCCCTGTTCAAGTTGTTCCCAAGAAGGGAGGCATGACAGTGGTTCATAATGAAAAAAATAAACTGGTTCCTACAAGAACAGTTACAGGGTGGCGCATGTGTATTGACTACAGAAGGCTCAATACAGCCACCAGAAAGGATCATTTTCCTTTACCATTCATAGACCAGATGCTAGAGAGACTAGCAGGTCATGAATATTACTACTTTTTGGATGGCTATTCAGGTTACAACCAAATTGTAGTAGATCCTCAGGACCAAGAGAAAACAACATTCACATGTCCTTCTGGAGTATTTGCTTACAGAAGAATGCCTTTTGGTCTGTGTAATGCACCTGCAACCTTTCAGAGGTGCATGCTCTCTATCTTCTAAGAGAACCAAGTGGCTGATCATCTGTCCCGGATAGAACCAGTAGAAGGGGAGTTTCCCCCCTCTATTGAGATCTCTGAGACCTTTCCGGATGAGCATTTGTTTGCCATTCAGGAAACACCATGGTTTGCAGATATTGCAAACTATAAAGCTGCAAGGTTCATACCCAAGGAGTACAGCAGGCAACAAAAGAAAAAATTAATTACTGATGCAAAGTACTACTTGTCGGATGAACCCTATCTCTTTAAGAGATGTGCAGACGGAATAATCCGTAGGTGTGTGCCTAGAGAAGAAGCACAGAGGATCTTATGGCATTGTCATGGATTACAATATGGAGGCCATTTCGGAGGTGAGCGAACAGCCACCAAGGTCCTCCAATGTGGCTTCTACTGGTCTACACTCTATAGGGATTCCCAAGAGTTTGTACGTAACTGTGACAGTTGCCAAAGAGCTGGTAATCTGTCTCATGGTTACGCCATGCCTCAACAGGGAATCTTGGAGATTGAGTTGTTTGATGGATGGGGAATTGACTTCATGGGACCTTTCCCACCATCATACTCAAATACTTATATTCTGGTGGCAGTCGACTATGTATCAAAATGGGTAGAGGCCGTTGCCACACCCACCAATGATACTAAAACAGTGCTGAAGTTCCTCCAGAAACATATCTTCAGTAGGTTTGGTGTCCCTAGAGTACTAATCAGTGATGGGGGCACTCACTTCTGCAACAAATAGATTTACTCTGTCATTGTCCGGTATGGGATTTGCCACAAGGTGGCGACTCCATATCATCCACAGACAAATGGGCAAGCTGAAGTTTCTAACAAAGAACAAAAAAGAATCCTGGAACGGACTGTAAGTACCCGTAGAAAGGATTGGGCAAGAAGCTTGGATGATGCTCTGTGGGCTTACAGAACAGCATTCAAGACTCCTATAGGGACCTCTCCATACCAGCTTGTGTATGGTAAGGCCTGTCATCTGCCCGTGGAACTGGAACATAAGGCCTACTGGGCAACCAGATTCCTAAACTTTGATGCCAAATTAGCTGGAGAAAAAAGATTTCTCCAGCTGAATGAGCTAGAGGAATTCAGATTCACTGCTTTCGAAAATGCCAAGCTTTACAAAGAGAAAGCAAAAAGATGGCATGACAGAAAGTTGTCATCTAGAGTCTTTGAACCAGGACAGAAAGTTCTGTTGTTTAACTCTAGGCTCAGGCTATTCCCCGGGAAACTGAAATCCCGTGGAGGGGACCATATGTGATTATAAGTGTGTCACCATATGGCTATGTGGAGCTTCAAGACATTGATTCTGATAAGAAGTTCATTGTTAATGGAAAAAGAATCAAGCATTATCTTGAAGGCAATGTTGAGCAAGAGTGCTCAAGGCTGAGGCTAGATTAAAAGCTCAGCAAAGTCCAGCTAAAGACAAATAAAGAAGCGCTTATTGGGAGGCAACCCAATGTTATTTAATTATATCTCTTTATTTTTTATTGCTATTTTATGTTTTCCTTAGGTTGATGATCATGTGAAGTCACAAAAATAACTGAAAAATCAAAAACAGAATGAAAAACAGCATTAGAAACAGCACACCCTGGAGGAGGAATAGTCTGGCGTTTAAACGCCAGAAACAAGCATCTGTCTGGCGTTTAACGCCAGAAACAGGCACCAAGCTGGCGTTTAACACCAGAAGCAAGCATCTACCTGGCGTTAAACGCTAGAAACAAGCTACATTTTGGCATTTAACGCCAGAAACAGGCAGCAGTCTGGCGTTAAACGCCAGGATTGCACAGCAAGGGCGTTTTACACGCCTAATTGGAGCAGGGATGTTAAGTCCTTAACCCCACTGGATCTGTGGATCCCACAGGATCCCCACCTCTTCTTCTCTCCTTATTACACCTTTCCATAACACTCTTCCCCAAATTAACCTCCACCAATCACCTCCATTACTCCTCCAAAACCATCATACAACCCACCTACCCCCACCCACTCAAATTCAAACCACTCACACCTCTCCATCTCATCTATTTTCTTCTTCTTCTACTACTTTCTTTCTTTTGCTCGAGGACGAGCAAACATTTTAAGTTTGGTGTGGAAAAAGCAGTGCTTTTTTTTTTGTTTTTCCATAACCACTAATGCCTCAAGGGATGCACTTCCCTCCACAAAATTATTAGGAGTAAATCAACACTTTCCTAGGAGAATTAAGTTCCAACATGGGACAACTAAGGGTGGAGCACCAAGAGCACTCCATCATCCTCCATGAAACTAGAGAAGATCAAAGAGCTATTGGGGAGGAGCAACAAAGACAAGGAAGAGACATAGAGGAGCTCAAGAGCACCATTGGTTCTTCAAGAAGAGGAAGACGCCACCCTCACTAAGGTGGACTCATTCCTTAATCTCCTTGTTCTTATTTTTCTATTTTTCATTTACTGTGCTTTTTGTTTATGTTTGTATCTTGTTACATGATCATTAGTGTCTAAGTGTCTATGCCTTAAAGTTATGAATATGAATCCATCACCTTTCTTAAATGAAAAATGTTTTTAATTGAAAAAGAAAAAGAAGTGCATGAATTTTGAATTTTAAAACAGTTTAATTATTTTAATGTGGTGGCAATACCTCTGTCTTTCTGAATGAATGCTTGAACAGTGCATATTTTTGATATTGTTGATTCATGAATGTTAAAATTGTTGGCTCTTGAAGAATGATGAAAAAGGAGAAATATTATTTGATAATCTGAAAAATCATAAAAATAATTCTTGAAGCAAGAAAAAGCAGTGAATACAAAAGCTTGCAAAAAAAATAGCGAAAATGAAAAAAAAGAAGAAGAAAAAGCAAGCAGAAAAAGCCAATAGCCCTTAAAACCAAAAGGCAAGGGTAATAAAAAAGATCCAAGGCTTTGAGCATCAGTGGATAGGAGGGGCTAAAGGAATAAAATCCTGGCCTAACCGGCTAAACCAAGCTGTCCCTAACCATGTGCTTGTGGCGTGAAGGTGTCAAGTGAAAACTTGAGACTGAGCGGTTAAAGTCGAGATCCAAAGCAAAAAGAAGAGTGTGCTTAAGAACCCTGGACACCTCTAATTGGGGACTCTAGCAAAGCTGAGTCACAATCTGAAAAGGTTCACCAAGTCATGTGTCTGTGGCATTTATGTATCCGGTGGTAACACTGGAAAACAAAGTGCTTAGGGCCACGGCCAAGACTCATAAAGTAGCTGTGTTTAAGAATCAACATACTGAACTAGGAAAATCAATAACACTATCTGAATTCTAAGTTCCTATAGATGCCAATCATTCTGAACTTCAAAGGATGAAGTGAGATACTAAAACTGTTCAGAAGCAAAAAGCTAATAGCCCCGCACAGATGTTTTTGGAATTCATTGTATATTCTCTTCTTTTTATCCTATTTGATTTTTAGTTGCTTGGGGACAAGCAACAATTTAAGTTTGGTGTTGTGATGAGCGGATAATTTATACGCTTTTTGGCATTGTTTTTAGTATGTTTTTAGTATGATTTAGTTAGTTTTTATTATATTTTTATTAGTTTTTAAATAAAAATTATATTTCTGGACTTCACTATGAGTTTCTGTGTTTTTCTGTAATTTCAGGTATTTTCTGGCTGAAATTGAGGGAGCTGAGCAAAAATCTGATTCAGGCTGAAAAAGGACTGCAAATGCTGTTGGATTCTGACCTCCCTGCACTCGAAATAGATTTTCTTGAGCTACAGGCGTCCAAATGGCACGCTCTCGATTGCGTTGGAAATTAGACATCCAAGGCTTTCCAGAAATATATAATAGTCCATACTTTGCTCAAGGATAAACAACATAAACTGGTGTTCAACGCCAGTTCTATGTTGCAGTCTGGCGTCAAACGCCAGAAACAGGTTACAAATTGGAGTTGAACGCCAGAAACAGGTTACAACCTGGCGTTCAACTCTAGAAACAGCCTAGGCACGTGAGAAGCTTAAGTCTCAGCCCCAGCACACACCAAGTGGGCCCCAGAAGTGGATTTCTGCACCAATTATCTTAGTTTATTCATTTTCTGTAAACCTAGGTTACTAGTTTAGTATTTAAACAACTTTTAGAGATTTATTTTGTACCTCATGACATTTTTTAGATCTGAACTTTGTACTCTTTAACGGCATAAGTCTCTAAACTCCATTGTTGGGGGTGAGGAGCTCTGCTGTGTCTCGATGAATTAATGCAATTATTTCTTTTTTCTATTCAAACACGCTTGTTTCTATCTAAGATGTTTATTCGCACTTTAAAATGATGGATGTGATGATCCATGACACTCATCATCATCCTCAACCTATGAACGTGTGCCTGACAACCACCTCCGTTCTACCTTCGATTGAATGAATATCTCTTGGATTCCTTAATCAGAATCTTCGTGGTATAAGCTAGAATCCATTGGCAGCATTCTTGAGAATCCGGAAAGTCTAAACCTTGTCTGTGGTATTCCGAGTAGGATTCAGGGATTGAATGACTGTGACGAGCTTCAAACTCACAAGGGCTGGGCATAGTGACAAACGCAAAAGGATCAATGGATCCTATTCCAGCATGAGTGTGAACCGACAGATGATTAGCCGTGCGGTGACAGCGCACCTGGACCTTTTTCACTGAGAGGACGGATGGTAGCCATTGACAACGGTGGTCCACCAACACACAGCTTGCCATAGGAGGAACCTTGCGTGCGTGAAGAAGAAGACAGGGAGAAAATAGAGATTCAGAAGACAAAGCATCTCCAAAACTCCAACATATTCTCCATTACTGCAGAACATGTATTTAATTCATGCTCTTTTATTCTTCGCAATTCATACTGATAATTATAATTGATTTCCTGACTAAGATTTACAAGATAACCATAGATTGCTTCAAACCAACAATCTCCGTGGGATCGACCCTTACTCACGTAAGGTATTACTTGGACGACCCAGTGCACTTGCTGGTTAGTTGTGCGAATTTGTGAGAAATAGTAATATTGACATTGACATACACAATTTCGTGCACCACAAAGCAAAAATAGAAATCATTGAAAAGCTTCCTATACCTGTTAATGTGAAAACAGTAAGAAGTTTCCTTGGACATGCTGGTTTTTACAGGAGATTCATCAAAGATTTTTCAAAAATAGCAAAACCACTAAGCAATTTGCTAGTGATTGATATTCCTTTCATCTTTGATGACAATTGCAAGCATGCCTTTGAAACTTTAAAAAGAAAACCCACTACAGCACCAATCATCACACCCCCAGATTGGGAATTGCCTTTTGAACTTATGTGTGATGCAAGTGACTTTGCAATTGGTGCTGTATTGGGGCAAAAGAAAGACAAGCTGCATCATGTTATATACTATGCTAGCAAGGTGTTGAATGAAGCACATAAAAATTATACCACCACCAAGAAAGAGCTCTTGGCAATTGTATATGCATTTAATAAATTTAGACAATACTTGATTGGTTCAAAGGTAATAGTATATACTGATCATGCTACTCTCAAATATCTCATGTCTAAACAGGATTCGAAGCCCAGGCTTATTAGGTGAGTATTGCTGCTACAAGAATTTGACATTGAAGTGAGAGATAGGAAAGGGAATGAGAACCAAGTGGCAGACCATTTGTCAAGACTATCTCAAGAAACTAACCAAGATACACCACAACCAGTGAATGAAAAATTCCCAGATGAATACCTTCTTCAAATCCAGCAGGCACCTTGGTTTGATGACATTGCAAACTACAAGGTTGGAAGGAAGATTTCCCAAGAATTCACCAAGCAACAAGTGAAGAAACTGCTCAATGAGGCCAAGAAATTCTTATGGGATGAACCATTCTTATTCAGGAGGTGTCCAGATAGAATGATTAGGAAATGTGTTCCTGAGAGTGAGATGAGAGACATACTATAGCATTGTCATGGTTCAGCTTTTGGTGGACATTTTGGGCCAGAAAGAACAGTAGCCAAAGTACTTCAAAGTGGATTTTATTGGCCAACCATACTCAAGGATGCTAGAGAGTTTGTTCATCAATGCAATGAGTGCCAAAGAACTGGAGGATTAACAAGAAGGAATGAGATGCCTCAGAACTACATCTTAGAGGTAGAACTCTTTGATCTTTGGGGCATAGATTTTATGGGCCCTTTTCCACCTTTATATTCTTTCAAATACATACTTGTGGCAGTAGAGTATGTCTCAAAGTGGGTGGAAGCCATAGCAACAACCACATGTGATGCACAAATTGTCCTTCAATTCCTTAAGAAGCACATTTTCACTAGATATGGAGTGCCTAAGGGTCTTGTTAGTGATGGTGGTAGTCATTTTTGCAACAAACAGATGGAGAAACTACTTCACAAATACGGGGTGATGCATAAAGTAGCCACACCATATCATCCATAGACCAATGGCCAAGCAGAGCTTGCAAATAGGGAGTTGCAGAGGATTTTGGAGAAAACAGTGGGGAACACAAGGAAGGGTTGGGCCAGAAAATTAGAAGATGATCTCTGGGCATATAGAACAGCATTCAAAACTCCTATTGGAAAGTCTCTTTTTCAATTATTATATGGCAAGTCTTGTCACCTCCCTGTAGAGCTTGAGCATAAAGCCTTCTGGGCCACTAAACTCCTCAACCTTGATTCTCAAGCAGCAGGAGAGAAGAGGCTATTGCAACTAAATGAGTTGGATGAGTTTAGACTGGAAGCCTATGAAAATGCTAGGATATACAAGGAAAAAGCTAAGAGATGGCATGACAAAAGGATATCAAAGAAGGAGTTCAAACCAGGACAGTAAGTACTCTTGTATAACTCCAGACTCAAAGTTTTCCCTGGCAAACTCAAGTCCAAATGGACTGGCCCCTACTTGGTGACAAAGGTTTTCCCTTATGGAAGCCTTGAACTCCTAGATGAAGCAACAAAGAACAATTTCACAGCAAACGGTCACAGGGCAAAGCATTATTTGGGAGGCCCTTGGGACAAAGAGAAGGAGATTCAGAAATTAAGTTGAGCAAGAATGAAGGATGTCAAGCTAGTGACATTAAAAGAGTGCTTGTTGGGAGGCAACCCAACCAGAGGTAGTTTTTTTTCTCCTAAACTATTTCAATAAAAAGGTTAAGTAGACTTATCTGTATTGCAAGGAGCTAAGTTTGGTGTTGCACACCAAAATAATTTAAGGGTGAATGAAGGATGCTAAGTTTGGTGTTCCACCAAAAATCTCATTTAAAAACAAATTTCAACCCTCTGCATAAATGGTTACTAGCTCCAAGCAATCAGGAAAATCACTAAACCATTGTCTGTTTTCTAGTTTTTAGTTTTATTACTTTTAGCAAAAGCACAAGGTTTCATGTAACTGATGCATCATAGACAGTAGCAAGGGACTAAGTTTGGTGTTCCCTCACCAAAGTAAGTTCAAGAACCTACAATAATTCATGCATGCTAATCATCTGCCTAAGTGCTTGGAAAAACAAGCAACTTCCAATAATTGTGCAGAAAAGACAGTCAGCCTCTTAAAGGAATCATCACCAAGGGAAATGCAAAAGTAAAAGATGATGATGACAAAAGGAAAGCTGCAAGACACTCCTGAGAGGTTGTATTGTCACAAAATTGACTATGCTTCGAAATATTCTGAATGAGAAGCTGATGTTTACCTTGATACTTAGTGCAAATAGTGCAAATTTTGATGTCTGTTAAATGCACTAGTTGAAATGCTTGTTATCACTCATCTGCATTAAATTCTGTCTTGTTTCCTTTTGCATCAATAAGGAAAAATGTTTGAAATAGAAAGTGATTGTCCAATGTAGTAGAAATTAGAATAAAGACTTGTGGTGGTAATTGCTTGATTGGATGATAAGCTCAATAATAAAAGCTACAGAATAGAATGTTCTTTGTAGTGTGAACTCATTTGCTATTATAAAACCTTCAATTAATGAACATCCCTAGAAAATGAGGAAAAGTAAGAAGGAAAAAGAAAAGAAAAGCCAATGATTAGCAACAAAAATGAAAGAAACAAATAATAAGGCTAGACACCAATAGCTTAGACCTTAGGACATATGTCTGTGATGCTTTTTGTACTAGGATCTGCTTGGACAATTAGGTTCTGAGGAGTCTTTTAAAACTTGATAACTTGGATTAACTAATCCGAGATTACCAACCGAAAGTCCATTATCAAGAGCAACCTAGTTACAAAGTATTTAGTAACCCAAAGAGGTGCTGGGCATCAATGTTCCTAAGAAGAATTGTGAGCCAAGTGTCTGTAGTGAAGAGGTGTTGAGAAAAATTGAGCCAAAAGACTGCTGCAACACTTGACACTGAGCTATCATTGAGAAATAATTTTCTAAGCAAAAGAAAGAAGGAAAAAGCTAACAGGGATCAATCAAAGAACAAAGGATTATAGCAGTAACTCCAGTGAATCCTCAACGAGACATTTCATATCTGTCAGCTAAGAATAATTGAGCTGCATCTTGTCTGCATAAAACCCCAGAGCCCAAATTCTATTACCTGCTAAATAAGGACATATATACTTCTCTGTTTTATTTCATTTCTTCTCATGTTTAGTGCTTGCTTGGGGACAAGCAAGGTTTAAGTTTGGTGTTGTGATGACAAGTCATCTTATGTTAGTTTTACAAGTTTTTTTTTCACTTGTTTCATTAGGTTTTATGCGCTTTCTTGCACAATAAGTAAGTGATTGGAGTGGATTTTCATGGTTATTTTGAATCAATCAAACATCATTTATTTTACACAAAATCATAAGGTTTATGCTAGAATTAATTGATTTTATGAATGATGCAAAGACCTTGTCATTTTGGTGAGACTTTGATTGCTTGTTTGGTTGCTTGTAGGTGAAGAAATGAAGAAAGGAGGAGGCAAAACAGTAAAGCGTTACGTTCAAAAAGGAAGCGTCACGCTCACTTTTCCACCTTTTTCGGGCTTTTCAAGTTGGGACGCAAGCTTGGGCCATCCTGCTCACTAAGCAGTGCTCAAAATTAGAGCGTAGCGCTCAATAAAAGAACGCCAAGGAAGGGTGCGCACCAGAGAAGCACCAAAGAGCCAGCGCTCAAATAGTGAGCAAAGCGCTCATTAGGGGAGCGATAAGGGAGCCAACATGCGCACCAAAAGGGGCACACTAAGGGAGAGCGCTCAATGAGTGAGCGCAGTGCTCAGTAAGGGAGCACTAGTAGGAGGCAACATGCGCACCAAAGGAGAAGTGAGCACAGCGCTCAATTTGTGCACGGAACGCTCTACTGGAGGGAGCAAGCATGCACCCTGACCCAAGCCACCAAGCACCTCAAGCCCACTTTCATTCAAGGCCAACCCAAAAGCCCATTCTAATTGCTCGATGACTGAAAATAGAAAATGTATAAATAGGAACAAACTTGATTTGAGAAGGACCTTTTTGCTCTCTTTAAAATTTTCCTTTTAGAATTTTAGAGTCGGGGATTAGATCTAAGTTTTCTTTCTGTTTGTTCTTTCTTCTGCAACTTCTATTTTCTGTTTTGGGTTTTGAACTCAGATTGAAGAACTCCACTGAAATTCTTCATCTGAGAATCATCTTTTACTTTTCCTTGTTATAGCTCTAAGAATTGGAAATTGGATCTCAATCTTCTTTTCTGTTTTCATTTAATTTCTTCTGCAATTTCTTCTTTACTTTTTGGTCAAAAGAGTAATTGAGATCTAGAATTTTTTTCTGTTTTTGTTACTTCACTGAATTTATCAATTTTTCTTTAGGATTTCAGAATTGATTTAAGTTTCCTTGCTGTTTTGAATTCATCTGCAATTTGCTATTTCTGTTTTTCTATTGAGACCCTGGTCTGAATCTCTTCATCTTATAGTTCTCTGATTTACTTCAATTTACATTTTCTAGCTCAATTTTGAATCCCAGTACCCAAATCCCCTTACTCTTAATGTAATTTAAGTTTCCTGTCAATTTAGATTCAGCAATTTACATTTCTTGCACTTTAAGTTTCAGTCATTTACCTTTCTTGCAGTTGAAGTTTCAGCTTGTTTATTTTCTTGCACTTTAAGTTTCTGCAATTTACTTCTTCTGTACTTTAAGATTTTGTCAATTTACTCTCTCCCTTTTATTTTCTTGCAATTTTACTTCTGTTAATCAAGTTTCACTTAAATTATCAAATATTCGCTTAACTAAATTCATCACCTAACTAAAGTTGCTCAATCCATCAATCCCTGTGGGCTCGACCTCACTCTGGTGAGTTATTACTACTTGATGCGACCCGGTACACTTGCCGGTGAGTTTGTGTGGAATCTATTTTTCACCCATCAATATCATGAGCCAATAGGATAGACATTCATCATATGCATCTTTTATGTACTCGTTTGCTTTGATTATTTGGGTTTCCCTAATTGTATAATATACCTACTTGCTTCTTGAATTAATTGCTATATATTTGAATATTACTTGTGTTTTTCCTTGCTTGTATTATTTGTGTTTGTCTGGATTTTTTAGGAGGTTAGGTAGGTAGTGGCGATAGGGCCGCATGGAAAGTTAGGTTGGAGAAGGATGTGGGACAGCGGTGTTTGGTTAGAATAGAAATCCCCTAAGATAGATTACCCGGTTTATTTATGTTAAGGTTTATATAATCATACTTTATTGTTTTAGTTATGCCTTAAGTTTGAATCTTGTGATGGACATGGAGCTTAGGATTGCCTTTAGCGTCCCGGGGTCTTATATCCTACATCACTGGACACTGTTACCATACTGAGAACCTCCGGTTCTCATACCATATTTCGGTTGTATTTTTCAGATGCAGGTCGCAACCCACCTCGGTGAGTTGTTGGATGGTAGCAGAAGCGGAGAATCATGATACCTTTTGGGAGTCTTTTGTTTATTTGTTTATACATCTCTCACTTTTGTATTTGTTTTAGCCTAGAGGCGTGTAATGAGAGAACAAAACTTGTATAAGCTGTTTTTACTGTCAGGTTCTGTATATCTGTATATGGCTAGCCGGCTTAAACTCCGCAAGTCGTGGCTAGATTCCTATGATACCATACTATTATATTTTGATATATTTGTATCTAATTCTTGTGCTTTAAGTAGTAGCTTCGTTAGTACGTTTGCGCTTTGTAAATCCTATTTTTGGGCTATATCCTTCATCGGCCTTCTAGATTATAATAATTCTTTCTATATACTATACGTATGAGCTTAGAACTGTCGTAATCTCGGATTAACCTTTGCTTTACGACACGAGATAAAGCTTAGACTAATTAGGGTGTTACAATCATAATGGAGTCTAAATCTAATTCAATATTTCTCCTATTTTTACAACTCTCCAATAGACTAGAACCAGCCCTCAACATCAATCAACGCCAACATGAGGAACCTCTCAAGTGTGCAATCACAAGTAATACACAAGTAGATTTAGGTAAAGCAATTAGCATATAGTCATATAGCATATACAATTAGGCAAATCGAAAAAAAATAAGTAAACCCAAACAATTCAAACATATGCAAATGATGTATGTTTGCCCTATGACCTACGAGTCTCATTTGTCGGTTATCAAGCCAACTCGACATGTCCGGTAGCGAACCCTGGACAGTCCCTAAGCGCGCATCCCCAAGAACCAGTGGGGGCGAACCACTGCATCTACCTCGGGAGGCTTAAACCCAAACCCGGAGCAAGTGGGACAACACCACTGCATCTAGCTAAGCAGGTATATTTTAATCAGAATCATTCTCATTATCAATTTTATTATCAATATCATCATAAATCTTATTATCAATCTCATTAATAATCTCCCCATCGATCTCATCTCAATTTATATTCAATAGTAATTAAACTCATTCATCATCAACCTTCATCATAATCACCTACCATTCATCATCACATTATTCCTCATCATACACCAACTTCACAATTTGTTCATCTCTTATCAATTCACTAACACATTTTATTAACTCCATTGTATAACTCCTCTATTCTTAATTACACTGGCTCCCAATTCTTATCGGGGTTTATAAAGATTTAGAAGGCTCGAAGAATGGTTGAGAACTTAAAAATTCACTTTTTAGAAAAACAAGAGTGGTCACGTACGCATGCACATATTCGCGTACGTATCAGTGTAAATTTTCAAAACTTGCGCACGCAGACCATCTTTGCATATGCGGAAGGTTTGGGCAGTGGGTCTTGCTTGCGTATGCATTGGTGTTGACAGAGACCGACTCCCACATACGCACGATGAGTTCTGCGTGTGGCGCACATCACGCATACACGTCAGTCACGCATACGCGTCGATGGTCCTCTTCCCGTGTCACGCGTACGCGTCAGGTATGCGTACGTGTCTCTGTGAAAGGCTTCAAGTCATGCGCACGCGTGAGCCATGCGTGAGCATCGATCCTCGCTGGTTATCTCCTTTATTTCTTGTGTTCCTTCCATTTTTGCAAGCTTTCTCTCCATCCTTTAAGCCATTCCTACCCTATATAGCCTGAAAATACTTAACACACAGATCACGGTATTGAATGGTATAAAGGAGAATTAAAAGTACACAATTTAAAAGCTTAGGAAGCAAGTTTTCAACCATAGAACAAAATTGGGAAGGAATTGTAATATCATGCAAATTGTATGAATAAGTGTGCAAAGACTTGATAAAAACCACTCAATTTAGTATAAGATAAACCATAAAATAGTGGTTTATCAATCTCCCAACACTTAAACATTAGCATGTCCTCATGCTAAGCTCAAGGAGATCAAAAGAATAAATTGGGAAAAGTAAGACTCATGCAATGTAACCTATGTATATGAATGTAATTATATGTTAAGATGTTTTTGCTTACTTGGTTAGAAGTAAACAAGTTCTCAAAGACAAACATAAATAAGATTTCACTAATTTAAATCACACAATAAAAGACAAGTAAACTTATAGGAAGGTAGCTCATGAAAGCAAGGAACATAGAATCAAGCATTGAACCCTCACTGGAAGTGTATATGCACTATAATCTCTCAGGTGTCTAGGGTTAATCCACTCTACTCTTCTCTAGTCATGCTTTCTAAAACCTTGTTCTTCATCTAACTAATCAACAAATATTTAGTGTACAAATGCAAACATCATGAGGTCTTTTTAAGGTTGTAATGGGGCTAAGGTAAGGGTGAGGATATATGTATAGCCAAGTGAGCTATAATATGAATCTTTGACTAACCTAAGTTCTCACCTAACATACACACACTCTATATAATTCTAAAATCATGCCTAGCTACCCATAATCTCACTTTTGTATACTTCACATACTCATGTATCAAATTTTCTTTAATTTCACCACCTATGCATTGTTCTTTTATTAAACTTAACATTGGGGTAATTTTGTCCCCTATTTATTTATTTATTTATATTGTAATATTTTTTTATTATTTTTTTATGAACATGAAAGCAAACATAACATGTCAATGCATATGCTTTTTCTAGTTTCACATGAGTATGCACCCAAATTCCCAATATTTTTGTCAATAAAACACAGCACATTCTCATCAACCCAAGTTCCCACAATTCTCCACACTTAGTTGACACACAATCTCTATCTTAAGCTAACCAAAGATTCAAATGGGATAGTTAATTGTTTTTCCGCTTAAGGCTAGTGATGTGGTAATATAAAGAACAGATGGGGATTAAAGGCTCAAAGTGGCAAACAAGTGTAATTGAAATAGTAGGCTATTTGGGATAAGTGAGCTAATAACAATTAATGGCCTCAATCATATGTATGCATGCAAATACACTAAACAATGGACATATAGAATGAAACAAACCATATATTGCAATCATAGAGAAGAAAACACACAAGAATAAAAATCATGGTTAAATAATGTAACCATATAATTAAACTAAAAATCTCACAGGTTGTGTGTTCTTAGCTCAAAAACCATGTTCCAAATTACAATCTTCAAACAAGTTTAACACAAAAATTTTTAATTTGAAGTAGTGAAAGATTATAAAATGGGGTCTTGAAAAGAAACTCATTACTTTTACTAAGCAAAACATACATGCAAACAATTATTATCATGCAATCTATCCTATCTAACAAAAGAAATCTAAAGTGTTGGTGTTAAGAGAGAGATTACCTCCGGAAGTTAGGGACTGACCTCTCCACACTTAAGGCTTGGCACGGTCCTCCGTGCCATCAATAAGGAGCAAGGTAGGGCTGGAAGCATCGCCTCCGCTGTCTGGCTCGCCATGGCTCCCTGTGCTACTAGGTGAAGGGGAGTCCAGGGTGTCCTTCTATTTCAGAGGTGGGTGAGTACCAACAATGAGCTCCTTCAGATAGTTGTATCGGCGCTTGTTGCGGTGCTCCAATTGCTCCATCTGCCGGTCTTGCTGGTCGAACCTCTCAAGGATCTGAAGGAACATCTGATGGATGGATGGTGCTTGTGGTGTGGATGATGGTGGAGTAGAAGAAGGAGGAGTGTCCAAGGTTGGGCCTAGAGGCCGGCTCGCAGAAGAAACTGGTGGTCTGATGTATTTTCCATTCGAGATATGCTGATTTGCCCTAGGGATCATGACCTTTGTGTCTCCAGCCCTATAGGAAACACTTGCTGTTGAGACTAAATCTGAAACCAATGTGGGAAAAGGCAGGTTACCCGTAACCTACATGTGTCCCATGTCCTGCTGGATGTGTCGGGGCAGGTTGAGAGGTTGCTCTGTCAGGATGCACTAGATGAGAACAGCCATGTCTGCTGTGAAGGTCGACTTGTGAGTGCTCGGAAAAATATAGTGGGACATGATCTGTGCCCACACGCGAGCCTCCAAGGTAAGTGATTGGGCTGAGATGCTCTTGGGTTTTGACCGATGCTGCCCATAGATCCAGGTGCTGCCCGGTTGATAACTCCAAGGATGCTATCCCAGTCGAACTGATACATCTGGTGCTTAAAAGAGGTCTCTTGATAAGCATCCAATCCCTCTGGGCTAGGTGGAAGATCCAATGCTCTCTGTATGCACTCTCGGAGACAGGGCCTTGCTGCTAATGAACATAGACAGTCTGCAGGGTAGGCGAGTAGAAGTTGGAGTAGAATTCAACTACCCATGATAGATTGGCCTCCCATGGTTGCCTCCTCAAAAATTCCCAATGTCTCCTCTCGATGCGAGGCTCTACAAAATCAACAAAATGGGTTGGGACAATAAGTAGATGCTCATTATTGTAGTTCCTCTCGGCTAGGATAGGGAACATCTGCTCGCAATAACGATTAGTGAACCGTATGAAGTCCCGTGCGGGAAAGACTTTCTCTGCTTCATCAACTTTAATGATCCTCTTTACCCGCTTTGTTGGAAGCTTGACGCTGGTAGATGGTGGCACCTTAGCCGGAGCTCTCTTGGTTCCTCTCCTTGCCGGTGGCTTTTCAGAAGCCTTCTCTTTTCCTCTTTTAGCGGCCATCCTGAGGAAGGAAGAAAGATTATTAAATTCAAATATAGAGTGCTAACAATTGGAAGGAGGGAATCCAAGTAATAATGAATGCCAAAGTAATAATGATGTCCTATACATGGTAGCTACAACATGCATGGAAGACATTAAGTAAAATTCATAAAGGCAATTCATAACAATTAGATGCAAGAGGGTTAAAAGCATGCAAGTGATAGGCATGAGAAGCATAAACTCAAGCATCAATTATTTAATGTACCAAATTAAAGAGCATGTGTATGATGACAATTGTGAATGATAATCCCAATACATTTGGATTACAAGTGTTGTGAAAAAGAGAGGCATTAAAGTGTAAGAGTAAAGTAGAAAAGAGTTCAAAATGCCATGAGAACTTTTTCACAAACACTTGGTGTGCAAGTTAAAATAGGAATTAAATTAATGGATCCGAATGTATATGAGAGCTAAAATTAAATGTCAATTGTCAAATCACTCCTCATAATATCCACAACCTCAATGATAATAAAGTAATATCCAAATAAAGTTCCAACACTAACATAAAAATGCATGATAAAAGAATGAAAAAAAAGAAACCATAAATAACTAAGCTAATATAATATTTAAGAAGAAAGAAAAATAAATAAATGTAATAATTGAAAGAAGAATGAAAGAGCAGAGGGGATGGAGAAAAGAAACCTGAGGGAGAAGATGGAGAAGGGAAGAAAGTAGTAGGAAGTAAGAAGTAAGAGGGAGGAGAGAAGGAAGAAGAAGGAAGGAAGAATTAGGAGTGAAAGAGAATTAGGATTGGAGGAGGGAATAATTGAATTCTGGGCGGCGGACTGATTAAGTGATGCGTCGCATGCGATGCGCACGCGTACGCATGGGTCGCGCAAAGTTGAGGTTGACGAATAAGCGTCTGGCATGCATACGCGTGACCATGATTGTGCTAATCGCGTGAAACCAACCCCGTGCACGCACAACTCTCTGTTCATTCTGGGTTGGGGTAAAAAAGTGCACACAATGCGTGCGCGTCAAGCACGCGCACGCGTGGATGGCCATCAAGTGAAAGGACGCGCACGCATCAGAGACGCGTACGTGTGATGAAAATTGTGCCTCTAGTACAGCACCTGCGCCAGACCATCACAACTCTCTATTCAACATGCTAATTACGCCGATTTCCTTATCCACGCGTGTGCGTGCGTGACGCGTATGCGTGGACTGCCAAGGTTGCAAATGACGCGCAAGCGTGAGGTACGCGTACGCGTGGGCTTGATTGTGCACAAAGCATGCTTCCTTCGCCCCTCCCGCGCAACTCTCTATTCAAAACCAATGTGTTTTGCATTCACGTATGACGCGTACGCATAATAGACGCTTGCGCGTCAAATGCTCTTTTTTTATATGCAGAATGCAGGTGATTATGCAGAAATTATGAATGAACACTGATAAAAAGAAAAGAAAATAAAACTAGGAATGAAAATGAACGATCATACCATAGTGGGTTGTCTCCCACCTAGCACTTTGCTTTTACGTCCTTAAGTTGGACAGTCCACAAGCTCAGTCTTCTTCTGTTGGTGGATCCTCCAAGAGGAAGACCTCCAGCTCCTTATTGTTCTTCATTTTCTCACCATGATACAGCTTCAAGCGGTGGCCATTGACTTTGATGAATTTGGAGCTTGAAGGATGACTCAGGTGAAAGACTCCGTATGGCTCTGCCTTCTCTACTCTATAGGGTCCTTCCCACCTTGATCTCAGCTTGCCTGGCATGAGCCTCAACCTTTAGTTGTAAATAGCCTGGAGTTATCATATGCTTCAAGTCGAAGGTTCTCTAGTTCTGCTAGTTGCAGCTTCCTTTCAGCACCGGCTTGCTCAAATCCCATGTTGCATTCCCTTACCGCCCAGAAAGCTTTGTGCTCCACCTCCACTGAAAAATGACAAGCCTTTCCGTATACTAGGCGGAAGGGACTCATTCCGATTGGTGTCTTGTATGCTGTCCGATAAGCCCAAAGCTCATCTACAAGTCTGGTGCTCCAGTCTTTTCTATGAGGCTTGACAATCTTCTCCAGTATGCGCTTTATCTCCCTGTTAGACACCTCGGCTTGCCCATTGGTCTGGGGATGGTAAGCCGTTGCTACCTTGTGAACAATGCCATGTTTCTTCAGTAGACCTGTCAATCTCCTATTACAAAAATGGGTGCCTTGATCACTCACGATTGCTCGTGGTGATCCAAAGTGACAGATAATATGATATCTAACAAAGGAGACAACAACGTTAGCATCATCAGTACGGGTAGGAATCGCTTCCACCTATTTAGAGACATAATCAACAGCTAACAATATGTATAAGAAACCACTAGAGTTTGGAAATGGACCCATGAAGTCAATGCTCCAAACATAAAAAATTTCACAGAACAACATAAGTTGTTGGGACATCTCATTCCTCTGGATATATTCCCAAACCTTTGGCATGGAGAGCAAGATTTACAGAAGGCAGTAGCATCCTTAAAAAGAGTGGGCCACCAGAATCTACAGTCTAAAATTTTTCTAGCTGTTCTTTGAGGACCAAAATGTCCACCACTCTCAGAGGAGTGGCAGGCCTCTAAAATTAACTACAATTATGATTGAGGCATACACCGTCTAATTATCTGGTCAGCACCATACCTCCATAAATATGGGTCATCCCATATATAATATTTGGATTCGCTTTTAAGCTTGTCCCTTTGATGCTTAGTAAAATTAGGAGGGAAGGTATGACTAACCAGATAATTAGCTATAGGTGCATACCAAGGAGTTACCTCAGATATTGTGTGCAAGCTATCAAATGGAAAAGCATCATTGATAGGAGTGGAGTCACTCTTAATGTGCTCTAGGCCACTCAAGTGGTCTACTACTAAATTATGGGAACCACTCCTATCTTTGATTTCTAAATCAAATTCTTGCAGCAACAATATCCAACGTATTAACCTTGGTTTAGACTCTTTTTTAGCTAACAAATATTTTAGAGCTGCGTGGTCTGAGTATACTACCACCTTAGTACCAAGTAAGTAGGCTCGAAATTTATCTAGAGCAAAAACAATAGCTAGAAGCTCTTTTTCAGTGGTAGTATAATTATACTGAGCAGCGTCTAAGGTCTTAAAAGCATAAGCAATTATAAAAGGGTCCTTACCTTTGCGCTGAGCCAGTGCCACTCCTATCGCATGGTTGGAGGCATCACACATAATCTCAAATGGCTGACTCCAGTCGGGCCCTCTCACTATCAGAGCTTGAGTCAAGGCAATCTTCAGCTTATCAAACGTGTCCATGCAATCCTCACTCAGCTCAAACTCCACATCCTTCTGCAGCAGTCGAGATAAAGGCAATGCTACCTTACTGAAGTCCTTGATAAATCTCTGGTAGAAACCTGCATGACCAAGGAACGAACGGACTTTCCTCACAGAGGAGGGGTAAGGTAAACTAGCTGGAGTCTCTGTGGTGGTGGTCGGTGGATCTGCCTGCTGCAGAGGAGGTGTGGACTGGATAGGGGTCTCAGGATCTACAGCCTGAATCTGAGGCGGAGCCTCCTGATGTGATGTGGCCTCCTCTGTGCCTGCCTGCGTAGCCTCGCTCTATGGATGGGTCTCTGCCTCGTGATCATCCGCCTCCTCCTCAGATGCCTCGGATGGTGTGTCAGGCTCGGAAGGGATGTCGCCAGATCGTATCATCAGCTTCAGGTGCTCATAGCATCGCTTGTTGCGACGCTCCATCTGGTTAAGCCGTCGAAATAGGCGGTGCACTAGATGATAGACGGGCTCTGGGGCAGGTGGAGGTGCAGTGGTGGTAGCAGGGGTAGCTGTGGAAGAAGAGGGGCCAGCAGATGGTGTGGCTGTCTCAGCAGTAGCAGTGAGGAATGGAGGTCTGTAGCCCAAAGCCAGAAAGTTCCTGCTGTGAGAGATAATCTTCTTGCATTCTGCAGCAGGTGGCTTCTCATCAGCATCCTCCCAAGGCACGTCAGCTCGACGGCGTAGCTGTGTAATCAGATAAGGAAAGGGAAGAGTGCCTCGGACGTGGACCCTGGCCATATAGTACCGGATAAAGCGTGGCAGGTACAGGTCCTTACCCTCCATCACACACCATAGGAGGGTGATCATAGCGGCTGGTATCTCAGTCTCGTGAGTACTCGGCATAATGAAGTTGCTAAGTATCTGATGCCATAGCCGAGCCTCATCATTCAAGTAAATCCGCTTGATTCCCTTTTGCATGGTAGTGTTCTGACCCATAATCCAAGGAATGGTCGGGTCAAGGGCTATCCTAGCCTTGAATGTATCCCAATCAAACTTCATGAAGCGCATATCCTCCTTAGCTTTTTGATAACCATCTAGCTGATCAGATTTAGGCAGAAGTTTCAGAACATTCTCTATGGCCTCTTCAGTGACCAGAATCTGCTTCCCTCTTAGGTTCACTGTATCTAGGGAAGTTTTGAAGTAATTGTAGTAGAATTCCCTAACCCAAGATGCGTTGACCTCAGTGAGGTTTCTCTCCAAGAAGAACCAGCCTCTTTGTTTGATCTGATCAGAGGTGTATTGCTGGAGTTCTTCTGGGATCTTCAAAGTCCTCTCCAGGTATAGGTTCCTGGAGGTTGCAAACACCGGATACTTCAGCTCACAGTATCGGTTTGCAAACTTTACTGGATCAGTAGCAGGGAGTAGCTGGTCGGCCTTCTCCTGCGGGGTAAAGTTTTTCTCCCTCCAGGAGTCATCGTGCATGATATCGATGATGGACATAGCGGATTCTCCTCTTTTACATTTGTCAGTAGTTGCCTTTGTTTTTCCCTTTCTCTGGGTGGCAGAAATCCTGAAAAACAGAAAACCAGGATATAATAAAAACAGGAAAACAAGTAGGCAAATAGTCAAAGGAAACACAAAGTGGCAAAGGAGCAATAAGATAAGGAAAATGAGTTAAGTAAATGTGCATTAAGGATTGTATAGGAGTTAAAAGTCTGAAAAGAAGAATTCACAATCCAAAATGTAATAGAAGGCATGTTAATTAGGAAAAATTATCAGTATGCCATGGTTAGAAGGTTAAAGAGAAAGTGAAAAACCAAGAAGAGGGAGTATGAAAGGTTAGGTTGGTTAGAATTGAAAAAGAGTTTAAGAAGTTAAAATTAGTGAGTTAGGAAAAAGTGGGTTAATGTAAGTGGCATAATGATAAGTTTCTAAGTAACAAGCATTCACAATTAAAGGTTACAGGTAACTCATAACCAAACAAGGAAAACAGGTTGATGATGATTCAGATAGATATAGAAATACCAAAAATTGGAATCTAAACATCAAAAATGCAATTTATGAACCAGGAAATCAAAGAGAATGAGAAAGCTTGCCCTGGCATTCATGAATTGGTTTGGTTAAATCTAAGGAAAGCACAGTTGAAAATGTCAAAACCAAGACATGAATGGAAACATTTTACAGAAATTTGGGTAGCATTCCAGCTAAAATTGGATTGTCCCGGAAAATAAACAGCAACAGAACAGTGCATATGAATCAAAATTAAAGCTGCAATTAAATATTATGAATAAGAAAGAGCATAGCAGCATGAACTTGAAGAGCAGCATATGAACATTACTAACTTCACAACAACAGCAGAATTGCGAAAATAATGAAACAAGAAACACGAACAGCACAATTAAACAGACCTAAATCCACTAACCACATCCTAGGCTACCTAACAACCTAGAATCCACTACAACATGCATATCTAACTAGCCTAAAGATGAACATAAACAGAAGAATATGAATTAACTACGAATTGATAGAAGGGTGGCATTTGTCGAAACCTGGTAGGCCAAATTAAGGAGAGTGGGGCAGAGAGGTGGCTGGGGATGGTGGCGGTGGTGTCTGGCACGGCGGAGGAGGGCAGGGGCGGTCAGTCGGTGATGGTGGCTGGGTGGTGGTGGTGTGAGTGGAGAAGAAGAGAGGGAGGAGAGGGGTTGGGGGGGCGCGAATGTTAGGGTTCGCGTGACTAGGGGTTATAAATTTGAATCCACGCGATCGCGTGGGGTACGCGGTCGCGTGATTGGGCTGAGATGGTGGTTGACGCGATCGCGTGGGGCACGCGATCGCATGGAATAGCTAAAAGAGTGAATGACGCGATCGCCTGGGGCATGCGATCGCGTCGCTGGAAATTGTGCTAAACGCACAAATCCAGCGTCGTTTCAGCGCAACTCTCTGTCTCCTTTTGGGGTGTTGTGTAATCTATGCGACGCGATCGCGTCGCTCATGCTATCGTGTGGGATTGATGTTGTGCAAGGGACGCGATCGCGTCAGGGACGCGATCGCGTGGGCATTTTGTGCAAAACGCACAATGGCCGCACGATTACAGCCTAACTTTCTGGACGTTGGATGTTTACGCTGATCTCCAGATCACGCGGCCGCGTGAATGACGCGGTCGCGTGGGTAGTGTTTTTCGCAATTTGACGCGATCACATGAGTGATGCGGTCGCGTCTCACACCTTTTTTTTATGCAGTATGCAGAATGCAATGATTAACATGAATGCGATGCAAAACTCCAGGTTCAATATAATAAAATGAAATAAGACTTGAAAACAAATAAAACTAAATAAAAAAATTGAAAAAGGAACGATCATACCATAGTGGGTTGTCTCCCACCTAGCACTTTTAGTTAAAGTCCTTAAGTTGGACATTGGATGAGCTTCCTGTTATGGCGGCTTATGCTTAAATTCATCCAGAAATCTCCACCAATGCTTGGAATGCCAATAGACTCCGGGGTCCCAAACTAGGCATGTAAAGCTTCCGAGCAGCTTCAAACAGATTGTCAGGCTCCCGGGGTGACGAATGTCAGAATAGATTCCAGGATCCCAAACTTTGCTTTTAAATCCGCCTTCATCTTTATCTATACTTTTCCATCTGGGAGGTTTAAAAATTGGATTCCCACTGAGATGACCAAACGCTTTCCAAGATCCTTTTGATTGAATATGAAACCAATCCTTACACTTCGAGTTGAAACGTGGAACCTTATTGAACCTTGTGCACCAGCTCTGAGTACGAGCCATGTCCCGCTTACTCTTAAAGCCACAGAGAGCTCTAAGCTGGCCATCTGTTTCAAGCAAACCATATTCAAATAGAAAAATACAGTTAAAGGTTAAGGATTGTACCCACTTGAAGCTTGTATTGGGTGGTAATGGCCTTGGGATAGGTGGTTCCAGTGGTTCTGTGAGTTCTACTCCCTTGTGCTCTTCTGTGAATTTCTCCACTTCTTTGCAAGATTCTTCAAACATATCCATGTCCTGATCAAAGCCATCTATGTCTTCCTCATCACTTAAGTCATAGATTGGAGGTTGAGAGAAATCTACCTCCGTATCATCTTTGTAGTCACTTGGGGAAGATCCTTCAATCTCAGAGAATTCACTTGCGGATGCAAGTTCATTACTAGAAGAATTTGACTTGAGATTATCATCATCAAGGAAACTTGCTTCTTGGGTTATTCTGTCTAGTTCTTCTTGAAGGACTTGCTCTGGGGATTGCGCACAATCCTCCTTAGCATCAATTGTAACATCCTTGACAGAATGCTCCACAACTCTGGATTCCCATGGAAGTTCAGCGTCTCCTAAGTCTTTAACCAACTCTTCTTCTTTAATAATGATAGCTTCCTCTACTTGTTCCAGGACGAAGCCATGCTCTGTCATATCCACTGGAGTTTCTAGTATCTCCTTCATGCTCCGCTCTTCGTTAGATTGTCCACACGAGGCTGTGGGAGGTCCTTGAATGTTCGAACGTCTAGAAGATAATAGACTTACTGCTTGCTCCAGTTGATGAAGGGTTGTTTGAAGTTGATCTACTATTTTCTTGAGATGAACTTCTGATTCTCGGGGTGATAGAATTGGATATGGTACATGGAGAAGTGGTGATGTTTGGGAGTAATTTGACTGGAATCGGGGTAGATGAGGATCATACGGTGGTGAATGGTGAAAAGGAGCTTGTGAGTGTGGTGGTTCGAAGTTATGTTAAGAGGATGGTCTATAAGTACATGGTGGGGCTTGTGGGTAATTGCAAGGTTGTCCACCATGTCTATTGGCTTGGTATGCATTGTAGAATGGTCTTTGTCCATGATATCTTGGAGGGTGTTGTTGCCTAAAGGATTGATCAGATCCTCTTGGCTCCATCCATCTTTGATTGTTCTGACCTTGATGCATGTTCCTGTTATAACTTCCATTCCTTTCAATAACATTAGAACCAAACTCAAAGCGAAAGGGGTGAGAATTCATAGTAGCTAATAGAAATAAAAAGGGGAAAATAAAGATAAATAAACAAGTAAAAGAAAAATATTTACAATAACCAATAATAAGGCACACGATTGCAGCTCCCCAGCAATGGCGCCATTTTGACGTTGGGGTTTTTTGCTAGTAAAGAATTTTATAAAAATAGTCGCGTTGTAGATATAGATTCTAAACCAAGAGAAATCCCTTCGTACAAACGTTTTGGTTGTCACAAGTAACAAACCCCTAAATAAATTGATAACCGAAGTATTCAAACCTCGGGTCGTCTTCTCAAGGAACTGTAGGGAAGTATGTTCTTATTATTGGTTATGGAGATTGTAAATTGGGGTTTTGAGAATGAGAAGTGAATAGTCTAATTAGCAAATAAAGTAAATGAAGAACAAGTAATTTAAATGGCAAGTAAAATAAATAAATGACTGCAAATAAACTTTTGGCAAGGTATGAGAAATTGGAGGTCCTATCCTAGTTATCCTTATCAATGATGATGAGAATTGAATCTTAATTTCACTTTGTTAACCTTTACTAAGATAAAGGAAGGTCAAGGGATTAATTGGTTTGATCTTCGAATCCTATTTATTTCCTAAGAAAAGATTGGGATTATTGAAGTTCAATTTAATTAACAAAGATAACAATTATCAATCATGTTTGAGTTTGATAACTCCTGAGTTACTGATTTCTTAACCAAGACCAAAAGGAGAAAAGTAAATCTACTGGAATAAAAATGTCTTCAGATGGGAATAACATAAATAAAAGAAAGCAATATTAAACTGAAATACCTCAAATAACATTAATTCAAAAGAGTAATCTGTAACATGGGAGAATTCATAAATTAAATTGCAAAAGTAAATAAAAGGGAATATTGAACCTGATAAAGAGATAATCCTGAAAGCGAATAAAATCCTAATTCTAAATCCTAATCCTAAAGAGAGGAAAGAGAGGAGAGAACCTCTCTCTAAACTAAATCTAAATCATGAAAACTAACTAAAGTGGAGACTCTCCTTGAATGGATGCATTCCTCCACTTCATAACCTCTGGTCTATGCCTTCTGGACTTGGATTTGGGCCAAAAAGGGCCTCAGAAATCGCTATGAGCGTTTTCTGCAATTTCTGGTGCGTGGCCTCTGTCACGCGTCTGCGTGGGTCACACGGTCACGTCATTCGGAGTTTTCCTTGGCATGCGGTCACGTCAGTCATGCGACTGTGTCATATGTGTTTTGCTCGAGGCGCGCGATAGCGTCAGTCACGCGTTCACATCGCACTGGCATGCGGCCGTGTCGTCCATGCGATCGCGTGGCTGCCAGTTTCTTCATAAACTCCGTTTTATGCTTTCCTTCCATTTTTGTATGTTTCCTTTCCATCCTTTGAGTCATTCCTGCCTTAGAAGATCTGAAACTACTCAACACACTAATCACGGCATCGAATGGAAATAAAGGTAATTAAAATAATTAATTTTAAAGCATAGGAAACATGTTTTTCACATACATCACATAATAAGGAAGGGAAAGTAAAACCATGCAGTTAATATGAATAAGTGGGTGAAGGATTGAATAAATCACTCAGATTAAGCACAAAATATATCATAAAATATGGGTTTATCAATGGATGATGGTCTTCCTGAGTCATTAGGGGGCATCTTCAAGATGTAGAAGTCAATAGGGAATGTTAGCCCTTTAATGCTCACCAGCACGTCCTCAGCAATTCCAACCACCGAGATTATACTTTTATCTGGCAAAATAAAACGTGCTGCCGATCTTTTTAAGGGAGGGAGCCTCAAGGCATCATATACAGATAATGGCATAATACTCACACACGCACCTAAATCACACATGCAGTAAAAAAATTGCACACCCTCTATAGTAATAGTAACTATGCATGGACCCGGATCACTACATTTTTCTGGTATATCACCCATTAAAGCAAAAATAGAGCCACCTGGAGCAGTAGTTTCTAAATAATGTATTTTATCTTTTTTCATGCATAAATCTTTTAGAAACTTAGCATACTTAGGTACCTGGCGAATAGCATCAAAAAGGGGAATGGTTACCTTAACCTTTTTTAAGATCTCTACCATCTTGGGGTTGAGCTCCATCTGCTTTCTGGGTTTCCTAGCAAGGTGTGGAAAGGGAATGGGAATGGCTTCTCTTGTAACTGCATCTTCCTTTGGTGCTCCATTCCCTGGTTGAGTTGCTTCTTCTTCAACCATGTCTTCTACTTCATCCTCCTCTTCAACATCCTCTACCTCAACAATGTCTTCAACTTGAATGTCTTCCTTTGAGCTTGGCTCCTCATGACTCCTCTCTTGCAGTATGGTTCCGGACCTCAAAGTAATGGCATTGATTTCACCTTTGGGGTTGGGTAAAGGTTGAGAAGGAAGTGCACTGGAGCTTGAAGGTTGATTGTTGGGGGTAGTTAATGATTCCATCCGGGAGATGAGAGCTTGTATGGTGGAGCTAAGACCATTTATGGAAGAGTTAATTGTATTCTGAATGTCTTATTATCCTTGCGCAATAGAGCGAAGCATATCATCATTAGAGGGAGAAGGGGGTAAGTAATTTGAGGGGCATGCTCTTGGTTGTTCTGAGGCACTTGTGACTGCCTTTGGTGAAGTGCTCGGTAAGGCTGATTTTGGTTCTGCTGTTTGTTATTGTTGTTCCACCTCTGATTTCCACCGTTGTCTCTGCCTTCTCAGTTGTAGTTGTCCCTCCATCCTTGGTTGGAATTATCTCCCCACCCTTAGTTGGAGTTGTCTCTCCACCCTTGGTTGGAATTATCTCTCTATCCCTGGTTGGAGTTATCTTGCCAACCTTGATTGTAGTTCCCACCTTGATTATAATTACCGCCTTGTTGATAGTATTTTTGATTCGGACGGTTGTAATAGTTGCTAGTAGCTGCCAAGGTGTTGTCTTCTTGTTGGAGTTGGGGACATTCATCAGTGTTATGGGAATAGTAGGCATATATTCCGCACACTCTATGAGGAACCAACTGTTGACACTGTTGTTGTGGGGGAGGTTGAGGTTGTTGTTGATTCAACTGTAGCTGCTTCAGTATGTTGGTCATCTCTCCCAGGGTCTGTGTGAGAGCAGAAGTCTCACTTCTAGAGGAAACCTCCGTAATAGCCTTGGGATGGTTGTTTCTGTGCCTTGCATTCTGGGTAGACTCAGCTAGATCGTTGATCAGTTGCCACGCTTCTGTCGCCGTCTTGTACTTAGTCAGAGAGCCATTACTCGCAGCATCTAATATAGTCTTGTCTTGAGGCTTTATGCCTTGTGTGAAATAGCTAATCAACACCAACTGGTCAATCTTGTGGTGGGGACATGAGTCTAGGAGATTCCTGAAGTCTTTCCAATACTCATAAAGAGTCTCTGATTCACCTTGGATAATGCACGAAATTTCTTTCCTCAGTCTATCTGTAACTTCAGCCGAAAAGTATTTGTCCAGGAATTTCCTTCTGAGCAGATCCCAATTAGTAACAACTTCTTCAGGTTGAGTGTAGAACCACTCCCCTGCCTTTCCTTCAAGAGAAAATGGGAAGGCATATAGCCAAATAGTAGTCTCATCTGCACCATGACGCCTAGTAGTTGAGCAGGCTATCTGAAAATCTCTAAGGTGCTTGATAGGCTCTTAAGCAGGTAAGCCATGAAACTTAGGTATTAGGTTGATTAGCGCAATCTTTAGTTCAAAATCTGCAGACAGATTTGGATGACGCGCTTGATACGGTTGCAGTGTAAAGTCCGGAGCTCCTACTTCCTGGAGAGTAATCCTTCTATGCTCCGCCATATTACTTGCGCGTAAATTGACAGAATCAGTAGAAGAGGAGCTTATTTCTTCCTTGAATGGCGCTTCAGATTCGCCCTCAGATGAGACTGGTGAATTGGTAGTAACCACTTCACAACCCTCAGAGGCTAATTGATGCCGAGCTCGCCTAATACGTGAAATAGTTCTTTCGATTTCAGGATCAAACGTGGCTAAGCTCGGATCAGGTAGTGAACGCGTCATTCAATGAAAGAAGCATACAACTCATGGTAATAAAATAAAATAAATTGCAAATATGTAAAATTAAAAATATTTACACCAACCAAAAATTTAGCACACTGTTACAACTCTCCGGCAACGGTGCCAAAAATTGACGGGCGAAAAATTGCCGATTAAGAATTTATAATAACAACATTGTTGCAAGTATAGTTCTTAACCGACGAAAATTCCGCTTATCAATTTAAAAAGAGTTGTGGTGCACGAAATTTTGATCATCAATGGCGCCAACAACTTGGTACACACAATTTTACTCTCAACTCTTTGTCACAACTCCGCACAACTAACCAGCAAGTGTACTGGGTCGTCCAAGTAATAAACCTTACGTGAGTAAGGGTTGATCCCACGGAGATTGTCGGCTTGAAGCAAGCTATGGTCATCTTGTAAATCTCAATCAGGCGGATTCAAATGGTTATGGAGAATTGATAATTAAAAGATAAATAAAACATAAAATAAGATAGAGATACTTATGTAATTTATTGGTGAGAATTTCAGATAAGCGTATGAAGATGCTTTGTTCCTTCTAAACCTCTGCTTTCCTATTGCCTTCATCCAATCATTCATACTCCTTTCCATGGCAAGCTTTATGTTGGGTTTCACTGTTGTCAATGGCTACCTCCCGTCCTCTCAGTGAAAATAGTCCAAAACGCTGTCACTGCACGGCTAATCATCTGTCGATTCTCGATCATGTTGGAATAGGATCCATTGATCCTTTTGCGTCTGTCACTACGCCCAACACTTGCGAGTTTGAAGCTCGTCACAGTCATCCCTTCCCAGATCCTACTCAGAATACCACAGACAAGGTTTAGACTTTCTGAATCTCAGGAATGGCCGCCAATAATTCTCGCCTATACCACGAAGACTCTAATCTCATGGAATGGAAGGCTCGGTTGTCAGGCGAGGCAACCATGCATCATGAACAAGGAGGCTAAGAGATACACACTTAATCTAAGGTAGAACGGAGGTGGTTGTCAGGCACGCGTTCATAGGTTGAGAATGGTGATGAGTGTCACGGATCATCAAATTCATCAAGTTGAAGTGCGAATGAATATCTTGGAATAAGAATAAGCTTGAATTGAATAGAAAAACAATAGTACTTTGCATTAATTCATGAAGAATAGCAGAGCTCCACACCTTAATCTATGGTGTGTAGAAACTCCACCGTTGAAAATACAAAAGTGATAATGGTGGTCATTGGCTTCGGCCCCAGAGAGGGAACCAGAAGAACCAAGATGAAAATACAATAGCAAAAGGTCCTATTTATAGAGAACTAGTAGCCTAGGGTTACAGAAATAAGTAATTAATGCAGAAATATTCTTCCGGGTCCACTTGGTGTGTGCTTGGGCTGAGCATTGAAGCTTTCACATGTAGAGACTTTTCTTGGAGTTAAACGCCAGCTTTTGTGCCAGTTTGGGCGTTTAACTCCAGCTTTTATGCCTGTTCTGGCGTTTTGACACCAGAATTTTTATGCTGACTTAGAACGCCGATTTGGGCCATCAAATCTCGGGCAAAGTATAGACTATTATATATTTCTGGAAAGCTCAGGATGTCTAATTTCTAACGCAATTAAGAGCGTGCCAATTAGGCTTTTCTAGCTCTGGAAAATCTACTTCGAGTGCAGGGAGGTCAGAATCCAACAGCATCTGCAGTCCTTTTTCAGCCTCTGAATCAGATTTTTTCTCAGGTCCTTCAATTTCAGCTAGAAAATACCTGAAATCATAGAAAAATACACAAATTCATAGTAAAGTCCAGAAATGTGATTTTTATTTAAAAACTAATAAAAATATAATAAAAACTAACTAAAACATACTAAAAACTACCTAAAAACAATGCCAAAAAGCGTATAAATTATCCGCTCATCACAACACCAAACTTAAATTGTTGCTTGTCCCCAAGCAACTAAAAACAAAGTAGGATAAAAAGACGAGTATATACAATGAATTCCAAAAACATCTATGAAGATCAGTCTTAATTAGATGAGCGGGGCTATTAGCTTCTTGCTTCTGAACAGTTTTGGCATCTCACTTTATCCTTTGAAGTTTAGAATGATTGGCATCTATAGGAACTCAGAATTCAGATAGTGTTATTGATTCTCCTAGTTCAGTATGTTGATTCTTGAACACAGCTACTTTATGAGTCTTGGCCGTGACCCTAAACATTTTGTTTTCCAGTATTACCACCGGATACATAAATGCCACAAACATATAACTGGGTGAACCTTTTCAGATTGTGACTCAGCTTTGCTAGAGTCCCCAATTAGAGGTGTCCAGAACTCTTAAGCACACTCTTTTTGCTTTGGACCACAACTTTAACCGCTCAGTCTCAAGCTTTTCACTTGACACCTTCACGCCACAAGCACATGGTTAGGGACAGCTTGGTTTAGCCGCTTAGGCCAGGATTTTATTCCTGTGGGCCCTCCTATCCACTGATGCTCAAAGCCTTGGATCCTTTTTATTTTACCCTTGCCTTTTGGTTTAAAGGGCTATTAGCTTTTTCTGCTTGCTTTTTCTTTTTCTTTCTTTTTTTTCTTTTTTTCGCCATTTTTTTCACAAGCTTTTCACTGCTTTTTCTTGCTTCATGAATCAATTTTATGATTTTTTAGATTATCAAATAACATTTCTCCTTTTTCATCATTCTTTCAAGAGCCAACAATTTTAACATTCATAAACAACAAATTAAATATGCAATGTTTAAGCATTCATTCAGAAAAATAAAAAGTATTGCCACCATATCAAAATAATTAAACTATTTTAAAATTCGAAATTCATGTACTTCTTTTTCTTTTTCAATTAAAAACATTTTTCATTTAAGAAAGGTGATGGATTCATAGGACATTCATAGCTTTAAGGCATAGACACTAAGACACTAATGATCATGTAGTAAAGAAACAAACATAGATAAACATAAAGCATAAAAATTCGAAAAACAGAAAAATAAAGAACAAGGAAATTAAAGAACGGGTCCACCTTAGTGATGGCGGCTTGTTCTTCCTCTTGAAGATCTTATGGAGTGCTTGAGCTCCTCAATGTCTCTTCCTTGCCTTTGTTACTCATCCCTCATGACTCTTTGGTCTTCTCTAATTTCATGGAGGCTGATGGAATGCTCTTGGTGCTCCACCCTTAGTTGTCCCATATTGGAACTTAATTCTCCTAGGGAGGTGTTGATTTGCTCCCAATAGTTTTGTGGAGGAAAATGCATCCCTTGAGGCATCTCATGGATTTCAGGATGAGGAATTTCCTCATGCTCTTGTCCATGAGTGGAATCTCTTGTTTGCTCCATCCTTTTCTTAGTGATGGGATTGTCCTCATAAATGAGGATGTCTTCCTCTATGTCAATTCTAGCTGAATTACAGAGGTGACAAATGAGATGAGGGAAGGCTAACCTTGCCAAAGTAGAGTACTTGTCCGCCACCTTGTAGAGTTCTAGGGTTATAACCTCATGAACTTCTACTTCCTCTCCAATCATGATGCTATGGATTATGATAGCCCGGTCTATAGTAACTTCAGATCGGTTGCTAGTGGGAATGATTGAGCATTGGATGAATTCCAACCATCCCCTAGCCACAGGCTTGAGGTCATGCCTTCTTAGTTGAACCGGCTTCCCTCTTGAATCTCTCTTCCATTGAGCGCCCTCTTCACAAATGTCTATGAGGACTTGGTCCAACCTTTGATCAAAGTTGACCATTCTAGTGTAGGGGTGTGCATCTCCTTGCATCATGGGCAAGTTGAATGCTAACCTTACATTTTCCAGACTGAAATCTAAGTATTTTGCCCGAACCATTGTGAGCCAGTTCTTAGGGTCTGGGTTCACACTTTGATCATGGTTCTTGGTGATCCATGCATTGCCATAAAATTCTTGAACCATTAAGATTTTGACTTGTTGAATGGGGTTGGTGAGAACTTTCCAACCTCTTCTTCGAATCTCATGTCGGATCTCCGGATATTCACCCTTTTTGAGTTTGAAAGGGACCTCAGGGATCACCTTCTTCTTGGCCACAACTTCATAGAAGTGGTCTTGATGCACCCTTGAGATGAATCTCTCCATCTTCCATGACTCAGAGGTGGAAGCTTTTGCCTTCCCTTTCCTCTTTCTAGAGGTTTCTCCAGCTTTTGGTGCCATAAATAGTTATGGAAAAACAAAAAGCTTTAGCTTTTACCACACCAAACTTAGAAGGTTTGCTCATCCTCAAGCAAAAGAAGAAAGAAGAGAGTAGAGAAAGAAGAAATAGAGGAGATGGAAAGGGTTAGTGTTTCGGCCAAGGGGGTGAGTAGGGTGTATGATGTGTGAAAATGAAGGAGTGAAGATTGGTTTATATAGGAGTGGAGAGAGGGGTAGGGTTCGGCCATGTTTGGGTGGGTTTGGGAGGGAAAGTGGTTTGAATTTGAATGGTGAGGTAGGTGGGGTTTATGATGGATGGATGTGGATTGGTGAAGAGTTTATGGAGAAGAGGGTAGGATTTGATAGGTGAGGGGTATTTGGGGAAGAGGTATTGAGGTGATAGGTGAAGGGTATTTGGGGAAGGGTGTTATGGAAAGGTGTGAAGAAGAGAGAGAGATGAGGTAGGTGGGGATCCTGTGGGATCCACAGATCCTGAGGTGCCAAGGATTTCTCATCCCTGCACCATGTGGCATGTAAACGCCCCTTCCTGTGCCAATCCTGGCGTTAAACGCCAGGTTGCGTTAAATGCCAGGTTGCTGCCCATTTCTGGCGTTTAAACGCCAGCTCTGTGCCCATTTTTGGCGTTAAACGCCAGTTCTGTGCCCCCTTTCTGGCGTTAAACGCCCAGAATGGTGCCAGACTGGGCGTTTAACGTCCATTCTGCTACCCTTACTGGCGTTTAAACGCCAGTAAGCTTCTCCTCCAGGGTGTGCTATTTTTAATACTGTTTTTCATTCTATTTTTGCTTTTTCAGTTGTTTTTGTGACTTCACATGATTATCAACCTACAGAAAATATAAAATAACAATGGAAAATAAATAGATATGATTAAATAAAATTAGGTTGCCTCCCAACAAGCGCTTCTTTAATGTCAGTAGCTTGACAGTGAGCTCTTATGGAGCCTCACAGATAGTCAGAGCAGGTTGATGGCCTCCGAACACCAAACTTAGAGTTTGAATGTAGGGGCTCTATTTGACTCTGCATTGAGAGAAGCTTTTTATACTTCCTCTCCATGGTTATAGAGGGAGATCCTTGAGTTTTAAACACAAGGGAGTCCTCATTCACTTGAAGGACCAATTCTCCTCTATCAACATCAATCACAGCTTTTGCTGTGGCTAGGAAGGGTCTGCCAAGGATGATGGATTCATCCATACACTTTCCAGTGTCTAAGATTATGAAATCAGCAGGGATGTAGTGGCCTTCAACCTTTACCAAGACATCCTCTACAAGTCCATAGGCCTGTTTTCTTGAATTGTCTGCCATCTTTAGTGAGATTCTTGCAGCTTGTACCTCAAGGATCCCTAGCTTCTCCATTACAGAGAGAGGCATGAGGTTTATGCTTGACCCTAGGTCACATAGAGCCTTCTCAAAGGTCATGGTACCGATGGTACAAGGTATTGAGAACTTTCCAGGATCCTGTCTCTTCTGAGGTAATCTCTGCCTAGTCAAGTCATCCAGTTCTTTGGTGAGCAAGGGAGGTTCATCCTCCCAAGTCTCATCACCAAATAACTTGGTATTCAGTTTCATGATTGCTCCAAGGTACTTAGAAACTTACTTTTCTGTAACATCTTCATCCTCTTCAGAGGAAGAATACTCATTAGAGCTCATGAATGGCAGAAGTAAATTTAATGAAATCTCTATGGTCTCAGTATGAGCCTCAGATTCCCATGGTTCCTCCTCATTAGAGAACTCCTTGGAGGCTAGTGGACGTCCATTGAGGTCTTCCTCAGTGGAGATCACTGCCTCTTCCTCCTCTTCAGGTTCGGCCGTGTGGGTTATGTTGATGGCCTTGCACTCTCTTTTTGGATTCTCTTCTGTATTGCTTGGGAGAGTACTAGGAGGAAGTTCAGTAACTTTCTTACTCATCTGACCCACTTGTGCCTCCAAATTTCTAATGGAGGATCCTTTCAGAAGTGTACATGAATTGGTTATTTTCAACCATTTCAATAAGTTCCTGAGCTTCTGCAGGCGTCTTCTTCAGATGAAGAGATCCTCCAGTAGAGCTGTCCAATGACATCTTGGATAGTTTAGATAGACCATCATAAAAGATACCTATGATGCTCCATTTAGAAAGCATGTCAGAAGGACACCTTCTGATCAATTGCTTGTATCTTTCCCAAGCTTTATAGAGGGATTCACCTTCCTTCTGTCTGAAGGTCTGGACCTCCACTCTTAGCTTACACAATTTTTGAGGTGGAAAGAATTTTGCCAAGAAGGCATTGACTAGCTTTTCCCAAGAGTTCAGGCTTTCTTTAGGTTGTGAGTCCAACCATGTCCTATCTCTGTCTCTTACAGCAAAAGGGAAGAGCATAAGTCTGTAGACCTCGGGATCAACCCATTGGTCTTGATAGTGTCACAGATTTGCGAGAATTCAGCCAAGAACTGATGAGGATCTTCCAATAAAAGTCCATGAAACTTGCAATTCTGTTGCATCAGAGAAACTAATTGAGGCTTAAGCTCAAAGTTGTTTGCTCCAATGGCAGGGATAGAGATGCTTCTCCCATAGAAGTCGGGAGTAGGTGCAGTAAAGTCACCAAGCACCTTCCTTGCATTGTTGGCATTGTTGTTGTTTTCGGCTGCCATGGCTTCTTCTTGTTTAAAAATTTCTATTAGGTCCTCTCCAGAGAGTTATGCTTTAGCTTCTTTTAGCTTTCTCTTCAAGGTCCTTTCAGGTTCAGGATCAGCTTCAACAAGAATGCCTTTGTCCTTGCTCCTGCTCATATGAAAGAGAGGAGAAGAAAGTATGGAATCCTCTATGTCACAGTATAGAGATTCCTTGAGGTGTCAGAGGAAAAGTTGAATGAAAGGAGGAGGTAGAGAGGAGAGAGTTCAAACTTATCAAGAGGGATAGGGTTCGAATTGCACATTGAGGAGGAGTGTTGGTCTTTTAAATAGAGAATGTTAGAAGGGGGAAGAATTTTCGAAAATAATAAAAAAAATTTTGAAATAATTAAGAGAAATTTTGAAAAAATTGATTGGTAATTTTCGAAAATTAAAATTGAGAAAGTAGTTATGTGATTTTGAAAAAGATTTTGAAATCAGAAATAAAATAGATATGATTGAAAATCATTTTTGAAAAAGATGTGGTTGAAAAGATATGATTGAGAAAATCTGGTTTTAAAATGATATGATTGACAAACAATTAAAAAGATTTGATTTTTAAAATTAATGCCTTGGCTAACAAGAAATTTGAAAGATATGATTCTAACATTCAATTATTGAACCTTTCTTAACAAGGAAGAAATTTTTGAATCACATCTCTAATTGTTAGCAAGGATTTTTGAAAATAGTAAAAAAATAAAAAAATGGAAAGAAATTTATTTTGGAAAGATATGATTGAAAAGATATGATTTGAAAAAGATTTGATTTTGAAAAATTATGAAAATTTGAAAAAGATTTGAATTAAAAACAAAATCTTCCCTCTTGTGCCATCCTGGCGTTAAACGCCCAGAATGGTATCCATTCTACCATTCTGGCGTTTAACGCCCAAAATACTACCCTTTTGGGCATTTAACACCTAGCCAGGTACCCTGGCTGGCGTTTAAACGCCTGTTTTCCTTCCTCACTGGGCGTTTTGAACGCCCAACTTTTTCTGTGGAATTCCTCTGCTGAATATTCTGAATCTTCAATTCTCTGTATTATTGACTTGAAAAGACATAGTTTTTAAAATTTTTTTTTGAATTTTTTAATGATGAGAAACAACAAAATGAAACTAATCATGGAAAACTAAGATCAAATAAACAATGCATGCAAGACACCAAACTTAGAAATTTTCATATTAGAGATACTAACAAATTTAGAATACATATGAGAAACAACAAAACACACAAAGCAAGAGAATTTAAAGATCAGAGCAAGGAAATCATCAAGAACAACTTGAAGATGAATGAAGAACATAATGTATATATTCGAAAAATGCAAGAAGAATAAAGACATGCAATTGACACCAAACTTAAAAATTGACACTAGACTCAAACAAGAAACACAAAATATTTTTGGTTTTAAGGTTTTATTAATTTTTTTGTATTTTTTTCGAAAATTAAAGAGAAAATAATTAAACTCAAAATTTTTAATCAGAATTCCAAGAATCATGCAATGTTAGTCTAAAACTCCGGTCCAGGAATTAGACATGGCTTACTAGCCAGCCAAGCTTTCAGTGAAAGCTTCGGTCCAAAACACTAGACATGGCCAATGGCCAGCCAAGTTTTAGCAGATCATTACTTTCAATAGCAAAATTGATAGAAATCAACAAGCTCTTGTGATGATAAGTTGAAATCTCGGTCCAAAAGTTTAGACATGGTTTCACAACCAGCCAGACTTCAACAAATCATCATGAAACTCTAGAATTCATTCTTAAAAACTCCGAAGAACAGAATATTATTTTTTTTCGAAAATAAAAATTAAAAAGCTTTATCATAAAATAAAATTACCTAATCTGAGCAACAAGATGAACCGTCAGTTGTCTAAACTCGAACAATCCCCAGCAACGGTGCCAGAAACTTGGTGCACGAAATTGTGATCATCGATGGCGCCAACAACTTGGTACGCACAATTGTAATCTCAACTCTTTGTCACAACTCCGCACAACTAACCAGCAAGTGTACTGGGTCGTCCAAGTAATAAACCTTACGTGAGTAAGGGTCGATCCCACGGAGATTGTCGGCTTGAAGCAAGCTATGGTCATCTTGTAAATCTCAGTCAGGCGGATTCAAATGGTTATGGAGAATTGATAATTAAAAGATAAATAAAACATAAAATAAGATAGAGATACTTATGTAATTTATTGGTGAGAATTTCAGATAAGCGTATGAAGATGCTTTGTTCCTTCTGAACCTCTGCTTTCCTATTGCCTTCATCCAATCATTCATACTCCTTTCCATGGCAAGCTTTATGTTGGGTTTCACCATTGTCAATGGCTACCTCCCGTCCTCTCAGTGAAAATGGTCCAAATGCACTGTTACCGCACGGCTAATCATCTGTCGATTCTCGATCATGTTGGAATAGGATCCATTGATCCTTTTGCGTCTGTCACTACGCCCAACACTCGCGAGTTTGAAGCTCGTCACAGTCATCCCTTCCCAGATCCTACTCAGAATACCATAGAAAAGGTTTAGACTTTCTGGATCTCAGGAATGGCCGCCAATAATTCTCTCTTATACCACGAAGACTCTGATCTCATGGAATGGAAGGCTCGATTGTCAGGTGAGGCAACCATGCATCATGAACCAGGAGGCTAAGAGATACACACTCAATCTAAGGTAGAACGGAGGTGGTTGTCAGGCACGCGTTCATAGGTTGAGAATGGTGATGAGTGTCACGGATCATCACATTCATCAAGTTGAAGTGCGAATGAATATCTTGGAATAAGAATAAGCTTTAATTGAATAGAAAAACAATAGTGCTTTGCATTAATTCATGAAGAACAGCAGAGCTCCAAACCATAATCTATGGTGTGTAGAAAATCCACCGTTGAAAATACATAAGTGATAATGGTGGTCATTGGTTTTGGCCTCAGAGAGGGAACCAGAAGAACCAAGATGAAAATACAATAGCAAAAGGTCCTATTTATAGAGAACTAGTAGCCTAGGGTTACAGAAATAAGTAATTAATGCAAAAATCTTCTTCCGGGCCCACTTGGTGTGTGCTTGGGCTGAGAATTGAAGCTTTCACATGTAGAGACTTTTCTTGGAGTTAAACGCCAGCTTTTGTGCCAGTTTAGGCGTTTAACTCCAGCTTTTATGCCAGTTCTGGCGTTTTGATGCCAAAATTTTTATGCTGACTTGGAACGCCGGTTTGGGCCATCAAATCTCGGGTAAAGTATGAACTATTATATATTTCTGGAAAGTCCAGGATGTCTACTTTCCAACGCAATTGAGAGCGCGCCAATTAGGCTTCTGTAGCTCCAGAAAATCCACTTCGAGTGCAAGGAGGTCAGAATCCAACAGCATCTGCAGTCCTTTTTTAGCCTTTGAATCAGATTTTTGCTCAGGTCCCTCAATTTCAGCCAGAAAATACCTGAAATCACAGAAAAATACACAAACTCATAGTAAAGTCCAGAAATGTTATTTTTATTTAAAAACTAATAAAAATATAATAAAAACTAACTAAAACTTACTAAAAACAATGCCAAAAAGCATATAAATTATCCGCTCATCAAGTTGTCACAATTTAAGAATAAAATACTGGGAGTAGAATTCCCAGGTCGTCTCTCAACGAGTTGACAAAAGAGCGCAATTTATTGGTCAGAAATTTTTCGAGAAATTTTAGAGTTGGAGAACAGAAAAATAATTGATTATAAATTAAAGCAGTGAAAATTAACAAGAGGTTTTGTGTAATTGAAATAAAGAAACCTTGATCAGGAGAAGATTAATCAGAAGTTCTATTCTTGTTGAATTTTCCCAAGTGTAATAGTAAGAGGTTGTTGTTTTTACTTAGTTAACCTTTACCGAATAAAGGAAAGTCAAGTAATTGAGCCAACTCTAATTCACAAGTCCTAATCCTCTCCTATGGAAGGATTAGCGTTAGTGACTCGAGAATTAGCCAACAACTTCCAATTGCAAATTAACACTTGAGTATTCCAACTCAAGGGTCTCCTATTAATCAACTCCCAAGTCAAGTTGGGAGTCTACTCTATTGACATGGATGCCAATTTCACAGACATGTAAAGGGAATAGAGAAGAGACTTGGTAACTAAAATTAAATTAATAAAAGCTAATTTAGAAATAATAAATTAAGGAAAGATGATACTCAACCAATAATGAAATTAAATGTAAAAATAATTCTTGCATTAATACTTTCCAAAATCAAAGATATACATATGTAACTCTGAACAAAGTAAATGGGCAATAAAAGAGTAAGGAAATAAGGAAACAAACTAGAATGATAGAAACTTCAACGGAGGTAGTAACTCTTCTCAATATCAAAATCAAAAGTATAAAACTAGAAATCTATGAATATGAAGAACTCTAGAGGAAGTAGTATTTTTTCTCTCAAATTCAAAACTAAAACTAAAAACTGTGTAAAAGTGAATGTGGTTGAGTCTCTGCTTGTCCCCTGGCTCTAGTCTGTTTTTCTCGGCCAAAAACTGGGTCCAAACGCAACCCAAAATCGCCCCCAACATCTTCTGCACTTTCTGCACGTGGTGCACGTCACGCGTACGCGTCGATGGTCTTCTTCGCGTGTCACGTGTACACGTCAGTCACGCGCATGCGTCGCTGTGCAATTTTGCTTGTCACGCGTACGCGTCTCTGTGAAAGGCTTCAAGTCACGCGCACGCGTGAGCCATGCGTGAGCGTCAATCCTCGCTGGTTATCTCCTTTATTTATTGTGTTCCTTCCATTTTTGCAAGCTTTCTCTCCATCTTTTAAGCCATTCCTGCCTATAGCCTGAAAATACTTAACACACAGATCACGGCATCGAATGGTATAAAGAAGAATTAAAAATACACAATTTAAAGGCTTAGGAAGCAAGTTTTCAACCATAGAACAAAATTGGGAAGGAATTGTAATAGCATGCAAATTGTATGAATAAGTGTGCAAAGACTTGATAAAAACCACTCAATTTAGCACAAGATAAATCATAAAATAGTAGTTTATCACATGGATGCAAGAAAGGTTTTATGGGTGGCTGTAGACCCTTGGTAGGACTTGATGGGGCTTTTTTGAAGACCTATTATGGAGGTTGGCTGCTGTACGCCATGGGTCAGGACGCGAATAATCATGTGCACCCAATTACATGGGCAATTGTTCATGTTGAGAACAAAGACAACTGGAAGTGGTTCTTGGAGCTCTTGCATGAAAACATTGGAGATCAGATAGAGCATGGTTGGTGCTTCATCTTTGACATGCAGAAGGTAACCTATATGCTTCAATTATAGGCACATTATATGATTTTAAGGATCATTTTGAATTAATGAACACAATTCGAAGGACTATTTTATATTAATAATTGATTCCAAACCAATTCAATTCATTTTAAATTCAGTTCGTTTCAAATAGCATTGTACTAGCTGGTGCGGAATTTATAACCCACAAACTAACTGGCAAGTACACCGGATCATACCAAGTAGTACCTCAAGTGAATGAGGGTCGATCCCATGAGGATTGATGGACTAAGCAACAATGGTTAAGTGATTTACTTAGTTAGACAAACAGAAAATAGTGTTTGAGAGTTCAAAGAGCGTTAAACAGTAAACTCAGAATATCAGAAGACAGGCAATAAATAAGTTGGGAATAATATATGGAGAAACAGTTAAGGCTTCAGAGTTATCTATTTTCTGGATTGACTTTTCTTAATAACTATTTTAATCATGCAAGATTTAATTCATACCAAACCATATGTGACTAAACCCTAATTCCTTAAACCTTTTTAGTCTCCTCAAACTCTCATCAACCGCCAATTCCTTGGTCAATTTATTCCAATTATAGGGTGAGGTTTAATTCTGGTTATTATGCCACAAAAATCCTAATTATCCAAATATAAGAGGATTATATTTCATGTATCCCGTTAAATTCATATAATTAGAAATTTAGAAGAATATGTTTTCAAGCTGTTGTTCAAGTAAAGAGCTTTTTCAAGTTATACAAGAACTCAATTAGAAAGAGGGTCATACTTCCGTTCCACCCAATTTCATAAAATAAAGAACAAAAACAGTTCTTGAATTAAATGAATCAAAACATGAATTAAAATACAAAAATAATAGAATCAATACATACAATAGACAGAGCTCCTAACCTTAACAGTGGAGGTTTAGTTGCTCATGGAAAAGAGTGAAAACTAGGATTCTGGTAAACTGTAAATTGGAATGAGGTGGAATCCCCCATAAGAGAAGTTTCTTTTTTTTTTTGTATCTAATCCTAATTAATTTAAAATCTATTTTCTAAAACTAAAATAATATCTTTTCCTATTTTAAACTAAAAATAAAGTTTAAATCAGAATTAATTAAAGCAATCTGCGCGTCTTCAATTGATGAATGGGGACCACTTGCTTCCTTAATAATCCATGCCTAACTTGGCGTGGGTTGCGCCTTACTTGAGTGGCACAGTGAGGAAGGGCACTTGATGCTCATAGCTTGTGCATCACTTGAATGAAAGGTGCGCCTAACTTGGAGTGCCTTCTCCAATATTGCATGCTTTTGATGTGTCTTGCGCCTTACTTGGAGTCACGCTCATTGTTGCGTGTTGTTGATGAGCACTGCGCCTAACTTGAGATTTCTCAAGTTAGGCGCAGCCTAGGCAGAGCTTCTTAGGCGATCTTCTATCATCCCTGCGCCTAACTTGAGAAATCTCAAGTTAGGCGTGACCTTGGCTGCGCTGGTGGAAAAGAAGTATGGACTATTATATATCGTTGGAAAGATCTGGAAGTTAGCTTTCCAACGCCACTGAAATTACATTCATTGAACCTCTGTAGCTCGAGATATTTAGGTTTGAGTGCAGAGAGGTCAGGGTTGACAACATCATTCGCCTTCTTCTCTTTTTCTGCGAAAACTCCATCAAATCCATCCAAATGCTACCTAAAGTAAACAAAATTGGACACGACTCAAAGTAACATCCATAGTGGCTAAAATATAATTAATTCTTAATTAAAATCAACAAATTAAATGCAAATTCACTAGGAAAAGATAGGAAAGATGCTCACGCATCACAACACCAAACATGAATTGTTGCTTGTCCTCAAGCAACCAAAACTAATACAAGATTAAGATGTGAATTTGCATAAGAAATGAGAGTTCAGTTATGCTTGTGTCTCTTCTTAAAGTGGGATTTATCTATTGCAATTCTGAACAGTTTTGGCATCTCACTCTCCTTTGAATCAGAGGAATGTCAATGTCATGCGGAATTACAATCCGGATCATATTATGAGTTCTCTGATCTTTATACCTCAGTTAAATTCTTAAACACAGAAGATATCCCTTAATTCTCAATTAACTAGGTGCTTTGCACCTTGAGCCTAGCCGTGACTTTAAATGTTTTGTCTCAAGGGTTAATTGACACAAGAACACCACAAGCACTTAACTGGGGAACTCTTTTGAAGTTCTGATTTTTCTTTCAGCTACTCCCAGACAGTGGTGCTCAAAGCCTTTGGCATACTCTACTAATTGCAATTGATCTCGATTCTAAATGTTCTGTCTCAAGGATTACTGATAAACCCCGATTTTGTGGTTTATCTTGTGCTTATTTTAGGGGATTTTACCACCTTTTCCCATATTTATTCAATGAAATAGCATGGTTTTGTAATTCTCCTTTGAATTGTACTTGAGTGTAAAAATATGCTTTTTAGGCCCTAAATTGGTGATTTTGATTCACTTTAATTCCATTCGATACCTTGATGTGTTTGTTGAGTGATTTCAGGTTCATAAAGCAAGTATTGGATGGAAGAAATGAGTAGAAAAGCATACAAAGGGGAGAATACATAAAGAAATAAAGATTGGGAATGCATTAATGGGCGCGCACGCGTACAAGACGCGCACGCGTAGAAGTGGTTTCGCATAGAGATGCGCACGCGTACATGACGCGTCCGCACGGATGAAGAATTTGCCAATCGACGCGCACGCGCACATGGCACGCACGTGCCGATACTCTCACGTGGCCCACTTAAAGGCAAAATGCTGGGGGCAATTTCTAAGCTGCCCAGGCCCAAATCCAACTTGTTTCTGAGTGTATTTCATGCAGAATTGAAGTCCAAGCAAGGGGGAGCAATTAGTTTAGCCAACATGAGCCTTTAGTTAGTTTTCTAGAGAGAGAAGCTCCCTCTTCTCTCTAGAATTAGGTTAGGATTAGGTTAAATTGTCTTAGATCCATGTTTAATTACTTGATCTCATCTTGTTTCCCTTATAATTTCTCATTTCTACACCTTGATTCTCTTAGTTGTAATGTTAATTTCTCTTTCATGTCTCTTTTGTGATGATGAACTCATGTTGGATTTGGTTTACATTTAATGCAATTTGATGTTGATGTTTCTTTTATTGATGAATTGGGTTGTGATCTTACTTTCCTTGCAATTGATAGTTGGTAGATTTTATTATTCTTGCAATTTATGATGTTTATTTCTATTGTATTCTACATGTTTGATGAAATGTTCTCCTTAGTTTTTGAGTAGTTTTGTTGACTCTTGGTCTAAGCTAAGGGAATTGAGTAAACTTGAGTTATTGGATATAATGGATTTGGTGATTTGAGAACCCTTGGTGATCAATTTGACACCCATTGACGCAAACCCACTACTAAGTTAATTAGTAGGTAGGTTGGGACTTAAGGGTTGATGTGATCAAACCTATTTGACGAACTTCAAGCTTAGGAGTAGACATTACGTACTTAAGGCTTTTGGAAAGTAGACTTAATAGGTTGGCCTATCATGATTATCAATATTTGGTTTGTTGACAAGGATGGTGATCTCAATTACCTAAGTCTTAGCCAAGAGTTCTTTATTTTGCTTTCTTTACTTACTTGCTTAATTTACTTTCCTTGCCCTCTTATGAACCAAAATCCCCCCTTACGCCTTTATAGCCAATAATTGAGCACTTCATTGTATCCTAGGGAGACGACCCGGAGTCCAAATACTTTGGTTAATTTTTATTAGGGTTTGTTATTCATGAAAGAACCACAAATTTTTTATTGTGAGGATTGTTTGTCGGTTGGAGCTATGCTCACAACGAAGTAATTCTTCTCTATAAAAAGAAAATCTAGACCGATACGATAAATCTTCGTCCATCAAAATGGCGCCGTTGCCGGAGAAACAATGGTGCTATGTTATTGGCTATTGTATATATTGTGAATAGCTTGAATTTTGGTTTGTTTGCTAGTTTTTGTTAGTTTAGGATTTTATTTTCTTTATTTCTTATTAATATTTGTTTCTATTTTCTCTTTCACTATGAATTCTCATCCTTTTGGCTATGAGTGTAGTTTAAACTATGTTGTAGGAAATGAAAGCTCCAATGAGGATATACATCAAGGATTTGGAAATCAAGGATGGGAGGAACCCCAAGCTTATGAACAACCTTCATGGCAACAACCTCCTCCAGACTCTTATGGGTATAATCCTGATCCTAATGTGTATCAATCCAATGTGTGTGATGATCTTCATTGTGGTTGTCGACCACAATCGTCATATACATATGACCCCATTCCTCAATATAGCCATACACCATACTCACATGCCTCACACCATCATTCAACTCCATATGACCATAACTCATACACACCATACCAACCACCATATGAACCATATCTAGAACAACCACCATCCCAATACCAATACTTCCAAGAACCACAAATTCCACACACACCACCTCAAGAATTCCACCAATATGAACCACCTTCCAACATCAACAATATTCCCTCAAATAATGAACCCTATCTTCCACCACCACCTCTCGATGAAGCCTTCATGTTAGAATTAAGAGACCTTGAATCTCGTATCTTAAGGCGACAAGAGGAGGATGAAACTAAGTTTAAGGAGCTAAGAGCAAGGATGGCCGGCATAGTAGAAGCCGTGAGTCACTTAACATCCCACCTAAGCTCATGTTCCATAAGTACCCCCATTGTTGAATGTGGAGAAACAATCAAGGAGCCTAGTGAGGGAGTGAACTTGAAGCTCCATGGTGAGGGAGAAGAGTTGAAGCAAGAAGTGCAACAAGAGGAGAAGGTAGAGATTAGCGAACAAAAGGAAGTAGTGGGTGGATGTCTGGGATATATTGAGCACATTAATGAATCTTGAGTTAAAGAGCCCTCTTCCAAGGAGTTTGGAAGAGATGTTAAAGAGGAGAGTAAAGTTGCGAAAGTAAACAGAGAGTCGAAGGAAATTGATCAAGAAGTGGACTCCATCACTAATGATTTTTTGCCCACATTGATCAATCCCCTTGACGACCTTGTTGAACCTTCTCTCGGTGGACTAGAATGCAAGGTTGAGGAGGACATGCAACATCCAAGACCTATTGTGAGTGAAGAACTGGAAGAAGTGCTCCAAGCAACAAGTCCTCCTATCTATGATGATTCCGCATCAATATATGATTCTTTCAAGTTTGAAGAGTCCTTCCCAAAATGCTTAGACTTGATTATGAGGTAGACTTCACTAAACCTCCTATCTATAATGAGAGTGATGGGGAAGAGATAGAAGAAATTGGTGAAGAAGAATGTGAACTTGAGGAAGCTTGGCAAGAGGAGAAACTTGAAAAACCTTGCAAAGTGGTGGAAGCCTCTAGAAGAGGATGGACGGGAGTAGAGCATGCTTTATCAAGATCTTTGGGAACTCCTCCACCTAGTTCGCCATCCAATCCTTCGCTTGAGTGGGTAAAACTCCTAACTCTCAGCTTTATTGTCCCACTTGAGTATGGTTTGCTTGAAACGGATGGCCAACTTAGGGCGCTTTGTGGAATTAAGCGAAAGAAGAAGATATTTAGTGGTTGGCATTCTAAATCTAGACTCATTATGGTTGGAAGCTCGAAATTGAAGAGCATGGATTGGTGTAATGCTCAATCAAATGGGTCTAGGAGAATAGTTTGGTGCTTTCATGAGAATTCTGCTTTCTCGTCACTCGGACAGAGCCAAGGCAATCGACTAGAAGACGGGTGTGAAGATAAGATATGGGATCCTGGATCACACTTCGGAAGTCAATTTTGGCAGCTCATATCTTGGAGAGAACCTCACTCAAGCTTGGTTAAAATGGTTGGAACTTCTGACAACCGATCGAAGGACAAGCACTCTTGGAGGTTCAAGAATGGATACAAGCATAAGCCACCTTGACAAGGAGCCTCCCAAATGTCCAACTTAAGGACTTAAACCAAAAGTGCTTGGTGGGAGACACCCCACCATGGTAAACTCTTTCCATTCTCTTGTAGCTATAATGAATGAATGAATTGGGTTCCATTGTATATGATTTCTTTACTTCTTAGCATATTTTGCTTTGCTTGCTAAGGTGATTATACATTCTATGCTTTAATTAGGGATGATTCCCTGAATTTGAGTTTTTGCTTGGATTACAAGTTTCCTCAATTTGTTTGAAAAAAATCCCCAATATTTCAAATGTGCTTAATTTTGCATCTTAGCTAGCTTTAGAGTCTTAGAGGAGATTAGGAGGATATTGAGCTCTTTTTGATGCTCATAAAAAAAATTCACCAGCCACGCGCAATCGCATAGTGCGCGCGCGCGTCGGATGCGAATTTTAGCTTTCTGGGCCAAGGACCAGAGAGTTGCGCTACTTTTGGGCCAACTCTGCGCCCTAACCCACGCGGACGCACGCTGTGCGCGTCCGCGTCCCTTTACGTTTCTTCATCCACGCGTAGGCGCACCTGGCGCCTCCGCACCCTATCACCAGTCAACTCATCCATGCGCAAGCACACAGTGCACGTGCGTCGATGCAGTTTTGCATCACCCAGGTCAAAGGACCCGAGAGTTGTGCCAACTCTAGGCCCCTTTTGTGCCTATGGCCCAGCACACCCGCGCGGACGTGCACCGTACGCATCCGCGCCCATTCCCAATTATCCCCTCTACGCACAAGCGCGAATGGCGCTTCCACGCCGACCCCTAATTGCCTCAACCCACGCGGACGCGCATGGTGTGCGCACGCGTGGATTTAAAAATCTCATTTAACTAGGGACGCGAAAGCCCTAGTGCAGTCGCGCTCCAACCCTCTCTTCCCCTCCAACGTTCCATTTCCTTCTTCTCCCTCCATTTCCAACTTTCATCCTTCAACCTTCCATCTCCAAGCATCCGACCACCGCTGCCGAGCGTCTGTGACCATCGCCACCGACATCGCCTCACCTGTCTTTCTTCTCCCTCTCTCTCTTCTTCCACCCTTCTCACTCCTCTGCCTCCTCCCTTCTCTATCTCTGTTCCCTCTCCCTGCTCCACCGCCATCATCAACCGCGACTCCATTTTCGCCGGCGTGGGCATCGCCGCTGGCAGCACCACCTTGCTGCCCTTTCTGTTCCTTTTCCCAAATTCTTCTGCCCTGCGCCGCCTTTCCCTTCTTCTGTTCCAACTCCCCTGCTTTCAGGTTCCCCTTTTTCTCATTTCATTTTAATTTCGTTGATCAATTTTGTTTAGATTGTTCTGTTTAGCCAGTATAGTTAGATTAGTTAGTTAGTTTAATGTAATTAGGTGGTTAGCGAATCTGGGCTGAGTAGTGGATTTAGGCTTGTTTGAATTTTTGCTGCTATGTGAGATTGCTCTGTTTCATCGATTTGCCATATGCTCATTTGGGCTGATTGATGCTGTTGCATTAACTTTCCTTGGCTTTCTATTATTGAATATTGCTTTGCTCATACCTACTGGTTGCTTGTTTGTTCATAACTGTTTGTTGCTGGCTGAATTGGTCTATATTGCTTATTGTTGTCTATGCTGCTTGTTGGCCTACATGCCTCTTTCATATGAATTCACATCTGCCTTTTGTCTGTGATTGTTAATAAGTTCATATGGAAATTGATTTGACTGTTTGAATTTGGAAAATGGCCAATTTGCTGCTGAAATGCTGCCGGATTTTTTCTAACCATATTTCATGAAATGATATTATTTTGATGGGTGTAACAAACTTCTATTTGATGATTTCTGTGTCAAATAGAATTTTGCTGCCTAAATAGTTTTGGAAAATCCTCAAGAACCTGTTTACAAGTTTTGGTCATACTGGTTATATTCCTTACTTGCTTACAATGTTGATTTACTCATACACATTGCATAGTTGAGTAAACTTTCAGACTGACCGTAAACTTGGTTTTCATTTGAAATTGAGCCCAATTTGCTTGCTTTCACAAGATTGATGATTTCTTCTACCTATGTGGCTAATGTGATTTGTTTTCTCTATGCCCAAATTACCTTTAGTCATATGACGCATAAAATTTTCAACTCTTATCTCAAACTTGTGACATTCATGGCTCATTGAAATTTGGTGTTTGAATTTCATTTATGTGCATTGTTCACTATAATTCTTATTTTACCAATACCAATTGATATAATTCTAGTGATCTTTACATTGATTGATGACTTGTTTTCATATTAATTACTTTTTGGCAATATTATATTTCATCATCAATGACTTGATGCATTTCATGATTGTGAGTGTGCTTACATTCTTACTTTGTACATTCCCTTTTGAATTGAGCCGGTAACCACCATATCACTGATTTTCAAACTGATTTCTAACTTTAATTTGTTTAACCAACTAACTTTTCTCTTGGTTTTTCAACTTAACTCTTGTGATCATTCCTTTGGATATGGTGTTTCTTAGGCTTGATGAACAAGTAATGTGCAAATGTGGTTTGAATTCTTGGTTTGAAACTTGATTTGAATTATGAATTCTGTTGTTTGTATTCCAAGAAATCTCTCTTCTTTATTCACTTCATGAATATATGGTGCACGAAATTGTGATCATCAACAATGGCGCCAAAGACTTGGAGCTCTCAAACGTGAATCACACTTTGTCACAATTCCGCACAACTAACCAGAAAGTGCACTGGGTCGTCCAAGTAATACCTTACGTGAGTAAGGGTCAATCCCACGGAGACTGTCGGCTTGAAGCAAGCTATGGTCATCTTGTAAATCTCAGTCAGGCGGATTCAAATTGTTATGGAGGATTGATAATTAAAAGATGAATAAAACATAAAATAAAGATAGAGATAGAGATACTTATGTAATTAATTGGTAGGAATTTCAGATAAGCGTATGAGCGGCTTGAAGCAAGCTATGGTCATCTTGTAAATCTCAGTCAGGCGGATTCAAATTGTTATGGAGGATTGATAATTAAAAGATGAATAAAACATAAAATAAAGATAGAGATAGAGATACTTATGTAATTCATTGGTAGAAATTTCAGATAAGCGTATGAAGATGCTTTGTTCCTCCTGAACCTCTGCTTTCCTATTGCCTTCTTCCAATCATTCATACTCCTTTCCATGGCAAGCTTTATGTTGGGCATCACCGTTGTCAATGGCTACTTCCCGTCCTCTCAGTGAAAATGTTCTACGCACACTGTCACTGCAAGGCTAATCATATGTCGGTTCTCGATCATGTTGGAATAGGATCCATTGATCCTTTTGCGTCTGTCACACCCCCAACACTCGCGAGTTTGAAGCTCGTCATAGTTATCCCTTCCCAGATCCTACTTAGAATACCACAGACAAGATTTAGACGTTCCGGATCTCAAGAATGCTTCCAATTGATTCTAGCCTATACCACGAAGGTTCTAATCTTAGATTAGAAACCCAAGAGATACACATTCAAGCTTGTTTGCATGTAAAATAGAAGTGGTTGTCAGGCACGCATTCATAGGTGAGAATGGTGATGAGTGTCACATAATCATCACATTCATCATGTTCTTGTGTGCGAATGAATATCTTAGAGAAGAAGTAGGCATGAATTGAATAGGAAAACAGTAGTACTTTGCATTAATTCATGAAGAATAGCTGATGCACGGAAAACTTGTCTCACAACAAATTCCCTTCGGCAAGTGTACCAAATTTTTTGTCAAGTAAAAACTCACAATAGAGTGAGGTCGAATCCCACAAGGATTGATTGATCAAGCAACTTTAATTAGAGGACTGTTCTAGTTGAGCGAATCCAGAATTTGAGTTGAAAATTGCAGAAAATAAAATGGCGGGAAGGTAATTGACAGGAAAGTAAATGCTAGAATTATAGATCTGAAAGTAAATGACGGAAGGTAAATTGCAGAATTGTAAATGGGAATGGGGGAACTGCTCATTAAAGTAAATAACAGAAATTAAAGAGAATGGGTAAGATCAGAAATGGGGAGTTCATTGGGCTTAGGAGATGTTGCATTCTCCGGATCAATTTTATTTTCATCTCTTCCTCAATCAATGCACTCATTGATCTCCTTGGCAATCTTAAGTGATTGAATTACAATTCATAAACTTGATGCACGGAAAACTTGTCTCTCAACAAATTTCCCTTCGGCAAGTGTACCGAATTGTCGTCAAGTAAAACTCACAATAGAGTGAGGTCGAATCTCACAGAGATTAACGGATTAAGCAATCAATGGTTAATTGATTATCCTAGTTAGACGAATCATAATGGAGTGATAAGTAACAAGGAAATATAAATTGACAGAAAAGTAAAGAAAGCAATAAACTGCAGAAAAGTAAAATGACAAGAAAAGTAAATGTAAGAACTAAAAATAAAATGAACATTGGGATCAAGAGATATTGTAATCCTCCGGATCAAGTTCACTCTCATCTCTTCCTCAATCAATGCGTTCATTGATCTCCTTGGCAATCTTAAGTGATTGGATCCCAATTCCTTGGCAATCCAATCTCTCTAAACTT
>NC_029789.2:110634089-110635397 GCF_000816755.2 Arachis ipaensis
AAGAAGAAGAAGAATAAGAACTACAATTAATCCATTGAATCACAATAGAGCTCTCTAACCCAATGTAAAGAGTTAGTTGATCATTGCTCTACAAAAATAGAAAAGAAAGAAAGTGCAAAAAAGTAAAGATGAAGATTAAAACTAAAATTGAAACTTCAAAATTCATAAATGAAAAGTACAAAGAAAAGAAAGAAAAGAAAAAGTGTGTGAGGGGAGGGAGTTCGAAGACCCCTCTCTAATCCCCCATTCCAGGATTTCCCCAATTCCCCGCAAGATTCCTTTCAATGTAAAGACTAAGGCCTTTATATAGGCTCTCCTAAATTACAAAAATGAAATTAAAAGCAAATTACAATAAAATGAAAATTCCTATTCTAGATGCTTCTTGTGGCCTTGATTGGTTGACACTTGTGGGCTTACTTGCTTGAGCTTTGAAGTGGACTTGAGAGAGAAGTGAGTCAAGTTGAGGTTCAGGTGCTAAAGTTGGTGCTAAAGTTAGCCACACTAACGTTACAAGTGTGGCGTTAGTGCTAAAGTTATTGTGGCTAACGTTGCACTTGCTGCCTAGTTGGTGTTTTTGGGGCTTAAAAGATGCCTCTTGTTTGTGCTCCAATTTCATGCCCACTATAGAGTATTATATATCGTTGGAAAGCTCTGAATTTCAGCTTTCTAACGCAACTAGAATCACCTCAATTGGTCCTCTGTAGCTCAAGTTATGCTCCTTTGAAGTGGACATGGTCACTGGCATAGTTGCTAGCGTTAATGAAAAACTTGAGTGCCAATAACGCTAGCGATCATGGCTTCATTATTGCCAGTTTCTGAAGCTCAAACTTAGTGTCCACCTGATACTATTATATATTTTTGGAAAGCCCTGGATGTCTACTTTCCAATGCCTTTGGAAGCGCATCATTTGGAGCTCTACAACTCGAGTTACACTTCTTGGAAGGTGAAGAGGTCAGCTGGCCTTACTACAGGTTGATACCATGTTCATCTTTGCACTTTCGGGGCAGGTTTTCTCCCTCAAATTTAGTGTCAACCATATAGTGCCATATATGCTTGAAAAGCTCTAGAATCCTTCTTTCCAATGCCACTGGAATCACCTTATTTGGAGCTTTGTGGCTCAAGTTATGCGTGTTTGAAGAAGGCATGGTCAGGCTGCCAGGTGGGACTTTTGCCCACGTTAACTTCCACATTAACTAAGTTAACGTGGGAGTTAACGTGGCTCATAGTGGCTTGTGTGGCTCATTCCAACGTTAGTGACAATGTTGGGTGTCACTAACGTTGGCGATCACCTCCCTTCTTCACGTTAGC
>NC_029789.2:110635421-110642164 GCF_000816755.2 Arachis ipaensis
CAATTTATCATATAATTCATGAAAAATTCTCATGAAATCATGTAAAGTACACAATGTATGCTTGAATCAAGATGTAAGTGAATATTTACCCAAAACTAGCTTATTTCCTAAGAAAATGCATGAAACTACCTTAAAAACAGTAAAGAAAAGGTCCGTGAAACTGGCCAAAATGCCCTGGCATCACAACACCAAACTTAAAGCTTGCTTGTCCCTAAGCAAGTACTGGAACAAGAGAATGATGATTGGAATGCCAAGAGAAATGAGTCATTCTTGTAGAAGTCATGTCCCTGGTTTTATGGTGGTTTCATGCATAGCAACTTAGGTTCATTCCTGGCTTTCAGACCTTTATCATGTCCTAGAATACTCACTGTGATTGCATCCCATGATACTTTTATTCATTGATCCTTTTGTTGTCATTTCAGGGCTTATTTTTGTTCTTAAGTTAAGTGCTCTGTAAGGGGGCAACTCTTTAAAATAAGCTTTCAGCCAACACTCCCGAACCAGTTGGTTCAAGGTGCTAGGTGTTAAAGCACCCCTAAGGACTTACTTGCTCAAGTCTCTCCCCCATACATACACACCACAGGCACATAGTTTATTTATTTTCTTTTCTTGAGACCTTGGTGTCCAGCACCTCTTTGGGTTACTAAATGCTCTGTATTGAGGGTTACTCTTGATAGTGGACTTTCAGCTGATAATGCCGAGTTAGTTAACCCAAGTTACTAAGTGATAAGGCACCCCTAAGAGCTTATTCATCCAAGTAGATCTCTCACACAGGAGCACCACATACACATGCCTCGAGATTAAAACCATTGGTGCCCAGCCTTATTGCTTACTCTTTTTCTTTTCTTTTTCAACCTTTATTGTTCTTTCCCTTTTTCTTATTAGGATCTTCTTATTTAGCTAGTCTCATGGGGTGTGTTCAAAGCATAGTATTCATGACAGATAGTTATCCTCCCCACCTTGTGGTTGAACCAACTTAGCTAACTTATGATCACACCATAAACTCATGAACTTACTCCATAGTATGAACTCCACTCTGGTCTTTTGTAAAATACTCATTCTCTTTTTCATTTGATTCAAAGGGACAAGCATACAAGTAAGCAAAGTAAGGATGCAGTAATGACATTCAGACTAGAAAACACAGCCTTAATCAATAAAAAGTTTAAAAGACAGAATTATCATGCTTATTCACAAGGAGAAAGCACACATACATACAAAGAACATAGAAGACAATCATGCAAATTAAAGTGCTGGAAATAAGTAAGAGGAGAAAGGAACTTTACCACCTTGTATTTTATCTTCATTGTTGTTGCCCTTTTCCTTCTATTCTTCCCATTCCCATACCAGACATAGAATGATTGCTTATACTCAGGCAACAATTAAAACAACTTGAATTGGTGGTTCAATGAACTCACCCTCTATGCAACTCTCTGTTTCCTTGGAGTGTGGACTCCCTTGATTGACTTCCTCCCTTTCTTCTACATGATGTTGCATTGAGTATTTTGGGAGTGAGTTTGCATGTTCCTTTGTCACCACTAGTAACCTCTATGGGTATGGAGCCTTAGGCTTATATACTCTCATAACCTCCTCCTTCTTCATAGAAATCTCACTTGGTATAGGTGCCTCTTTTTCTTGTTCTTCTGATTCCTCCCTTGGGTTTGCCATGGTATCACTGAGAGAATTGTGGGTAGTGATTTGCTTTGATAGATATCCAACTTGTACCTCAAGCTTCTTAATGGCAACCCACCGGTTCTGCATAATGGTTTTTACTTCCTCTTGGAAAGTCCTTGTGTCCTTAGATTCTTCCAAGAGCATTGCCAGTAGGTTCTCTATCCTTGATAGCTTATCCTCGAGGGGAGGGTGTGCAGCTGGGGTGAAATTTAGAGGTTGAGGGTGGCTACTTTGTGAATGGAATTGGTTGTTTTATGGTTTTATGTTCTGAGAGTGGTATGACTTTTGTGGGTAATGATATGGGTTTTGTGGACTGTAAGAAGAATTTTGTGTGTAATGGAATGCATTGTGTGAGTGGTGAGATGAATTATATGGATGTGGAAAGGAATTTTGTGTTGAGGCATATCCAAGTGGTGAGGGGTTTTGATGCGAAAGGCTCAGAGGTGAGGTTGAATAATTAAAGGATGATGGCTCTTGATGAATGGGGTGTGAATAAGTGAAATTTCTTTGGTTTTGATCTTTCCAGGTACAACTTGAGTAGTGATCAAAGTCATCAAAATATGAACCATTTTGTGACCCTGGGAAGCACCCCATTTCATGTTCTTGATACTCCTATCCACCATGAGCATAGTAATGTAAATCATTCTGTGGTGGTGGAGAGTTTCCCATGAAATATGATTGACTAAAATATGATGGATGCTCCTTTCTTTCCTGCAGAAAGCTCTGTCTCAAACAATAATCACCAAAAGAAATTGGAATCTCCATTGCCATAGATGAGGAAATTCCCAGTGAGGCAATATCACAAACAGTTAGTTAGCAAAAGAAAATAAAGAAACAAAAGAAAACAAAGACAAAGGAAAAGTGTCTAATCTAGTAAATCAATCAACCGGTAGTTTGTTAATCACAATTAATCCCCGGCAACGGCGCCATAAACTTGATACACGGAAAACTTGTCTCTCAACAAATTTCCCTTCGGCAAGTGTACCGAATTGTCGTCAAGTAAAACTCACAATAGAGTGAGGTCGAATCCCACAGAGATTAACAGATTAAGTAATCAATGGTTAATTGATTATCCTAGTTAGACGAATCATAATGGAGTGATAAGTAACAAGGAAATGTAAATTGACAGAAAAGTAAAGAAAGCAATAAACTGCTGAAAAGTAAAATGACAAGAAAAGTAAATGTAAGAACTAAAAATAAAATGAACATTGGGATCAAGAGATATTGCAATCCTCCAGATCAAGTTCACTCTCATCTCTTCCTCAATCAATGCGTTCATTGATCTCCTTGGCAATCTTAAGTGATCGAATTACAATTTCTTGTAATTCAATCTCTCAAATCTTGATCAATAGCCAATTCCTTGGTCAATTGCTCATGAGAAGAGATGAAGTATGGTCACTGATTATACCACATGCATTTCCCAAATTAAGTGTTGAGAGGATTATAGTCACATATCCATCCAAACCCAATTTGGTCCAGCATGAGAAAGCATTTCTAGCATGATCTCTTCATTCCTCTTTCAAGGTTCAGAAGAGATCCAAGTTTGAATAGCCTCTTTTCCAAGATACTACCCAATTGGATGAAGATCGAAAGCTTTCAAGTAAAATCAAGAGAAAAGAAAGAAGAAGAAGAATAAGAACTACAATTAATCCATTGAATCACAATAGAGCTCTCTAACCCAATGTAAAGAGTTAGTTGATCATTGCTCTAAAAAAATAGAAAAGAAAAAAAGTGCAGAAAAGTAAAGATGAAGATTAAAACTAAAATTGAAACTTCAAAATTCATAAATGAAAAGTACAAAGAAAAGAAAGAAAAGGAAAAGTGTGTGAGGGGAGAGAGTCCGAAGACCCCTCTCTAATCCCCCATTCCAGGATTTCCCCAATTCCCCGCAAAATTCCTTTCAATGTAAAGACTAAGGCCTTTATATAGGCTCTCCTAAATTACAAAAATGAAATTAAAAGCAAATTACAATAAAATGAAAATTTCTATTCTAGATGCTTCTTGTGGCCTTGATTGGTTGACACTTGTGGGCTTGCTTGCTTGAGCTTTGAAGTGGACTTGAGAGATAAGTGAGTCAAGTTGAGGTCCAGGTGCTAAAGTTGGTGCTAAAGTTAGCCACACTAACGCTACAAGTGTGGCGTTAGTGCTAAAGTTATTATGGCTAACGTTGCACTTGCTGCCCAGTTGGTGTTTTTGGGGCTTAAAAGATGCCTCTTGTTTGTACTCCAATTTCATGCCCACTATAGATTATTATATATCGTTGGAAATCTCTAAATGTCAGCTTTCTAACGCAACTGGAATCACCTCAATTGGTCCTCTGTAGCTCAAGTTATGCTCCTTTGAAGTGGACATGGTCGCTGACATAGTTGCTAGCGTTAATGAAAAACTTGAGTGCCAATAACGCTAGCGATCATGGCTTAATTATTTCCAGTTTCGGAAGCTCAAACTTAGTGTCCACCCCATACTATTATATATTGTTGGAAAGCCCTGGATGTCTACTTTCTAATTCCTTTGGAAGCGCATCATTTGGAGCTCTACAACTCGAGTTACACTTCTTGGAAGGTGAAGAGGTCAGCTGGCCTTACTACAGGTTGATACCATGTTCATCTTTGCACTTTCGGGGCAGGTTTTCTCCCTCAAATTTAGTGTCAACCATATAGTTCCATATATGCTTGGAAAGCTCTGGAATCCTTCTTTCCAATGCCACTAGAATCACCTCATTTGGTGCTTTGTGGCTCAAGTTATGCATGTTTGAAGAAGGCATGGTCAGGCTGCCAGGTGAGACTTTTGCCCACGTTAACTTCCACATTAACTAAGTTAACGTGGGAGTTAACGTGGCTCATAGTGGCTTGTGTGGCTCATTCCAACGTTAGTGACAATGTTGGGTGTCACTAACATTGGCGATCACCTCCCTTCTTCACGTTAGCTTCCACGTTAACTAGGTTAACGTGGGAGTTACCGTGGCTTATTGTGACTTGGCCCACGTTAGTGATAAAGTTAAATGTCACTAACGTTGGCTTCCCCTTTACTTCTTAACGTTAGAGGCCACGTTCACTAGGTTAACGTGGGAGTTACCGTGGCTTATTGTGACTTGGCCAACGTTAGTGATAAAGTTGAATGTCACTAACGTTGGCTTCCCCTTTACTTCTTAACGTTAGAGGCCACGTTAACTAGGTTAACGTGGCAACGAACGTGGCCACTTATGAGCTTGGTCCAACGTTAGTGATTATGTTAAGTGTCACTAACGTTGGCTCCATTTCCTTTCTTCAAAGTTAATGCCACTAACTTTTCTTACTAACGTTGTGGCTTTCCTTCCTTCCACGTTAGTGCCCACGTTAGTGTAACTAACGTAGCTACTAACGTGGCTCTTCTCTTCTTCTTTTGGCCTGAAATCAATCAAACAAAGTGCATCAAAGTCTTGCTCTTAATCATGGGATCATGCATCATCCAATTTATCATATAATTCATGCAAAATTCTCATGAAATCATGTAAAGTGCACAATGTATGCTTGAATCAAGATGTAAGTGAATATCTATCCAAAACTAGCTTATTTCCTAAGAAAATGCATGAAACTACCTTAAAAACAGTAAAGAAAAGGTCAGTGAAACTGGCCAAAATGCCCTGGCATCAACAGCAGAGCTCCACACCTTAATCTTTGGTGTGTAGAAACTCCACCGTTGAAAATACATAAGAACAAGGTCTAGGCATGGATGTGAGGCCAGCCCCCAAACGTGAAAAGGTCTATCCCAGTATATAAATACAATAGCAAAAGGTCCTATTTATAATACTAGTAGCCTAGGGTTTACAGAAATAAGTAATTAATGCAGAAATCTTCTTCTGGGCCCACTTGGTGTATGCTTGGGCTGAGCATTGAAGCTTTCACGTGTAGAGGCTTTTCTTGGAGTTAAACGCCAGCTTTTGTGCCAGTTTGGGCATTTAACTCCAGCTTTTGTGCCAGTTCTGGCGTTTTGACGCCAGAATTCTTAAGCTGACTTGGAATGCCGGTTTGTGCCATCAAATCTTGGGCAAAGTATGAACTATTAAATATTGCTGGAAAGCCCAGGATGTCTGCTTTCCAACGCAATTGAGAGCGCGGCAATTGGTCTTCTGTAGCTCCAGAAAATTCACTTCGAGTGTAGGGAGGTCAGAATCCAACAGCATCTGCAATCCTTTTTCAGCCTCTGAATCAGATTTTTGCTCAGGTCCCTCAATTTCTGCCAGAAAATACCTGAAATCACAGAAAAACACACAAACTCATAGTAAAGTCCAGAAATGTAATTTTTAAATAAAAACTAATAAAAACATAATAAAAACTAACTAAAATATACTAAAAACATACTAAAAACAATGCCAAAAAGCGTATAAATTATCCGCTCATCACAACACCAAACTTAAATTGTTGCTTGTCCCCAAGCAACTGAAAATCATATAGGATAAAAAGAATAGAATGTACAATGAATTCCAAAAACATCTATTAAGATCAGTATTAATTAGATGAGCGGGGCTTTTAGCTTTTTGCTTCTGAACAGTTTTGGCATCTCACTTTATCCCTTGAAGTTCAGAATGATTGGCATCTATAGGAACTCAGAATCTAGATAGTGTTATTGATTCTCCTAGTTAAGTATGTTAATTCTTGAACACAGCTACTTTATGAGTCTTGGCCGTGACCCTAAGCATTTTTTTTTTCAGTATTACCACCGGATACATAAATGCCACAGACACATGACTGGGTGAACCTTTTCAGATTGTGACTCAGCTTTGCTAGAGTCCCTAATTAGAGGTGTCCAGAGCTCTTAAGCACACTCTTTTTGCTTTGGACCACGACTTTAACCGCTCAGTCTCAAGTTTTCACTTGACACCTTCACGCCCCAAGCACATGGATAGGGACAGCTTGGTTTAGCCGCTTAGGCCAGGATTTTATTCCTGTGGGTCCTCCTATCCACTGATACTCAAAGCCTTGGATCCCTTTTTTATTTTACCCTTGCCTTTTGGTTTAAAGGGCTATTGGCTTTTTCCGCTTGCTTTTTTTTTCTTTCTTTCTCTCTTTTTTTTTCGCATATATATATTTTTT
>NC_029789.2:110642536-110736610 GCF_000816755.2 Arachis ipaensis
CTTGCCTTTGTTGCTCCTCTCTCATGACTCTTTGGTCTTCTCTAATTTCATGGAGGAGGATGGAATGCTCTTGGTGCTCCACCCTTAGTTGTCCCATGTTGGAACTTAATTGTCCTAGGGAGGTGTTGATTTGCTCCCAATAGTTTTGTGGAGGAAAATGCATCCCTTGAGGCATCTCAGGAATTTCATGATGAGGAATTTCCTCATGTCCATGAGTGGGATCTCTTGTTTGCTCCATCCTTTTCTTAGTGATGGGCTTATCCTCATCAATGAGGATGTCTTCCTCTATGTCAATTCCAGCTGAATTGCAGAGGTAACAAATGAGATGAGGGAAGGATAACCTTGCCAAAGTAGAGGACTTTTCCGCCACCTTGTAGAGTTCTTGGGATATAACTTCATGAACTTCTACTTCCTCCCTAATCATGATGCTATGGATCATGATAGCCTGGTCTATAGTAACTTCAGACCGGTTGCTAGTGGGATTGATTGAGCATTGGATAAACTCCAACCATCCCCTAGCCACGGGCTTGAGGTCATGCCTTCTTAGTTGAACCGACTTCTCTCTTGAATCTCTCTTCCATTGAGCGCCCTCTTCACAAATGTCTATGAGGACTTGGTCCAACCTTTGATCAAAGTTGACCCTTCTAGTGTAGGGGTGTGCATCTCCTTGCATCATGGGCAAGTTGAATGCCAACCTTACATTCTCCGAACTAAAATCTAAGTATTTTCCCCGAACCATTGTAAGCTAATTCTTTGGGTCCAGGTTCACACTTTGATCATGGTTCTTGGTGATCCATGCATTGGCATAGAACTCTTGAACCATTAAGATTCCGACTTGTTGAATGGGGTTGGTGAGAACTTCCCAACTTCTTCTTCGAATCTCATGTCGGATCTCCAGATATTCATTATTTTTTAGCTTAAAAGGGACCTCGGGGATCACCTTCTTCTTGGCCACAACTTCATAGAAGTGGTCTTGATGCACCCTTGAGATAAATCTCTCCATCTCCCATGACTCAGAGGTGGAAGCTTTTGCCTTCCCTTTCCTCTATCTAGAGGTTTCTCCAGCCTTAGGTGCCATAAATGGTTATGGAAAAATAAAAAGCAACGCTTTTACCACACCAAACTTAGAAGGTTTGCTCGTCCTCGAGAAAAAGAAGAAAGAAGAGAGTAGAAGAAGAAGAAATAGAGGAGATGGAGGGGGCGGTATGGTTCGGCCATTATGGGTGGGTTTGGGTGGGAAAGTGGTTTGAATTTGAATGGTGAGGTAGGTAGGGTTTTATGAAGGATGGATGTGAGTAGTGAAGAGAATGGTGGGATTTGATAGGTGAGGGTTTTTTTGGGGAAGAGGTATTAAGGTGATTGGTGAATGGGTAAAGAAGAGTGAGAGAGGTGGGGATCCTGTGGGGTCCACAGATCCTAAGGTGTCAAGAATATCTCATCCCTGCACCAAGTGGCGTGCAAAAATGCCCCTTTCTGCCAATCCTGGCGTTAAACGCCAGGCTGCTGCCCATTTCTGGCATTTAACGCCAGCTTCTTGCCCATTCCTGGCGTTAAACGCCTAGAATGGTGCCAGACTGGGCGTTTAGTGCTCATTCTGCTACCCTTACTAGCGTTTAAACGCCAGTAAGTTTCTCCTCCAGGGTGTTCTGTTTTTAATACTGGTTTTCCTTCTGTTTTTGCTTTTTCAATTGTTTTTTTTTTTTTTGTGACTTCACATGATCATCAACCTGTAGAAAATATAAAATAATAAAAGAAAATAGAAATTTAACATAGATAATTAAAGATTGAGTTGCCTCCCAACAAGTGCTTCTTTAATGTCAATAGCTTGACAGTGGGCTCTCATGGAGCCTCACAAATGTTTAGAGCAATATTGGAACCTCCTAACACCAAACTTAGAGTTTGAATGTGGGGGTTCAACACCAAACTTAAAGTTTGGTTGTGGCCTCCCAACACCAAACTTAGAGTTTGACTATAGGGGCTCTGTCTGACTCTGTATTGAGAGAAGCTCTTCATGCTTCCTCTCCATGGTTACAGAGGGATAGCCTTGAGCTTTAAACACAAGGGAGTATTCATTCACTTGAATGATCAATTCTCCTCTGTCAACATCAATTACAGCTTTTGCTGTGGCTAGGAAGGGTCTGCCAAGGATTATGGATTCATCCATACACTTCCCAGTCTCTAGGATTATGAAATCAGCAGGGATGTAGTGGCCTTCAACCTTTACCAAGACATCCTCTACAAGTCCATAAGCCTGTTTCCTTGAATTGTCTGCCATCTCTAGTGAGATTCTTACAGCATGTACCTCAATGATCCCTAACTTCTCCATTGCAGAGCCTTTTCAAAGGTCATGGTGCCTATGGCGCAAGGTATTGAGAACTTTCCAGGATCTTGTCTCTTCAGAGGTAATCTCTGCCTAGTCAAGTCATCCAGTTCTTTGGTGAGCAAGGGGGTTCATCCTCCCAAGTCTCATTACCAAATAACTTGGCATTTAGTTTCATGATTGCTCCAAGGTACTTAGCAACTTGCTCTTCAGTAACATCTTCATCCTCTTCAGAGGAAGAATACTCATCAGAGCTCATGAATGGCAGAATAAATTCAATGGAGTCTCTATGGTCTCAGTGTGAGCCTCAGATTCCCATGGTTCCGCATGACGGAACTCCTTGGAGGCCAGTGGACGTTTAGTGATGTTTTCCTTAGTGTAGATCACTGCCTCTTCCTCCTCTTCAGGTTCGGCCATGTGAGATGTGTTTATGGCCTTGCACTCTCTCTTTGGATTCTCTTCTGTATTGCTTGGGAGAATACTAGGAGGGAGTTCAATAATTTTCTTACTCAGCTGACCCACTTGTGCCTCCAAATTTCTAATGAAGGACCTTGTTTTAGTCATGAAACTTTGAGTGGTTTTAATTAGATCAGAGACTATAGTTGCTAATTCAGAGTGGCTCTGCTTAGAATCCTCTGTCTGTTGCTGAGAAAATGATGGAAAAGGCTTGCTATTGCTAAACCTGTTTCTTCCACCATTACTGTTGTTGAAACCTTGTTGAGGTCTCTATTGATCCTTGCATGAGAGATTTGGATGATTTTTCCATGAAGGATTATAGGTGTTTCCATAGGGTTCTCCCATGTAATTCACCTCTTCCATTGCTGGGTTCTCAGGATCATAAGCTTCTTCTTCAAATGAAGCTTCTTTGGTACTGCCTATTGCTACTTACATTCCAGACAGACTCTAAGAAATCATATTGACTTGTTGAGTCAATATTTTGTTCTGAGCCAGTATGGCATTCAGAGTATCAATCTCAAGAACTCCTTTCTTCTGATTTGTCCCATTATTCACAGGATTCCTTTCAGAGGTGTACATGAATTGGTTATTTGCAACCATTTCAATGAGTTCCTGAGCTTCAGCAGGCGTCTTCTTCAGATGAAGAGATCCTCCAGCAGAGCTATCCAATGACAATTTGGATAGTTCAGACAGACCATCATAGAAGATACCTATGATGTTCCATTCTGAAAGCATGTCAGAAGGACACCTTCTGATCAATTGCTTGTATCTTTCCCAAGCTTCATAGAGGGATTCACCTTCCTTCTATCTGAAGGTTTGGACTTCTACTCTAAGCTTGCTCAATTTTTGAGGTGGAAAGAACTTTGCCAAGAAGGCATTAACTAGCTTTTCCCAAGAGTTTAGGCTTTCTTTAGGTTGTGAGTCCAACCATGTCCTAGCTCTATCTTTTACAGCAAAGGAAAAAAGCATAAGCTTGTAGACCTCGGGATCAACCCCATTAGTCTTGACAGTGTCACAAATTTGCAAGAATTCAGCTAAGAACTGATGAGGATCTTCCAATGGAAGTCCATGAAACTTGCAATTCTGTTGCATTAGAGAAACTAATTGAGGCTTAAGCTCAAGATTATTTTCTCCAATGGCAGGGATAGAGATGCTTCTCCCATAGAAGTCAGGAGTAGGTGCAGTAAAGTCACCAAGCACCTTATATAACTTCACCTTCTTAAACAAGTGCGTGCCATGCTTGTTCTGTTTCCAAAAATAAAAGAAAAGTTTGAACAAAAGTAATTTGGCTAAATTAGTGACAAATCAAGTAGAATTAAGTGGTGGTATGCATGCTTGATTGTTAGTCACATCACTAAAATTAGAGTGTAGAATTATCATTTTTTATGTAGAAATTGAAAATTGTCTATGGATCTTGATTTTCCCGCCAATTTTACATTCCGCAATTCTCATCTCAAATATTGATTCCGCTCAACTAGAACACACTTCTAATCCGAATTGCTCACTCAACCAATCCTTGTGGGATTCGACCTCACTCTATTGTGAGTTTTTACTTGACGATGATAACCGGTGCACTTGCCGGAAGGAATTTTGCCGATCGTGCAATTTCCTAAATCGTAGCATAACACGTTTATGCGCATCATGCAGTAAAGTCACCAAGCACCTTCCTTGCATTGTTGGTGTTTTCGGCTGCCATGGCTTCTTCTTATTTGAAAAGCTCTGTTAGGTCCTCTACAGAGAGTTGTACTTTAGCTTCTCTCAGATTTCTCTTCAAGGTCCTTTCGGGTTCAGGATCAGCCTCAACCATAATGTTTTTGTCCTTACTCCTGCTCATATGAAAGAGAGAAGAAGAAAGTATGGAATCCTCTATGTCACAGTATAGAGATTCTTTGAGGTGTTAGAGGAAAAGAAAAATAGAAGGAAAAGGTAGATAGAAGAGAATTTGAACTTATCAAAAAGGATAGAGTTCGAATTGCACCTTGAGAAGGAGTGTTAGTCCCTTAAATAGAAGGATGTGAGAAGAGGGGAAGAATTTTCGAAATTAAATTAAAAGATTTTTAGAATAATAAAAAGAAATTTGAAAATTTGATTGAGATTTTTGAAAATTAAGATTGGGAAAGAAATTAAGTGATTTTGAAAAAGATTTTGAAATTAGAAATTAAAAAGATATGATTGAAAATAAATTTTGAAAAAGATGTGATTGAAAAGATATGATTGAGAAGATATGATTGAAAATCAAATTAAAAAGAGAAAGTTTTAAAATTAAAGTTGATTACTTGACTAACAAAAAATTAGAAGATATGATTCTAGAATTAAAACTTTTGATCCTTTCTTAATAGGCAAGTAACAACTAGAAAATTTTGAATTAAATTATTAATTGTAGCAAGGATTTTCGAAAATAGTAATAAATAAAAAAATTGAAAAGAAATTGATTTTGAAAAGATATGATTGAAAAGATATGATTTGAAAAAGATTTGATTTTGAAGAATTATGAAAACTTGAAAAAAAAATTTGAATTAAAAACAAAATCTTCCCTCTTATGTCATCCTGGCGTTAAACGCCCCGAATGGCATCCATTCTGGCATTTAACGCCCAAAATGCTACCTTTTTGGGTGTTAAACGCCCAGCCAGGTACCCTGGCTGGCGTTTAAACGCCAGTTTTCCTTCTTCACTTGGCGTTTTGAACGCCCAGCTTTTTCTGTGTAATTCCTCTGCTGAATGTTCTGAATCTTCAATTTTCTGTGTTATTGACTTGAAAAGACACAATTTTGAAAAAAAATTTTGAATTTTTAATGATGAGAAACAATGGAAATGCAACTAAGATCAAATAAACAATGCATGCAAGACACCAAACTTAGAAGTTTGTATACTAAGGACTATAACAATTTGAAAATGCATGTAAGAAACAACAAAAGACACAGAATAAGAGAAATTAAATATCAGAGCACTGAAATCATCAAGAACTACTTGAAGATCAATGAAGAACATAATGCATATATAAAAAATGCAAGAAGAATAAAGACATGCAATTGACACCAAACTTAAAAATTGATATTAGACTCAAACAAGAAACATAAAATATTTTTTATTTTTATGGTTTTATAAATTTTTTTGTGATTTTTTGAAAATTGAGTGGTAAAGAAAATAAAGGGGTTCAAAATTTTTAATAAGAGTTCCAGGAATCATTGCAATGCTAGTCGAAGACTCCGGTCCAGGAATTAGACATGGCTTACTAGCCAGCCAAGCTTTCAATGAAAGCTCTGGTCCAAAACACTAGACATGGCCAATGGCCAGCCAAGCTTTAGCAGATCATTGCTAACAACAGCAAAATTGATAGAAATCAACAAGCTCTTGTGATGATAAGTTGAAACCTCGGTCCAATAAGATTAGACATGGCTTCACAGCCAGCCAGACTTCAACAAATCATCATGAAACTCTAGAATTCATTCTTAAAAACTCTGAAGAACAAAATAGAAAAAAAAAATTGTATTAAAAAAAATTTTCGAAAATAAAAAGTAAAATTACCTAATTTAAGCAATAAGAAGAACTGTCAGTTGTCCAAACTCGAACAATCCCCGGCAACGGCGCCAAAAACTTGGTGCACGAAATTGTGATCATCAACAATGGTGTCAAAGACTTGGAGCTCTCAAACGTGAATCACACTTTGTCACAATTCCGCACAACTAACCAGCAAGTGCACTAGATCGTCCAAGTAATACCTTACGTGAGTAAGGGTCGATCCCACGGAGACTGTCGACTTGAAGCAAGCTATGGTCATCTTGTAAATCTCAGTCAGGTGGATTCAAATGGTTATGGAGGATTGATAATTAAAAGATGAATAAAACATAAAATAAAGATAGAGATAGAGATACTTATGTAATTCAATGGTAGGAATTTCAGATAAGCGTATGAAGATGCTTTGTTCCTCCTGAACCTCTGCTTTCCTATTGCCTTCTTCCAATCATTCATACTCCTTTCCATGGCAAGCTTTATGTTGGGCATCACCGTTGTCAATGGCTACTTCCCGTCCTCTCAGTGAAAATGTTCTACGCACGCTGTCACCGCACGGCTAATCATCTGTCGGTTCTCGATCATGTTGGAATAGGATCCATTGATCCTTTTGCGTCTGTCACACGCCCAACACTCACGAGTTTGAAGCTCGTCACAGTCATCCCTTCCCAGATCCTACTCAGAATACCACAGACAAGATTTAGACGTTTCGGATCTCAAGAATGCTGCCAATTGATTCTAGCCTATACCACGAAGGTTCTAATCTTAGATTAGACAGGACACTCCACAGCCACAGTAAGAGCCACAGCCGATCCTAGTTCCACAGCCTGAGCCTGAGCCACAACCCGGCACGATTGTTGACCCCCATCCTGAGCTGCAGCAGTAGCATCGAGGATGATGCTTGATTCTAAAGTGTGGGGAGGTCACCGTTCGTGACCGGTGTTTGCATTTATGTGGTAAACTTTCAGACATCTATTTCTATTTCCTGCTACTTTAGTTATTTTGCATTTTGTCTTTTAGATCATTTTGGGATTACTGTACATATTTGCTATTGTGGATACCCTTATTTTGGTTGTTACACACTTTTATTATATAGATACATATATTGCATCTTAGTTTTTGATTGTGTTTAGAAAAATATTTTGGATTGTTAAAACTTAGCTGACCTTTTTTGTATAAGAATTGTGTTTTGATTGAAAAAGGGGTAAACTAGGAAAAATTTTAAAATTTTCTAAATCACAACATTGCATTAGAATAAGCTTAGTCAATATGATGAAATTTTCCAAGAAATTCATTTTTAGGGCACCACCCCAATTGGTTGAAAAAAAAAATTTTTAGAACTTGCTTGAATTATACACTTTGTGGATCATGTTTTGAGCAAAGAACACAAGCATATGAGATTTGAGCCTAATTGTGTGGTTACATCATACATGACCACTTATTTTCATTCTTGTGTGCATTATTCTCTTCCTATGAGTGTAATCTTTGATTTGTTTGATTCTTTATGTCCATTATTTTGTGTATACATGCATTTATATGATTGAGGCCATTGTTCAATTAGGTCACTTACCCAAATAGCTAACCTTTTATCTTCCATTGTTAACCAATCTTGAGCCTATGCTTAACCCATTTGTTCATAATTGTAGCACATTACAAGCTTAAGTGAAAAATAATAAATGTCCTTTGTTTGGATCTTTGATTAGCTTAGGCTAGTGAGAGTGTTCATTACTTGATTTTGGGAAAGTTGGGTACATTGGGTAGAGATAAAAGTGTATTTGTGTTTTAGTTGAAAATTTTCAAGAATTAGGTACATACTCATGTATTAATCATGTGTAAACCATATGCATTGATGTTCTTGTATATATTTTAGTTAAAAAAAAAGAGAGAGAATTATAATAAAAAGGGAACAAAATGTCCTAAAGTTTAAAGTTTCATAAATTCAATGCATATGTATGGTGATCAAAAACGGAATGCATGTGTGTGAAAAAGTGAAGAATGGATAGCTAGGTTTGTTTAGAATTGTTTAGGTTGTCATAGGTTAGGTGGGAAGTTTAAGTTAATCAAAGATTCGAATTTCAAGCTCACTTGACCATACGCATCCTACCTTGACCCTAGCCCCATTACAACCTATGGGAAAGTCCTCATGATATTTGTATGCATGCATGAAATAATTGTTGATTGTTAGATGAAAAACAAATCTTGGAAAGCATGATTAGAGGAGGAATTGAGTAAATCAGCCCTATACACTTGAGTGCCTAGAGTGGATACACATTTGACGAGGGTTCAATCGCTCAATTACATGTTTCCACCTATGATCATCTTTTCTTGCAAGTTTGTGAACTCTTTCAATGATTCAATCCAATTGTGATGATTGTTAATACCTTAGCCCTTATACTTGCATGTGTACTCTTGGAGATTGATTTATTTTGACTAAGCCATTGCATTCATATAGATAGATTGCATTTAGTTAGTTGCATTGAATAAATGTTAATATCCTTTGCTTCTTTCTTGATTTTAGCATGAGGACATGCTTAGTTTAAATGTGGGGAGATTTGATAAACCCCGATTTCGTGGTTTATCTTGTGCTTATTTTAGGGGATTTTACCACCTTTTTCCACATTTATTCAATGAAATAGCATGGTTTTGTAATTCTCCCTTGAATTGTGCTTGAGTGTAAAAACATGCTTTTTAGGCCCTAAATTGGTGATTTTGATTCACTTTAATTCCATTCGATGCCTTGATGTGTTTGCTGAGTGATTTCAGGTTCATAAAGCAAGTATTGGATGGAAGAAATGAGTAGAAAAGCATACAAAGGGGAGAATGCATGAAGAAACAAAGATTGGGAATGCATTAATGGGCGCGCACGCGTACAAGGCGCGCACACGTAGAAGTGGTTTCGCATAGAGACACGCACGCGCACATGGCGCGCACGCGCCGATACTCTCACGTGGCCCACTTAAAGGCAAAACACTGGGGGCGATTTCTGAGCTGCCCAGGCCCAAATCCAACTTGTTTCTGAGTGTATTTCATGCAGAATTGAAGTCCAAGCAAGGGGGAGCAATTAGTTTAGCCAACATGAGCCTTTAGTTAGTTTTCTAGAGAGAGAAGCTCCCTCTTCGCTCTAGAATTAGGTTAGGATTAGGTTAAATTGTCTTAGATCCATGTTTAATTACTTGATCTTATCTTGTTTCCCTTATAATTTCTCATTTCTACACCTTGATTCTCTTAGTTGTAATGTTAATTTCTCTTTCATGTCTCTTTTGTGATGATGAACTCATGTTGGATTTGGTTTACATTTAATGCAATTTGATGTTGATGTTTCTTTTATTGATGAATTGGGTTGTGATCTTACTTTCCTTGCAATTGATAGTTGGTAGATTTTATTATTCTTGCAATTTATGATGTTTATTTCTATTGCATTCTACATGTTTGATGAAATATTCTCCTTAGTTTTTGAGTAGTTTTGTTGACTCTTGGTCTAAGCTAAGGGAATTGAGTAAACTTGAGTTATTGGGTATAATGGATTTGGTGATTTGAGAACCCTTGGTGATCAATTTGACACCCATTGACGCTAACCCACTACTAAGTTAATTAGTAGGTAGGTTGGGACTTAAGGGTTGATGTGATCAAACCTATTTGACGTACTTCAAGCTTAGGAGTAGACATTACGTATTTAAGGCTTTTGGGAAGTAGACTTAATAGGTTGGCCTCTCATGATTATCAATATTTGGTTTGTTGACAAGGATAGTGATCTTAATTACCTAAGTCTTAGCCAAGAGTTCTTTATTTTGCTTTCTTTACTTACTTGCTTAATTTACTTTTTTTGCCCTCTTATGAACCAAAATCCCCCCTTACCCCTTTATAGCCAATAATTGAGCACTTTATTGTATTCTAGGGAGACGACCCGGAGTCCAAATACTTCGGTTAATTTTTATTAGGGGTTTGTTATTCGTGACAGAACCAAAAATTTTTTATTGCGAGGATTGTTTGTCGGTTTGGAGCTATGCTCACAACGAAGTAATTCTTCTCTATAAAAAGAAAATCTAGACCGATACGACAAATCTTCGTCCATCAATTACTTGACACAAGAACACCACAAGTGTATGACTAGGGAAATAACTCTTTGAGCTTTTAATCATGTATGACCTCCCTAGTCATTGATGCTCAGAGCCTTGGACCTTGCTTTTATATCCTCTTTTTTTTTGCTTCAAGGATTAACTATCACTAATTTCAGAAAATTCATAATACTTCTCTAAATTCCTTTTCCTTATACGTCAACATTCCTTGATTCAAATTCAAACATGCACGGTTTATATCATGCATTCAGAATCACAGAGAACACCACCACATTTGATTAAATGAGACTACTCTTAAGAAAAAAATAAACTCAATTTCTCATGCATTATATCCCCTTTTTCTTCTTTCTTTTTGATTTCAAGCTCAGTGAGCAATACATGAGTACCTTTCATAATTAAAGCAACTAACAGAAATTTTGAAAATAACAGAACTAAACTAGAACCTAGGAATCTAAATAATAAAGGATCATGCAATAAACAAAGCAAAATAACAGAAAATAGGAATATATTAAAGTAATGGCAAACTATGATAGAAGGTGAAAAGAACTAGACCACCTCAATCTCCCTCGTGGGGATTTCTCTCCTCAGGATGTGCTCAGTAAGGTCCTCTCAGGTGGCTGTAGTCCTGTCACAGCTGATGATTCTCCTGCCGCTGAAATTTCTGAGCAGCCCGTATCTCATCAAGGGTGGTGCAGAGGTGTGCCCAATGGCTGTCCTGTAGCACTTTCATCTCCTCCACATACGCAGTGTGCTGTTGCCAGCGGCTGTCATTCGCGACTCTCATTTACTCAATGGAGGTGGTGAGCTGCTGCCAATATTCTTGAGGAAGGTCATGCTGTCCCTGAAGTGGTAGCTGATCCTGCTGAGCTTCCTCATCAACCTGCTCTTCCATGCGGACTCTATGTTGTTCTCTGTGGGGTCTCCATTCTCTTCTTTGTAATTGGTTTCTCAACAGAGATGGGGATATCATTCTCCATTCTTACCCCTGCTGCTTCACATAGGCGGTAAATAAAATGTGGGAATCCGAGACTAGCTTTCTTATAGGGACTGGAAGCAATCTTGTATATCTACTCTGGATAATATCCTCCACCTCCACCACTTCTTCTTGTATGATGCTGTAAATCATGACAGCCCAGTCCACAGTGCATTCGGACCGGTTGCTAGTAGGCATGATGGACCTTCGGATGAAATCCAACCATCCTTTAGCTAAAGGGACTAGATCAGCGCTCTTCAAGTGATTCGGCTTTTCCTCAACACCTAGCCTCCACTGAGAACCCGAAATACATAATTTTTCAATAACCAGATTCAGCTCCTGATTATTATCCATTCGCCTACTGTAACTGGGGGCTAGCTGAGGTGGATACAGCAGGTGGAGAGCTTCTCTAACACGTGTTGGGGTAAATCTAATGACCTTGCCTCTTACATAACTCTCATAAGTCTTCTCATTTTACTCCCTCAACGTCCTTGTATATGATCTAGAGGTTTCCATAAAACTCTTGTACCATTAATTGCCCGACCTCCGTGTGTGGGTTGCACATGAAATTCCACCCTCTGTTGTCTATTTGAGACTGGATTTCTGGATAGTCATCCGGTTTCAGTGCAAATCTTACCTTTGGAACCACAGGCTTCTTTATAGTATACTCATAAAAATGTTCTTCATGAAGCTTGGATCTGAATCTATGCGTGTCATGAGAACTAGTGGCCAGCTCTTTTTCTTTTCTTTTCTTTGAAGATGTGGTAGTCTTGGGTGCCATTACAACAGAAAAACAGAAAGAAAAACAGAAAGCAAAGCGACATAACACCAAACTTTAAAATTTTGCTCATCCCTGAGCAAACTAAAGAAATACAAAGGAAAAGAAGAAAGAAAAAATAGAATGTGAACCAAAAAGTAAAAGAACAGAAGATAAAAAAAGCCAATGCTTGGTTTGGAAGGTCAAGGGAATATACGGGGATGGGTTATATATATATATATATATATATAAGGGGGGCCAAATAAGATATGATTGGGAGTAGGAGTGATAAGGTGGGGAGGGGATCTTGGAAGTAAGGCTACGCCTTACTTGGACCTGGGAACCACACCTTACTTGGATCAAGGAAAAGGCCTTGCGCCTAAATTGGCGCCTTACTTGGGCTTGGGAACAAGGCCTTGCGCCTTACTCAAGGCATTGTCCTCATGGCTGTGCCTAACTTGGACTGAGGCTGCGCCTTACTTGGACCTGGCCTTCCTCTCTTGCGCCTTACTCAAAGCATTGTTCTTATGGCTGCGCCTTACTTGGATCCACCCGAGGCTCCAAGAATCTTTTGCCTTCAACCTTGCACCTAACTTGGAAAATGTCAAGTTAGGCGCAGACCTTCCCAAATGAAATCGTTCTTGAGGCGTATCCATCGGCGCCTAACTTGAAGATTCTCAAGTTAGGCGCAGGCCCTCCCGAATGAAATTGTCCTTTGCATGTCCGTAACTTCTGTTTCAGAATCTGTTCTGTTTCAAAAATTTTGCATGATACAAAGATACGTAAAAAACAAGAAAACAGTAAAAATTCAATAAAAATCAAACAAATAATATATTCAACTTAATGGAAAAATAACTAAGGATACGAAATCATCGGGTTGCCTCCCGACAAGCGCTTCTTTAACGTCACTAACTTGACGGTCAGTTTTACTAATTCAGCAGGTGAGTGGACCTCTGGCGATCAATCTCGCCTCCAAGATAGTGCTTCAACCTCTGGCCATTTACTGTAAATTTTCTGTCAGAATTCTCTTCCTGTAATTCCACATGACCATATAGTGAAGCTTTAGTAACCACAAACGGTCCTAACCACTGGTATTTCAGCTTCCCGAGAAAGAGTTTGAGCCTTGAATTATACAGTAGCACTCTTTGTCCCAGCTCAAAGACTCTGATGGCAATCTTCTTGTCATGAAATAACTTGGTCCTCTCCTTATAGAGCTTGGCATTCTCATAGGCTGAATATCTGAATTCATCAAGCTCATTCAACTGAAGCATTCGCTTAATTCCTGCAGCTTCTGAATCAAGATTCAGATACCTGATTGCCCAGTAAGATTTATGCTCCAGCTCAACTGGCAAGTGACAGGCTTTGCCATAGACCAACTGATAAGGGGACATGCCAATAGGAGTCTTGTAAGCTGTCTGATATGCCCAGAGAGCATCATCAAACTTCCTAGACCAGTCCTTTCTTGAAACACTAACGGTCTTCTCTAGAATCCTCTTAAGTTCCCTGTTGGAGACTTCAAACTGTCCGCTTGTCTGAGGGTGATAGGTGGTTGCCACCTTACGACCGACTCCATATCTCTGCAGAAGTGAGTCCAGCTGTCTATTATAGAAGTGACTTTCACCATCACTAATGAGCGTCCTTGGGACACCAAACCGGCTAAAAATATATCTCTAAAGAAAGCTCAACACTACTTTGGCATCATTGGTGGGTAGAGCCACAGCTTCCACCCACTAATAAACCCCAATTTTGTGGTTTATCTTGTGCTTATTTTAGGGGATTTTATCAGCTTTTCCCACATTTATTCAATGAAATAGCATCGTTTTGTAATTCTCCCTTAATTTGTGCTTAAGTATAAAAACATGCTTTTTAGGCCCTTAAATTGGTGATTTTAATTCACTTTAATTCCATTCGATGCCTTGATATGTTTGTTGAGTGATTTCAGGTTTATAAGGCAAGTATTGGATGGAAGAAATGAAGAGGAAAGCATGCAAGTGGAGAATTCATGAAGAAATGAGCAAAATGGAGAATTGAGGGCTACTCACACGCGTCATGCACGCGTATGCATGCATTAAGGATTCGCAAGCCTCGTGCACGCATCAAGCACGCATATGCGTGAATAGAGTTTTTGGCCAGCGACGCGCACGCATTAGGTGCGCGCACGCGTCGATGATCGCACGTGACCCATTTAAAGTGAAATCATTGGGGGCAATTTCTGAGCTGCCCAGGCCCAATTCCAACTCGTTTCTGAGGGTATTTCATGCAGAATTCAAGCTAGATCAAGGGGGAGAACTTAGTTAGTCATGATGAGCCTTTAGTTAGTTTTCTTGAGAGAGAAGCTCCCTTTTCTCTCTAGAATTAGGTTAGGATTAGGTTAATTTCCATCTTAGATCTAGCGTTTAATTCTTGATTCTCATCTTGTTTTATTTTTGAATTCTTGCTTCTACACCTTCATTCTCTTAGTTTGTGATGCTAATTTTACTTTTATGCCTCTTTTATGTTCATGAATGGTCATGTTGGATTTGGATTTCTTTAATGCAATTTAATATTTGATGTTCTTTTGATTGTTAATTTGAGTTGTGATCTTACTTTTCTTGTAATTGGTAGTTGGTAGATTTATATTTCTTGCACTTTTATTATGCTTTCCTTTTATGCCTTCCAAGTGTTTGACAAAATGCTTGGTTGGATGTTAGAGTAGACCTTGAGTATTCTTGGCTTGGGAAGAGTAATTAGGCAATCTTGAGTCATGAAAACCCAACTTATGTTGGTGATCTAGAGTTGTTAGCTAATATTGTTTCCATTGACGCTAATCTTTTGCTAATTCAATTAGTAAATGATTAGGACTTTTGGATTGAGATTAGCTAGTCTTATTACACTTTCTTCGAGTATAAGGATAACATGATACCTTCCTCCATCGTCGGGGATGACGTAATAAGATAAATTCTTGTTTATTATTGTGATATGATTTGTTAGTCTTGTTTGACGTTCTCCCTATGTGAAGATAACATGATACCTTCTTCCATTTTCTGGAGTTGACTAAATAGGATGAATTAATCATTGCATGACTAGGATAAAAAGCTTATATTCTCAACCCTTGCCATGAATGTCTCTCTCTTTATTACTTGCTTTCTTGAGTCAATTGCTTGATTTACCCTTTTGTCATTTGATTTCTTGCCCTTTTATCAATCAAACCCTTGTTACTTCATAGCCAATAATTGACCACTTTATTACAATTCCTTGTGAGACGACCCGGAGTCTAAATACTTCGGTTAATTCTTATTGGGGTTTGTACATGTGACAACCAATATTTTTGCATGTCAGGATTCTTTGTTAGTTTAGAACTATACTTGCAACGAGATTTTATTTGTGAAATTCTAAACCGAACAAGAAACTGATCATCAAAATGGCACCGTTTTCGGAGACTTGTAATGGTGTTATATTATTGGCTATTGTGAATACATTTTCCGTTTGCTTGTTTGTTAGTTTTTGTTAGGCTTAGGACTTGTTGCTTATTTTTGTAGCTTTTGCTTTTATTTGCTATTATGAATTCTCATCCTCACTTTGGCTATGAGTTTGGTTCAAATTATGTTGTAGGAAATGGGAACTACAATGGTAACATGCATCAAGGATGGAACAATCAAAGATGGGAGGAGCCTCAAGGGATTGATCAACCTTCTTGGCAACAACAACCTCCGGTTTCTTATAGGTATAATTCCACCTCTAATGCATATCAATCTAATGGATGTGGTGATTTTTATTATAGTTGTCAACAGCCACCACCACATGCCTATGAACCACCCCTCAACCTAATTTTGAACCACCTTACTCACAAGCCCCCTACCACCCAACACCTCATTATGACCCTAATCCTTATCCATCATACCAACCGCCTTATGAGCCATATGAACCATACATGGAACCACTACCATTCAAACACAATTACTCTCAAGAATCACCTCAATATACACAACCTCCATTAGATGATTCTCTTCAAGGATTTATTAGCTCCTACCTCCAAAGGCAAGGAGAGACGCAAAAGGAGTTCAAGGAGTTAGAAGCCAAGATTGCCACTGTGGCGGAAGCCGTGCGCAACATGGTCTCCTCCCGCCTAAGATTACACGATCAAGGCACCCCCATTGATGGATGTGGGGAAGCAATCAAAGAGCTTAGTGAGGGAGTGAATTTGAAGCTCCAAGGTAGAGAAAAGGAGTTGAAACAAGATTTGAATCAAGAGGAGGAAGTTGAGGTTATCAATGTTACGGAAGTGGATAATGAGTTGAGGGACATGGATCAAGAAGTGGATTCCATCATCAGTGACTTTTTGTCCACCTTGACCAATCTCCGTGACATCAATGTTGAGAAGGGTGTGCAATCCCCAAAGCAATTCATGGTCGAAGATTGTGAGAAGATTGATCAAGAGAGGGATTCGATCATTTATGACTTTCTCTCTACAATTGAACCTTCTTTCATTGAGCTTGGTGTGGAGATTGAGGAAGAGGTGAAAGTTGCAAAGGAAGAGCACAAGGGAACGGATCTCGCATTGGCTAAGTGTGGGGAGGTTTCCCATCCTAAGTCACCATCACCCCTTACAACATTCAAGTGGGTAAAATTCTTATCCCTAAGCTTTACCTTCTCACCTGAATATAGTTTGATTGAAAATGATGGTAAACCTAGAGCTCTTTGTGGAATTAAGAGTAAGAAAGAATTGTGTAGTGGTTGGAAACATTACTCTAAGTTCATGATGGATGCATGCTCAAAATTGAATAGCAATGGTTGGTGTAGAACCAAATTGCATGGGTCTAGGAGAATGTTTGGATGCTTAATTGAGAATTCACAAGCCTTGTCACTCAAACTTAACTATGGTAGTCAACAAGAAGATGGGTGCAAGAACAAGATTTGGGACCCCGGAATTCATTTCAACAACCAATACTCTTGGGGCCTTGCCATTTACCTATGCTTACTTGAAGGCTTTATGCGCCTAATTTGGGATCCCAACGGACATTGGAGATGCAAACATTGGTGGGGATTCCAGGATAAATTCAAGCATAAGCCACCAAAGCAAGGATTCCACCAAATGTCCAAGTTAAGGACTTAAAATAAAAGTGTTTGGTGGGAGACACCCCACCATGGTAAACTCTTTCTATTCTCTTGTAGATATAATGAATGAATTGAGTTCCATTGTAGGTAGCTTCTTTATTCCTTCACATATTTTGTTTGCTTGCTAGGTTGTTTATACATTTTATACCTTGAATAAGAATGATTCATTGAATTTGAATTTTTGCTTGGATTGCAAGTTTCCTCAAATTGTTTGAAAAAATTCTCAAAATTCAAAAATATGGTTAATTTTGCATTTTGGCTAGTTTTTTAGTCATAGGGAAGGTTAGGAAAATTTTGAGCTGTTTTCAGTGTTCAAAAAAAAAGAAGAAGGGGCGACACACGCGTACGCGTCGATGCGTCAATGTAGCACCCATACTTTTTCCAGAGAGTTGTACCAACTCTGGGCCAACTTTGTGCCCCTGGCCCAATTCTCGACCCATGCGGACGCGTGCATGACACGTACGCGTGGGAGTATCCTTTCCCAGTCGACGCCTAAGCGTACGTCACGCTTCCGCGTCCATTGTATTTCCACCCAACCCACGCGGACGCATACATGACGCATACACGTCAATATGTTGGCGCAACCCCATAATAATGACCCGAGAGTTGTGCCAACTCTGGGCCAACCTTTTGCCTTTGGCCCAAATCTCGACCCACGCGGACGCATGTATCACGCGTACGCATCCATCCGCACAACCCCATCCACGCGCAGGCGCACCTGGCACTGTCGCGTCCCTCCATTCCCTCGCCCACCCACGCGCACGCGCACAGGACGCGTACGCGTGGATTCAAAAACATAACCTAAGGGACGCGAGAAACCCTTGCCATTCGCGTCCCTCATTCTTTTTCTTCCCCAACGTTACCCTTCCACTCTTCCCCCATATCCACCCTCCGGCGCCCATTGTCACCGCAGGCCGCCCAGTCTCCTCCCTTTTTTTTCTCTATCTCTCGTCCCTCTTCTCGCTGCTCTCTCTCTAGCCCTCTCTTTGCTCTCTGCCCGACAACCCACCACCGGCGAACCACCATTGCCGCCGGTAAACTCCCTTCCATCACCACCAAAACCGCCTCTCTTCTCCCCTTTCCCCCTTTTTCCTTCTTTCTCTACTGTCTCCGCACCCAGGGTAGAATCTGGTGCCCTATTTTGCGCCACTTCTCGACGCCTTAGTCCTATCATTTTGGCGTTGCTTTCCTTACTCCCTTCTATTTCCAATTCAGTTTTGCTTCCTTGCCAGGTTTTCCCCCTTGCTTTCTGCTCTGCTCTTTACTTTCTTTGATTAATTCTGTTTATTAATTTTTGTTAAATTACTGTTTAATTTTTCTTGTTAGGTTAGATGGAAATATATGCTGTTAGGTAGTTAGGATGTGGTTAGAAGATTCTAGGCCTAATAAGTGATCCGTTCCTGTTTACTGTCTGAATATAAATTGCTTGGTTGCTGTGTAATGGTGTTACATGCTTTTACATACTGCTATGCTGTTAGTTTGATGCTACCTGTGCATATGTAATCCATATTTTTGTCATGTTTGATGTGATTCTTGGGTTCATATGTGATTTTTGCTGCCATTTGCTATCCGGGAACATCCGTTTTACTGCCAGAATGCTGCCTAAATTTCTAGAAATTATTTTGTTTCCAAACTTGTTACCTAGAATTGCACTTGACACTTTTAAATTGAGATTCACTTGACTTCCACCAAGTTCAATTCTTAGGTTACTTGGGTTGGCATTCCCGTGTTTATTTTTATTTTCCGTCATATGCATTGGAATGGTTAGTTCAAGGAATTATTTGTCGGATTTCTGTGACAAATAATATCTTACCTAACTCATTTATGTGAACCTTCATGTACTTTCAATACCAAGTTAAATCAAATGCCTTTTGACTCATACTAAGTTTACCATTTGACTTTAACTTGTATTTTCTTGAATATAGTTCATTCACTTCCAATATTTGGTGCATCCACTAGTGTAACTCTTTTTAATTCAAAATGGTTTTCAACTTGGCTTGGGTTACACTAGTGCATATTTCACTCTTTCACCACCAATTATTACAAACTTAGTGACCGTGACATTGTTGATGACTTGTTTCTCACTATATGCTTCGATGCAATTTCATATTTCATCATCAATGACCGCAATTTCCTCATGAATGTAAATATGTTTATTTTCCTTACTTTGTGCATTTCTTATGATTGAGCCGATAACCGTCATACCACTAATCTTTAAACCGGTTCTCTAACTTCTAACTTGCTTAAGCAATTGACTTTTCTTTTTGCTTTCAAACTAACTCTTTGACCATTCTTCTGGGTATGACGTTTCTTGGGCTTAATAAACAAGCATTGTGCAAATATGGCTTGAACTCTTGGTTTGTAGCTTTGTTTGAATTCTATACTTTGCCTGCTTGCATTCCAAGTTTTCATTCTTTTGACTCACTTCATGAATATGTCAATCCTCTTGCCTTCTGCTTATGTTTAATGCCTTGCTTTGTTTCCCTCTACATGTTTTAATTGTTTATATCATGTATATCTCTTTTTCAGGATGACCGATAGAGGAAAATCTAAAGCTACTTCAAGAAAGAGAAAGAAAACTCAACCATTCACTCTTTCTCCTTACCATGACTATACTAAGAACCCTCTTAATAAGGAGGACAAAGCTAACCAGCAGCTACCGCCCACAGATGTACATAGGTTCCCTAACCTATATTGCAAGCTCCGCTTTCTGACATACCGAAAGAAGAATCTGAATATAGAAAAGAAACTGGCCATCCCAACTGACTTGAGACGAGCCATTCAGACATGTATTCAGGGGATGGGCCTAGGCTTTATTGATAGGGAGCTAGGTAGGGTTAACTCGTCCTGGGTGAAGGAATTTTACTGTAACTTCTTCAGACACACCCTTGAGTCAGTCCACCTGCGAGGCGGTCAGATATTGGTTACGGAGGCAGCTATTGAGGATAGACTCAGCTGTCTACCTAGGACCGGTGGCACAGATGCCAATGAACAGGCAAAAGTGGCGATACATTGCATGACCTTTGATTATGATGCTCTGAGGGATGTTATTGCCACATCGGATACCCCTTGGGTGATGGATGCCGACAACAAGAAGCCCAAAGGAATGCTGTTTACTTATCTTTCAAGGGAAGCCAGGACGTGGCAGCAGATCTTTACTCACTACGTCATGCCTACCACCCACTTTACGGAGATTCCGATGGACATGCTCGTCCTGATCGGATGTGTTATGGAGGGGAAGGAGGTATACTTCCCCCGACTGATCAGGAGATACATGTGGCGAGCACATATCCATGGCTTACTTCTATTTCCCACTTTGGTCACCGAGATGATTCAGCTGGCTGGTGTCCCATGGGGGGCAGATGATGAGACACCACCTCCCGACCACGGAAAGGAGGAAGTGATTCCATGGGGGACATGGGTGCATGAGAAACCCCCATCCCAACGCCAGTCTAGAGCCAGAGCAGCAGTAGCCGGACCCTCTTCTTCATCAGCTACAGCAGCACCATCAGCATCCATTGTACCATCAGCATCCACTGCACCACCAGCACCCCAGCCGACGTATCTCTTAGTACAGCATCTGATTCACTTCATGGAGCGAAGCGAGTGCCGTATCATGCGAGGAGGAGGAGCACGAGGAGGAGCCAGCTCAGACAAAGGCACCTTTACAGACATAGGCCGTCCCAGAGGCTCAGCAGGCCCTTGAGGAGCCACAGCCTGAGACCCAGCAAATAGATGCGACTGTTGACCCCCATCCTGAGCCCGAGCAGTAGCATCGAGGACGATGCTTCATTTTAAGTGTGGGAGGTGGTCACCGTCATCACCGTCGGTGGATAGCGATTGTGGGGTGAACATTTCCAGACATTTATCTCCTAGTTTATGTTATTTTGCTTTATTTTGCATTTTGTTTAGGATTATTGTATATACTAGTATTGTGGATACTTATATTCTAGTTGTTGCATTTTGCACCTTAGATTGGATACATTTCATATCTTTAGTAGATTTCCTTTACATAGTTGTTTTTGCTTGTTTTAGCTTTTTGGTTGTGATTAGAAAAATATTTTGGATTGTTGAAACCTAGTTGACCCTTTTTGTATATGAAACTTGTTTTGATTGAAAAGGGGTAAACTAAGGAATTTTTTTTAAATTCTCAATCACAACATTGCATCAATAAGCTTAGTCAAAATGATGAAATTTTTCAAGAAATTCATTTATAGGGCACCACCCCAATTAATTTAAATTTTATTTATTTATTTATTTTTTAGAACTTGCTTGAATTATACACTTTGTGGATCATGTTTTGAGCTAAGAACACAAGTTTGTGAGATTTGAGCCTAATAGTGTGGTTACATCTTATAACCACTTATTTTCCTTCTTATGTGTAATTGTTCTCTTTCTATGATTGTGATCCTTGATTTGCTTAAATCTATATGTCCATCATCCCTTGCATACATGCACTTATATGATTGAGGCCATTGTTTCATTAGCTCACTTACCAAAATAGCTTGCCTTTTACTCCCCATTGTTAGCCAATTTTGAGCCTATGCTTAACCCAATTGTTCTTTATCTTAGCACATTACAAGCCTAAAGCGAAAAACAATAAAGTCCATCGTTTGAATCTTTGATTAGCTTAGGCTAGTGAGAGTGTTTATCATTCAAGTTTGGGAAAATTGGAGACATTGATTGGGATGAAAGGGTGTTTTTATATCTCTATATTTGGGAATTGGGTGCATGCTCATGTATAGACTAAATATATTAACCTTAGGCATTGATATTCTTGTGAATAGTTCATAAAAAAAAGGGGACAAAATACCCCAAAGTAAAGTTCAATAAAATCAATGCATAAGTGTTGTAAAATAAAGAGAAAATGCATGAGCATGTGAAAAGTGAAGAATGGAGTAGTTAGGTTAGACCTTAATTGTATAGGTTATTATATAGGTTAGGTGGGAAGTCTAGATTAATCAAAGTTTCAAATTTAGTCCACTTAACCATATATGACCCTACCTTGACCCTAACCCTATTACAACCTTGTGGAAAGTCCTCATGATGATTGTATGCATGCAATGAATGATTGTTGACTGTTAGAGGAAGAACAAATCATGGAAAGCATGATTAGGGGAGAATTGAGTGAATCAACCCCTAAACACTTGAGTGATTAGAGCGGATACATATCCGGTGAGGGTTCGATTGCTCAATTACATGGTTTCACTATGATCATTCTTCTTCATGCAAGTTTGTAAATCTTTTTGATAATTCAATGCAATTATGGGTTTGGTTTGGATTGAATTGATTTCTATTGCTCTAGCCCTTATGCCTACACGTGTTCTCTTGGAAGTTGAGTTGTTTTGACCAAGCGATTGCATTCATATAGATAGTTGCATTTAGATAGGTTACAATTAGGTAGTTTACATTGAATAAATGTTGATACCTTTTTGCCTCTTTCTTGATTTTTAGCATGAGGACAAGCTTAGTTTAAGTGTGGGGAGGTTTGATAAACCCCAATTTTGTGGTTTATCTTGTACTTATTTTAGGGGATTTTATCACCTTTTTCCCACATTTATTCAATAAAATAGCATGGTTTTGTAATTCTCCCTTAATTTGTGCTTAAGTGTAAAAACATGCTTTTTAGGCCCTTAAATTGGTGATTTTAATTCACTTTAATTCCATTCGATGCCTTGATGTGTTTGTTGAGTGATTTCAGGTTCATAAGGCAAGTATTGGATGGAAGAAATGAAGAGAAAAGCATGCAAGTGGAGAATTCATGAAGAAATGAGCAAAATGGAGAATTGAGGGCTACTCACATGCGTCATGCACGCGTATGCGTGCATTAAGGATTCGCAAGCCTCGTGCACGTGTCAAGCACGCATATGCGTGAATAGAGTTTTTGGCCAGCGACGCGCACGCGTTAGGTGCGCGCACGCGTCGATGATCGCACGTGACCCATTTAAAGTGAAATCGCTGGGGGCGATTTCTGAGTTGCCCAGGCCCAATTCCAACTCGTTTCTGAGGGTATTTCATGCAGAATTCAAGATAGATCAAGGGGGAGAACTTAGTTAGTCATGATGAGCCTTTAGTTAGTTTTCTTGAGAGAGAAGCTCCCTCTTCTCTCTAGAATTAGGTTAGGATTAGGTTAATTTCCATCTTAGATCTAGGGTTTAATTCTTGATTCTCATCTTGTTTCATTTATGAATTCTTGCTTCTACACCTTCATTCTCTTAGTTTGTGATGCTAATTTTACTTTTATGCCTCTTTTATGTTCATGAATGGTCATGTTGGATTTGGATTTATTTAATGCAATTTAATATTTGATGTTTTTTTTATTGTTAATTTGAGTTGTGATCTTACTTTTCTTGTAATTGGTAGTTGGTAGATTTATATTTCTTGCACTTTTATTATGCTTTCCTTTTATGCCTTCCAAGTGTTTGACAAAATGCTTGGTTGGATGTTAGAGTAGACCTTGAGTATTCTTGGCTTAGGAAGAGTAATTAGGTAATCTTGAGTCATGAAAACCCAACTTATGTTGGTGATCTAGAGTTGTGAGCTAATATTATTTCCATTGAAGCTAATCTTTTGCTAATTCAATTAGTAAATGATTAGGACTTTTGGATTGAGATTAGCTAGTCTTATTAGACTTTCTTCGAGTATAAGGATAACATGATACCTTCCTCCATCGTCGGGGATGACGTAATAAGATAAATTCTTGTTTATTATTGTGATATGATTTGTTAGTCTTGTTTGACGTTCTCCCTATGTGAAGATAACATGATACCTTCTTCCATTTGCTGGAGTTGACTAAATAGGATGAATTAATCATTGCATGACTAGGATAAAAAGCTTATATTCTCAACCCTTGCCATGAATGTCTCTCTCTTTATTACTTGCTTTCTTTAGTCACTTGCTTGATTTACCCTTCTTGTCATTTGATTTCTTGCCCTTTTATCAATCAAACCCCTTGTTCCTTCATAGCCAATAATTGACCACTTTATTACAATTCCTTGTGAGACGACCCGGAGTATAAATACTTCGGTTAATTCTTATTGGGGTTTGTACATGTGACAACCAATATTTTTGCATGTGAGGATTCTTTGTTGGTTTAGAGCTATACTTGCAACGAGATTTCATTTGTGAAATTCTAAACCGTACAAGAAATCGATCATCACCCACTTGGACACATAATCAACTGCCACTAAAATATAGTTGTTTGAATGTGAGGGAGGGAAGGGTCCCTTGAAATCAATGCCCCACACATCAAACCACTCGACCTCAAGAATCCCCTACTGTGGCATTTCATGGTTGGTAGGGAGATTCGTGGCGTTTTCACATCTGTCACAGTTCTTCACAAATTCTCTTGAATCTCTGAAGATATTCGGCCAGTAAAACCCGCTCTGAAGGACCTTTGTAGCTGTCCTTTCACCACCAAAGTGGCCTCCATAATCAGAACCATGACAGTGCCAAAGAATCTACTATTTTTCCTCATCCGGGACACATCTCCGGATGATACCATCTGAACACCTTTTAAAAAGGTATGGTTCCTCCCAAATATAATGCTTTGCATCCGTCAATAGCTTCTTTACTTGTTGCCTACTGTACTTCTTTGGAATAAAATTCATGGCTTTGTAATTTGCAATGTATGCAAACCATGGAGCCTGCTGAATGAGGAACAATTGCTCATCCGGAAACGTCTCAGTCATAGCTGTGGGTGGTTGTACTCCTGCTTCAGGCTCAATTCTGGAGAGATGGTCAGCTACTTAATTTTCTAACCATTTCCTGTCTTTTATCTTAATATCAAACTCTTGAAGGAGCAACACCCATCTGATTAATCTTGGTTTAGAATCCTGTTTGGTTAGAAGGTACTTCAAAGCAGCATGATCAGTATAAACAATAACCTTAGAACCAATTAAATAGGACCTAAACTTATCAACAGCATACACAATAGCTAATACTTCTTTTTCTGTAGTTGTGTAATTCTTTTGGGCATTGATAAACCCTATTTGTAGGGTTTATCTTGTGCTTAATTTAGGGGATTTTATGACCTTTTACCCACATTTATCCAATGAAATAGCATGGTTTCATGACTGTCTCCCAATTTGTGCTCAAGTGTGAAAACATGCTTTCTAGGTCCTTAATTAGCTAAATTTAATTCACCTTTGATTCCACTAGATACCTTGATTTGTTTGTTAAGTGATTTCAGGTTGAAAAGTCTAGGAATGGATCAAGGGAGTGAAGAGAAAAGCATGCAAAATGGAGAACACATGGAAAAAGCCAAAGATTTGAGAAACATCATCCACGCGTACGCGCATGGTACGCGCACGCGTGGATTGCGAAATCTACAGGGACACACACGCGCACTGTACGCGTACGCGCCAGTCTCCGCACGTGATTTTTTAAATAGAAAATGTGCCCAGTGATTTCTGAGAGCTATGGGGCCCAATTTACAACCAACTTTGGCGCCAAAATGCATAAAAAGACCAAGGATTGAAGGGCAATCATCATTCACTCATTTTTTTTACTCATTCACACACTTTAGGATTAGTTTTAGTTAGTTTTAGAGAAAGAAGCTGTCACTTCTCTCTAGGATTAAGAATTAGGATTATGTTTAGTTCTTAGATCTAGGTTTTGATTCAAGCTTCCTTCTATTTTTGCTTCTCAATTCTTTGTTATTGCAATCATCTTCTTCTATTCTTTTGTTGTAATTTCCTTTATGTTGCTTCTATATTTCGTTTTAGATCTACTCTTGTTCCTTCTCTTCTCTTTCAATTGAAGTTGAGGTAATTCATAATAATTGTGTTTCTTTTGATTGTTGTTGTTAATTCCTTGCAATAATTATTGTTGGATTTCATTCTTGTTGTAGATTTACCATGCTTTCCTTTCATACCTTCCAAGTATTTTTCAAAATGCTTGAGAAGATGTTAGAGTAGATTTTAGTGCTCTTAGCTTGGGAAGGTAACTTAGAAACTCTTGAGTTGCTAATGTCCAAGTGATTGACGATTGGGAGCTATTAACTCTAGATCTCACTAATTAATTTGGTGGAGAACTAGGTCTTATGGACTTGGATTGACATAGCTCATTTGACTTTCCTTTATTAGTTAAAGGATGACTTAATGGGATTGATCCTTGCCAATTCTCATGTTGTAGTTAGTGATTAGGATAGAGATCCTTGACCACCAACTCTTGCCAAGGCCCTTTTAGCTATTAGTTTAATTCATTGCCATTTATCTTTCTTGTCTCCTATCAAAACCCCAAAAATATGCCTCATAACCAATAACAACACACTTTGTTGCAACTCCTAGGGAGAACGACCCGAGGTTCCAATACTTCAGTTTATAAATTTAGGGGTTTGTACTTGTGACAACCAAATTTTTGTATGAAAGGATTATTGTTGGTTTAGAAACTATACTTGCAACAAGAACTTATTGTGAATTCTAAACCATATAAATATCCGATCATCAGGCATCATTTAACACACGGCTAGCATAGTAAATGACATGTATAAGCTTGCCATGCCTCTATCCTAAAATAGCTCCTATAGCAAAATCACTAGCATCACACATCAACTCAAATGGTAAATCCCAGTCAGGGGGAGCTATAATTAGAGCAGAGGTAAGGTTTGCTTTCAGAGTTTCAAAAGCATGCAGGCAATCAGAATCAAAGACAAAAGAAACATCAACAACCAACAGGTTGCTTAATGGTTTAGCAATTTTAGAAAAATCCTTTATAAATCTTCTATAAATCCTGCATGGACCCAAGAAACTCCTGACTGCCTTAACATTAGCTGGTGGTGGTAATTTTTCAATTACCTCCACCTTTGCTCTATCTACCTCCTACCTCCACCTTTGCTCTATCAACCTCAATCCCCTTACTTGAAATCCGGTGTCCAAGAACAATACCTTCTGTAACCATAAAATGGCATTTTTTCCAATTTAAAACAAGGTTTGATTCTTGACACCGTTTCAAGACAAGAGATAAGTGCTTAAGGCAGGATTCAAAAGAATTACCAAAAACAGAAAAATCATCCATAAATAACTCAATGAACTTTTCAACCATATTAAAAAAAAAATTTAAAAGCATACACCTCTGAAAAGTTGCTGGAGCATTACAAAGTCCAAATGGCATTCTCCTGTAAGCAAATACTCCAAAGGGACATGTGAATGTTGTCTTCTCTTGATCTTGAGGGTCCACTGCAATTTAATTATATCCAGAATATCCATCTAGAAAATAATAAAAAGCATGACCGGCTAACCTCTCAAGCATCTGATCAATGAAAGGCAAGGGAAAGTGATCCTTCCTTGTAGAAGTGTTGAGTCTCCTATAGTCTATACACATTCTCCATCCTGTGACTGTTCTTGTAGGAATAAGCTCATTCTTTTCATTCTTGATCACGGTCATCCCTCTTTTGTTAGGAACCACCTGCACAGGATTCACCCAAGGACTGTCAGAAATAGGAAAAATAATACCTGCTTCCCATAATTTCATTACCTCTTTTTGGACCACCTCTTTCATGGTTGGATTAAGTCTCCTTTGTGGTTGCACAACTGGTTTAGCATCATCTTCAAGGAGGATCTTGTGCATACACTTGGTTGGACTAATCCCCTTCAAGTCACTAATGGCCCACCCAAGAGTTGTTTTATGGCTCTTGAGCACTGAAATAAGCGCCTCTTCCTCTTCAGGCTTCAGGGAAGAGCTAATAATCACTGGATAGGAATCATTTTCACCCAAGAACACATATTTCAGAGAAGGAGGTAAAGGTTTGAGCTCAATCTTGGGGGTTTCCTCCTCTGCTTTAGGCGTGTGAACCATAGCCTTCTGGGGTGGTGAATCATCAACTTCAACTAATTCATACTCAGAAATAGGATCCAGAATGTCATCAAGCACCTCAGCTTTCAGTACCTCTTGAACAAGTGGTTCAATAACATCTATTTTCATACACCCTTCAGAATCATTAGGGTGCCTGAGAGCTTCAAAAATATTAAGGACCACCTGTTCTTCATTGACCCTCAGGGTTAATTCACTCTTTTACACATCAATCAGAGCTCTACCTGTAGCTAAAAAGGGTCTACCAAGTATAATAGAGGATTTTACCTCCTCTTCCATGTCTAATATAACAAAATCAACAGGAAAAATAAATGGTCCTACTTTCACAAGTAAATCCTCAACAACACCCACAAGTAATTTAATAGAAAGATCAACAAGTTGAAGAGAAATACGAGTGGATTTTACCTCCTCAATTTGAAGCTTTTTCATCACTGAAAGTGGCATTAGATTGATGCTAGCTCTAAGATCACATAAAGCTCTCTGAATGGTGACATCTCTAATGGTGTAAGGAATTACAAAGCTCTCTGGATCTAGAATTTTCTCAGGAAGGTTGTGTTGAATTATGGCACTACATTCCTTGGTTAACACCACTATTTCTTGTTCCTTCCAATTCCTCTTATGGGTCAACAACTCTTTCATAAATTTAGCATAGAGAGGCATTTGCTCAAGAGCCTCTACAAAAGAAATGTTGATCTGTAGCTTCTTGAAGACATCTAAAAATTTAGAAAATTGCTTTTCTTTGGAAGCCTTCTGGAGCCTCTAAGGATATGGCATTGTTGGCTTGTATTCAAGAGCCTTTGGCAATGTAAGATAAGTGTCAAGAGAGTCAGGGAATGGGTTGTCTACACGCTTTGGAGGGGCGTGCTCCACTTCTTCCTTCTTATCCTCTGGAGCTTCTTTTTCAACTAACTCTCCACTGACCTTGGTCTCAGAGCCAGCTACTTTACGACTTCTCAATTGAATAACCTTGCAGTCTTCTCTTGGATTCACTACTGTATCACCTGGAAATGTACTTGCAAACCTCTCAGGTATTTGCTTGCTCAGTTGGCCCATTTCCACCTCCAAGTTTCTAATGGAGGCTCTGATTTCCTGCATAAAACTCCTCATCATCTCCCAATTAGAATCTTCTTGGAATTTAGAATTTGCCTGCGGAGGTGATTGTTGTTGATGAGACTAAAATTGGCGGTTATTGTGATTGTTCTGTTGGAAGCCGTCCTGAGAATTATTGTTGAAATTCTGAGGTCTCTGAGGTTGGTCCCTCCACCCAAAATTTGGGTGATTTCTCCACCCCTGATTGTATGTCTTAGAATATAGATCAGTATTGGGATTTCTAGGACCACTCCCCATGTAATTGACCTGTTCAGAAGAGGATTGAGCATAATCATAATTATCATTTTGCACAAAATTACCTGTCATGTCATAAGAGACCTCTTGAGGTAGATTTTGGGTGTTGATAGCTGAGACTCACATTCCACCCATCTGTTGAGTAAGTAGATTTATTTGCTGAGATATAAGCTTGTTCTGGGCAAGAATAGCATTAAGAGCTTCTACTTCCATAACACCCTTCTTCTGAGGAGTCTCAGAGTTCACAGGATTCCTGTTAGATGAGTATAAATATTAGTTGCTAGCAACCAATTCAATAAGCTCAATAGTCTCCTCTAGTGTCTTCTTCTTGTGCAATGAACCACCTACGGAATTATCTAAGCACATCTTAGACATTTCACCCAAACTTTCATAAAAGATATCTAGTTGGGTCCATTTGGAGAACATGTCCGGAGGGCATTGCCTAGTCAGTAGCTTGTATCTCTCCCAAGCTTCATAAAGAGTTTCACCATCCCTCTGCCTGAAGGTCTAAACCTCCACCCTAAGCTTAGTCAGCTTCTTTGGTGGAAAAAATTTAGTAAGAAACTCATTAACAACCTTGTCCCAAGTATCCAAACTCTCCTTGGGTTGGAAATCTAGCCATAGCTTTGCTCCATTCCTCAGAGCAAACGGGAAGATCATGAGTTTGTACACCTCAGGGTTCACTCCATTTGTCTTCACAGTATCACAAATCTGCAAAAAATTAGAAATAAATTAATTTGGGTCTTCTTGGGGAAGACCATGATACTGGCAGTTTTGTTGCACCAGGGTGACCAATTGTGGCTTCAACTCAAAGTTATTTGCAGTTATAGGAGGCATCACAATGCTTTTTCCATAAAGATCTGCAGTAGGAGCAGAGTAAGAGCCAAGCACTCTCCTTTGTTGCTCATTCCCATTCGGATTTGCCATATTAGCATTAGCAGCATTATTAGGATCCATAGTGGATTCTGCAGCCTTGTAAAGTCTTGTTTGTTGCAAACGTCACCTGAAAGTCCTTTCAGGTTCAGGATCAAAGTCTAAGAGAGGTTTCTTGTCTCTGTTCCTGCGCATACACAGATAGAAGACAAGGAAGGATGGAACTCTCTACGTCAGAGTGCAAAGAATTTCCAGTAAGGTAACCTGTGTAAAGAGATAAAAGTACTGAATAAAACAAACACTAGAATTCAAAAATTACTATTAAAATTAAGGCTAAAAATTTTTGAAATTACTAGGAAAATTAAATAAGAAAAATTAAAATAAGACTAACTAGGGAACACCAAACTTAATTTTAGAAATTATAAAGAAATAGTTGAGAAAAATTTCGAAAATTTAAAGCCTAAAATTTAAACGAGACTAATAACATAAGAAAAATAAAAATAATAAAAGAAAATAAAGTAGGAAAGAACGAAAATGAACTAAAAAAAAAAGAGAAACGAAAGAACGTGGAACAATCACGATTGAAGTTAAACAAATAAAAAAATGAAACGAAGACAGGGCTTGATGAACAAAAGGAAGAAAAAATTAAAGGAAAAAAAATTGAAAAATAAAAATTAATAATACTAAAATAAAACTAATTAAAAGAAAAATTATCTAATCTAAGCAATCAAACAACGAATAGTTGTTGATCACAGTCAATCCCCGGCAACGGCGCCAAAAACTTGGTGCGGAATTTATAATCCACAAGCTAACCGGCAAGTGCACCGGGTCGTACCAAGTAGTACCTCAAGTGAATGAGCCACGAGGATTGATGGACTAAGCAACAATGGTTAAGTGATTTACTTAGTTAGACAAACATAAAATAGTGTTTGAGATTTCAAAGAGCATTAAACAGTAAACTCAGAATATCAGAAGACAGGCGATAAATAAGTTGGGAATAAAATATGGAGAAAACAGTTAAGGCTTCAGAGTTATCTATTTTTTGAATTGACTTTTCTTACTAACTATTTTTCGGATTTAATCAGGAATTAATTATCTTTTAGCCACTATGGATGCTATTTTGAGTCGTATACAATTCTATTTATTTTAGGTAGCATTCGACTGGATTTGATGGAGTTTCCGTAGAAAAAGAGAAGAAGGCAAATGATGTTGTCAACCCTGACCTCTCTGTACTCAAACCTGAATATCTCAAGCTACAGACATTCAATTGATGTGATTTTAGTGGCGTTGGAAAGCTAACTTTCAAATCTTTCCAATGATATATAATAGTCCATACTTCTTCTCCATCAATTCTGTCAAGGCTGCGCCTAACTTGAGATTTCTCAAGTTAGGCGCAAACTATTAAGGAATCAAGTGGTCCCCAACTCTCCAAGAAGCAAGCACGCAATCTCCTATTAATTCTGATTTAAAATTTATTTTATTTAAAAATAGGAAAAGATATTATTTAGTTTTAGGAAATATATATTGCGGATTATTTTAATTAATTCTGATTTAAACTTTATTTTTATTTAAAAAATATGAAAAGATATTATTTTAGTTTTAGAAAATAGATTTTAAATTAATTAGGATTAGATATAAAAGAGAAAAGAAACTTCTCTTCTAGGGATTATTCTACCTCATTCTAATTTACAGTTTAAGAGAATCCTAGTTTTCACTCTGAACCATGAGCAACTAAACCTCCACTGTTAAGGTTAGGAGCTCTGTCTATTGTATGGATTGATTCTATTGTTTTTCTATTTTAATTCATGTACTGATTTATAATTTAAGAATTGTTTTCGTTCTTTATCTTATGAATTTAGGTGGAATGGAAGTATGACCCTCTTTCTAATTGAGTTCTTGTATAACTTGGAAAAGCTCTTTACTTGAACAACAGCTTGAAAACAATTTCTCCTAAATTCTAATTATCTGGATTTAACGGGATACGTGACATATAATCCTCTTATATTTGGATAATTAGGATTTTTGTGGCATAATAACTAGAATTAAACTTCACCCTCTAATTGGAATTAATTGACCAAGGAATTGGCGGTTGATGAGAGTTAGAGGAGACTAAAAAGGTCTAAAGAATTAGGGTTTAGTCACATATAGTTTGCCATGAATTAAATCTTACATGATTAAAATAGTTAGTAAGAAAAGTCAATCCAGAAAATAGATAACTCTGAAGCTTTAACTGTTTTCTCCATATTTTATTCTCAAATTATTTATTACCTGTCTTCTGATATTCTGAGTTTCCTGTTTAATGCTTTTTGAACTCTCAAACACCATTTTCTGTTTGTCTGACTAAGCCAATCACTTAATCATTGTTACTTGATCCATCAATCCTCGTGGGATCGACCCTCACTCACCTGAGGTATTACTTGGTACGACTCGGTGCACTTGCCGGTTAGTTTGTGGTTATAAATTCCGCACCAGGTTTTTGGCACCGTTGCCGGGGATCTCAGAAGACAGGCAATAAATAAGTTGGGAATAATATATGGAGAAACAGTTAAGACTTCAGAGTTATCTATTTTCCGGATTGACTTTTCTTAATAACTATTTTAATCATGCAAGATTTAATTCATAGCAAACCATATGTGACTAAACCCTAATTTCTTAGACCTTTTTAGTCTCCTTTAACTCTCATCAACCGCCAATTCCTTGGTCAATTTATTCCAATTAGAGGGTGAAGTTTAATTCTGGTTATTATGCCACAAAAATCCTAATTATCCAAATATAAGAGGATTATATGTCACGTATCCCGTTAAATCCAGATAATTAGAAATTTAGGAGAATATGTTTTCAAGCTGTTGTTCAAGTAAAGAGCTTTTCCAAGTTATACAAGAACTCAATTAGAAAGAGGGTCATACTTCCGTTCCACCCAATTTCATAAAATAAAGAACGAAAATAGTTCTTGAATTAAATGAATCAAAACATAAATTAAAATACAAAAACAATAGAATTAATCCATACAATAGATAGAGCTCCTAACCTTAATAGTGGAGGTTTAGTTGCTCATGAAAAAGAGTGAAAACTAGGATTCTGGTAAACTGTAAATTGGACTGAGGTGGAATCCCCCAGAAGAGAAGTTTCTTTTTTCTTTTATATCTAATTCTAATTAATTTAAAATCTATTTTCTAAAACTAAAATAATATCTTTTCCTATTTTAAAATAAAAATAAAGTTTAAATCAGAATTAATTAAAGCAATCCGCGCGTCTTCAATTGATGAATGGGGACCACTTACTTCCTTAATAATCCACGCCTAACTTGGCGTGGGTTGCGCCTTACTTGAGTGGCACAGTGAGAAAGGGCACTTGATGCTCATAGCTTGCGCATCACTTGAATGAAAGGTGCGCCTAACTTGGAGTGCCTTCTCCAATATTGCGTGCTTTTGATGTGTCTTGCGCCTAACTCAAGCTTTAGTGCGCCTTACTTGGAGTCACGCTCATTGTTGCGTGTTGTTGATGAGCACTGCGCCTAACTTGAGATTTCTCAAGTTAGCCGCAGCCTAGGCAGAGCTTCTTGGGCGTTCTTCTTTCATCCTTGTGCCTAACTTGAGAAATCTCAAGTTAGGCGCAACCTTGGCTGTGCTGGTGGAGAAGAAGTATGGACTATTATACATCGTTGGAAAGCTCTGGAAGTTAGATTTCCAATGTCACTAAAATTACATTCATTGGATTTCTGTTGCTCAAGATATTTAGATTTGAGTGCAGAGAGGTCAGGGTTGACAGCATCATTCGCCTTCTTCTCTTTTTCTGTGGAAACTCCATCAAATCCAGCCAAATACTACCTAAAGTAAAAAAAATTGCACATGACTCAAAGTAACATCCATAGTGGCTAAAAGATAATTAATTCTTAATTAAACTCAACAAATTAAATACAAATTTACTAGGAAAAGATAGGAAAGATGCTCACGCATCACTAGCCTTGCTGGATTTGTATAGTATAGAAACTTGGTTAGAAACTTGATTAGCCTTGATGGTTTTTATGCTATCAACTTCATTTAGTATACTATTGCTATTCCAATTGCAGAATTTAGGAATCCTTAAGCACATAACTTCAAATTAGCCCCCTGTTTTCAATTTATTATTATGTAACTGGTAAAACTCAAGAATTTGTTATTTGCTCAGGTTTTTTAGTGACTATTTTTTTATCTTGTAGGGTCTGATCCCAGCATTGCGTGAGGTTATGCCAGGTGCACATCACCGCTTCTGTACGTGGCACCTTTGGCAAAACTTTCAGAAATAATGGAAGGATTCACACTTGAAGAGTTTGCTTTGGAAGTGTGTTAGAGCAATGACTGTCCAGGAATTCAACAGGCATATGCAGTCTATAAAGAGGATAAATGAGAAGGCGTGGGCATATTTAGACAAGTTTTCTAGGAAGGCATGGACCAGGACTCACTACAAAGACTTTCCAAAGGTTGACAATGTGTGTAACAACATGTGTGAGGTGTTCAACGCTGCCACCAAACCATACAGATGCAAGCCCGTCTTGACTTTATTGGAGGAGATTAGGAGGTATGCCATGACTAGTATGGCAAGGAACAAACTGAAACTCTCTAACCATGTGGGACACTTACCTTCGATTCAACAAAGTAGACTTACGAAGGAGAGGCATCACAACAGGTATCATACACCAATATGGTCTGGAGATACGGCTGAAGTCATGTTTGAAGTGCATGGTGAACCACATAATGTGGTAGTTGATTTGGGAAACCAAACATGTAGCTGCAGGTCTTGGCAGTTATTGGGTAAGTAATATTTTATTTTATTTTATTTTTTATTTTTTTGTGTAATTGCACGGTATCATACCTATCAACACACTTAGTTACTCAAATTTATTATTTGCTAGGGTTACCTTGTCGTCATACAATAGCTGCAATTTCAGTCATGAATGGTAGACCCGAGAATTATGTCCATGCATGGCTAACAATGGGCTCATACAACAAGACTTATGAATACGATATCAACTCGGTAAGAGGCCAACAGTTGTGGGAAATCTCACAATACCTCCATTGCTTACCACCTGTAAGGAGCAAGCCCCGTGACAGGCCATCACATTATGCAAGGAAAAAAGATGCACATGAGGCACCTGTTCGGGGGAGCAAGAGCACACTGCAACAAAATTGAAGAGAAAATATGGCAAATTCACCTGTGGGACATGTGGAGATGTTGGTCATACAACAAGGAGTTGTAAAATAGCAAAAAAATAAAAGGCTGATGAGCTAACAGCTGCTGCAAAGGCTGCTGAAGATGCTGCAAATGAGGGTGACGTTGGTGCTAAAGGTAACGAAGGTGAGATTGTTAGTGCAGAATGTGAGGTTGGTGTTGAAGAAGGATAAACTGAAACTCAAACAGAAGTTGCTGCTGAAGGGGGTCTAGGAGCTGAACAAGAACCTACAACTCAGGTATTAATATTATTAAAAACATTAATCAAAATTAGAGCTTGAGTTAATCAATTTGGAAACAAATCCATTTTCTTGTTAACTTGAGAGGATATATTTTTGGTCAGCTAATATCATTCTTGACAGGGTCATCATCCATATAATGACACTTTTTATTGTTGTTATTGCTATCACAGGCTGCAAAGACTACAAAGAATGCCAAGAAAGGGCTTCTGAGAACTAAAAGTGAGAGGCGTAACAAACTCCCTGTCAAGAGAATAACTTCATCCACTACTGCTACTGCTGCGACTGCTCCACATCCACCTGAGATTTCAAGAGAGACTATTCAGGGAGCTAGTGCAGCAACCTCTGAAAAACTGACCTCCTTCTTGAAATTTGTTCCAACTCCAGGATTCAACCCACCGAGAAAAAAATGTCTAACTAGCACAAAGTGTAGTGGCTTTTTGAGTTCATGTTGTTGTAGTTGAATGCTATAGTTAAACAATGTGTCTTTTTGTAATGTAACCTTTGAAACTTGTATGCGTGGCCTTTGAATGTTGTTATGGCCTATGATGTTTTGGGTTGTGATAGTATGTTATGCACAATGTGCTTTAGCACAAACAACACTTGTTCCATGTTCCGGAATTAGTTATGTTATGTTAAATTAATTTCATATTAGCTTTGTTGCATGTTTTAATTTATCTCTTTTTGGTTTAATTGAACACAATTTTAGCAGAACAAGTGCAGCATCAAGAGTTGAACTCATGTAAAATTAGTGTTTCATTTCATTCCATCTTCATCAAGACATTACATACCATTTAAGAAATTTAAAATTTCATAACATAATCATCATTTGTTGAATATAAACCCCAACAAGCTAAAACCTAAACACACACCAAAAGTAACTACAAAAGCCAGCAGCACCATTGTCATCATCTTCATGGTTTTAACATCACTCTCCAAGGTTGTCATCCTCCAATTTAACTCATAAAAAACTTCTTGTGGAATGGGTGTTACACAAACTGGTTTTTCACATCCATCAGCCCGGCGAAAAAAATTACAATGGATTCCATACTATAGAGTAAAAAACGCAGGTGAATCCAAACTCAAAGTGAAACCATCTTAACATTTTCTTCACAGCCATAACTTTACCTCATAGTTCGGACAACCATAAAATGGTCTATCAGGATTTTCTGCCGTCGTTGAGTACTTAATCACCGTTCGAAGCCCGCAAGTGCAGAAAATGGCGTTCTTACCTCCCCTATTGCGCATTCCTTTATTGCCATAAGGTCTGCCTGCAGAGTTGTTCCTACTTGAGCTACTTTGGCTTCTCTCGCCACCACCCATCATCACTCACGCAGACGAGAAATCAATTTGGGTTTTAGGGCGAAGAAGAGAGGTCGAAGAAGAGAATGAGAGTCGAAGAAGAGAAGGACACAGCATACAGTTCGAAGAAGAGAAGACAATTAGGGTTTTATAATTGAAATGGACTAATTCAGGTATTATTAGGCAAATCCAGATACCAATTTGAATCAAATTCAACCTTGGTACACATCAGCATACAACTAGAATCCCCACATGGCAGTTCACGTTCCACATCAGCAATGTTTAGATGGCACTTCTGCGAAGGACTAACGGAGATGCACGTTTTTTTTATTTTAGGGATTTAGTTGGTCATTTTTAAAAAATCAAAGACTAAATTGAATAACGATTTGAAATTCATGAACCATTTTAAACATTTACTTTAAATATAATATAATATTTGTTACAATTTATTTTTAAAAGTAAAATTTTATTATTTTAATATATAAAATTTATAAATTTGTATATACTAATATTTCATCGAATCTATCCTTTTAGAACGGGTCTAGGTCAACTAAATCCGATCTATGAACACTCCTAAGCAATCCCACTTAGTACTTATACCAATCAAATTGTTGGGTCATTTTGAACATCAAATCGAAATTTAACTCCTCAAATGTATTTGTGTAATTTCCAACCTCTTTCTATTTTAACATGTCATTTACCAAAGGAAAAAATATATATATAAAGAATGAACAATTTCCGGTTTTCAACAATATTGAAGAATCCGCCGAGTCACATAATACAGCATCAGTGAGGTACTACAATTATCCAAATGAAAAACCTATCTACCATTAACCCCACAACCACACACTGACGCTGTAGACTGCACACTAACCATCTACATTATCAATCTATGATTCTACTATACACAATACCCCAATGCAACCGGCAACCCAAAACGGCAAAACCCCGTTCTACATCACCGTATACCATCCGAAAAAGACACGTGTCAGACATTATCCGTACCGTACACAGTACACAGACACATTATTTTCCACTACACGCGCGTGTCCACCACCGTCACGTCACCACCCTCCCACCGCAACGGTGATTAAAAAATGATAATAATAAAAAGTATTAGCGCAGCTTGTTTGATTCCCCGTTTAGAAAAAGCAATTGCACGAAATTATCTTCAACAACTTCAATTTTCTTAAATTAAACGGAAAATCAAACATGCCGTAACAACTAGCTATCGGTGAAAACCGATGACACCGACGAAGAGTGCCGAAACAGATCGTACGGCGCCCAAAGACTATCCAGCGGACACGGTTTCTTGGAATCGATTCTTAGCCATGGCTTCCCTTTTCCACTCCAATGCAGCAAACTCACCGGACCAGGGTGAAGGTCACGGCAAAGCCCTTCAAGATTATCACCGCCGAGGCCGTGCTGGTTCCACCGGTGCTCCACTCTCTCAACGTCGCCGGCGAACACAAGCAAGAACGGCGGCAATGATCCAAGCTCGTAGATCCGGTTTCGTTTCTGAATCCTCATCCAGTTCTCAAGCTTCTCAGTGTATCTTCCATCCCTCCACTTCAGGAGATCTATGACCATAACACCTGTGTTGAAATAACACGCGTCGCGTCCCTTAAACGACGCCGCATAGCTAGGATTCGTCCAAAATCGGCGCGTAAAGTAGTTAGTGAAGTTCGCGTGGCAATACTCTGGTGCTCCAAGCACGTGCGTACCGAGATCGATGTTCCAGAGCTTCGCCACGTCATCGACGACGATTAGGTCGGAGTCGAAGTAAATAATTCGCCGTACAGTGGCCGGAAGGAGGTCGGCAAGGTAGATTCGGGCGTAGTTGAGTGGCTGGTCCAGTGCGCGGCGGATGGAGTATGAGATCTTGCCGCGGACGAGGTTTGAGTCGAAGTAGTAGAGGCGAAACGTAAGCGACGGGAATGTGGCGGCGATAGTTTGTCGAAGCTCCGGACGGCGGTGCGTGGTCGCAATGAAATGGAAGACTATGTTTTCTGGACATGACGCATGTTGGAGGACAGAGAAGACGCCGGCAACGGAGCCGCGGAGGTAGGTCGCATCAAGCGTCATGGCGATGTGAATTACGGCGGGGTTATGGTCGGCGCCAACGGCAGACCACGCGGCGCAACGGCATTCCCTTCCGTTACGGAATGCTTGAGCTTCGCGGAAGGTGGGAATATCACCGGATACTGGGAAATGTGCGGCGGCGGCAACTGTTACAGCTGTAAAGAGGAGAAAGATGAATGTCGGTGGCATCATGATGAAGAGTGAGAGGAAGGCTCATAGTGAAAGAAAAGGGAGTGTGTGTTTTTGAGAAGGTTTAGGGGTATGTTTGGTATTTCATCTTGATTTGGTTGGCGTGGGGTAACATTGGTAGGAAGCCAGGTTGGAAAGACGCGTCTCTACCTTTTTGCTTCGGAATGCGTGCTTTGTTACTGTGACGTGTGATGAGAAGGATTGTGATCTCCTGGTTTGGGGTTCATGCTAAGCAACACGTGATGCCTTGATAATGCGATCTTGAACGTTGGTTTACTCAATTGAGATGGGCTTGGGGTTCATGGTAAGCAACACGTGATGCCATGATAATGCGATCTTGAACGTTGGTTTACTCAATTGAGATGGGCAAACGGCTAAAATTTGATTCTGGTCTCTAGTAATTATGATTGAAGGGGTGTAGAAGATGCGTTTGGGCAAAGTCATGTGGTGCGATTTGTCTGCATGCGATAATCACATCGTCGAATCTAATATCGGACATTAGCGGTAAATTTACCGGCAGATTTGGTAATAAATTCGTTGGGTAAAAAAATTACCATCGGATTTGGATTTTCAACGGTAAATTCGCTAGTAATAATTGGAGGAAAAAAAAAAGAAAAATTGGCGTGATTATTACCATCGGATTTATCGTCAGATTTATCCGCTGGTAATCCGAATTAGTGGAACACTGCATTTTGGTCATTTGCAAAGCATTACTGTCGGATTTATCTGCCAATAAATCTAATGGTAATCTTGCCCTAAATTCGAATCGCGAATCGTCTCCCCCTCATTTCTAAACTACTCTCTCACTCTCTTTAACCTTCTCATTTCTCTCTCTCCCCCCACAAATCACCTCCGCCAGCCTCGACTGTAACACCCTACCACACAGAGCTTTACGCTTAAGCCGTAAAATAGAGGTAGTGTGGTATTACGACGTCTAAAATAAAATATATACATAATAATATTAAAAAGGATACAGTATACGAGGAGTCTTGAAAAATGGATAAAGCAAAATCTCAAAATAAAAAGCGCAACGCTCAGGAAACAAGATTACTTGCGTGAGAAGAAACTAAAGTTCAAAAGCATAACTAAACAGAAAGTAGGAAGAGGGTCAAGAATACAAATAACAAGCTCCTAACTCAGCCTGCGAAGCTAAGGTTGGTGATGTGAGCGAAATCATTGGCTTAGAATTTCTTCTCGGTAAAAGAGGAATAACTTCGTTGCAAGTATAGTTCCAAACCGACAAATAACACTCAATCAAAGTTTAGTTTTGGTTGTCACAAGTCCAACCCAATAAAAATAACCGAGAGTATTAGTCCCGAGTCGTTCTCCTTAAGAATTACAATCGAGTGCTCAATTATTGGTTATGAGTTTCACGGGTTGGGTTGATAAAGAAGCGAGAATTTAAATGACAATAAGATAAAGAAAACAACTAAGGAAAGCAATTACTAAAAAGAGGCATTCATGGCAAGGATTGAGAGTCAAGGCTTTCTATTCTAGTCATTAACTATCATACAATAGTTAACAAGAGCTAATCCTATTTCGTCATCTCCAACATCGGAAGAAGGTATAATGTTATATTCACATTGAGAAAAAGTCAAATAGGACTAGTTAATCCCAATCCATAAGTATTGTTAATGGATACAAGACTAACTAATCACTTTAGATCACCAATCTAAATTGGGTATTAATGACTCAAGATTGCCCAATTTCTCTTTCCAAGCCAAGAATGCTCAAAAATTACTTTAAAGCTCAACCAAGCATTTTGTCAAACACTTGGAAGGCATAAAAGAAAAACATGGTAAATTACAAGAAATAATAAATTCTACAACTACCCAATGCAAGAAAATAACAATACTAACTCAATTAAACATCAAAAGAACATAAAACATGAAATTGCCTTAAATGAAAATACAAATCCAACAATAGTGCATGAACATAAAAGGAAAATTAACAAGAAAACTTAAGAGAGCAAAGATGTAGGAACAAGAAATTGTAAGGAAAACTAAATGAAAAAAAAAACAAAACCTTAGTATAAGAGAGTTTGACCTAATTCTACCCTAATTCTAGAGAGAAGAGGGAGCTTTTCTCTCTAGAAAACTACCTAAAGCATGATCCTAAACTAATCTAATTGCTCCCCCTTGTTCTCTCTTGAATTCTGCATCAAATAGCATCAGAAATCGCCCCCAGCCTATTCACTTTAATAAGGTCACGTGACCAACGTCACGCGTGCGCGTCGCGTTGCAAATTTCCTCCTCACACGTATGCGTGGGTGACGCGTGCGCGTGGCCTTGAATCCTCTAAATGCTCATTTCTTCATAAATTCTCCACTTTACATGCTTTTCTCTTCACTTCTTCCATCCAATCCTTACCTTATAAGCCTGAAATCACTCAACAAACATATCAGGGCATCGAGTGGAATCAAAGTGAATTAAATTTAGCAAATTAATGGCATAAAAAGCATGTTTTCAATTATTAAGCACAAATTAGGGAGAATTACAAAACATGCTATTTCATTGAATAAATGTGAGATAAGTTGATAAAATTCCTTAAATTCAACACAAGATAAACCACAAAATTGGGGTTTATCAAACCTCCCCACACTTAAACTAAGTATGTCCTCATGCTAAACTCAAGAAAGAGACAAAGGGTATTAACATTTATTCAATGCAAACTATCTAGATGCACTCTATCTAAATGCAATCTATCTAAATGCATGCAACTACTTGGCCAAAATAAATCAATCCCCAAGAATACATATATGAACATAAGGGATAAAGCAATAATAATCAAATCAAATCCACAATTGAATTGAGTTATTCAAAAGATTTTAACAACTTGCAAGAAAGGAGACGATCATTGGTAAAAACATATAATTGAGCAATCAAACCCTCACCGAATGTGTATCCGCTCCAATCGCTCAAGTGTATAGGGTTCATCCACTCAATCTCTTCTAATCATGCTTTCCAAGATTTGTTTTTCATCTAACAATCAATAATTATTCAATGCATGCATACAATATCATGAGGACTTTTCATAAGGTTGTAACGGGGCTAGGATCAAGGTAAGGATATATATGGTTAAGTGGGCTTAAAATTTAAATCTTTGATTAACTTGAGCTCTCACCTAATACATATAACAACCTATACAATTCTAATACAAACCTAACTACCCATCCTTCACTTTTTCACACACTCATGTATTCTATTTTTTATCATTTTATTTGCAATACTTAATTGACACAAAAGTGGAAGACATTGGTGCTGTGGAACTTAGGAAAAGAGAGATAGAAATTAAAATCAATCACATAGCAAGAATGGTTCACAAAGCTTAGAAGGCTATAAAATATGTCACTAGGTAAGCGTACGATCCAATTTCACAATTCCAAAATCTCAATACATGAAATAGGTGACGTAAATAAAGATTAATCATAAACAAGCATCACCTAAAAAAATGCATCGATTAGAAGTAAATTGCCTAGTAATAGATAATGAAATCAAATCACATGGTGGCCAAAACATACAATTTAGAAATCTAAAAACATTCTTGAAGGCAATGTTACAAGTACTTGGTATGCACAAATGTTAAGCATGATCACTTCAAAACCAAGTAACAAATTATAACCTCAACAATTCAACAATGAATATTAACAAAAATGATGCTAAAATAACATCCTATAGTAATCAGCAGCAATTAATACACTACAAGAAAAACACCCATTCAGGTACACTTAAAAAGTGTAGCCAAAAGTAAAAAAAATGATGCCTTAGGCTACGGCTACGCTTTCTAGGCTACGGCTACGCTTTTTATGGTGATTCCTATTCGGCCGTTGCCTATTCTCAAAGGCTACGCTTTTCTGCACCAAGGGCTACGCTTTTGGCATTTGGGAATAGGGTACGCTTTTTAAGTGATGCTGTCCAAGACCAAAGGCTACGCTTTTCAGCTTCTATTTTTGCCAGAATAGGCTACCCTTTTCAACGCTACTGCATCACCTGTAAAGCGTAGGCACATTGTATACCATGGCTACATTTTATAAGTGTAGCCTTAGGTCCCTCATTGTTTTTTTTTTAATTTTCTCTCTCTCTCTCTCTCTCTCTCTCTCTATATATATATATATATATATATATATATATATATATATATATAATATTCTAATAATTTTTTGTACAATATAATAATAAATAATATGATTACATATATAATTCTGTATTTTTAATTAAATGAGTTAAATCTTATAAAATAAAAATAAATACACAATTATTAAAAAATAAAAGCGTAGCCACATTATATACCATGACTACTTTTTATAAGTGTAGCCTTAGGTCCCTCATTGTTTTTTTTTTAATTTTCTATATATATATATATATTCTAATAATTTTTTGTACAATATAATATTTAATAATATGATTACATATATAATTCTGTATTTTTAATTAAATGAGTTAAATCTATAAAAATAAAAATAAATACACAATTATACTAAATTAAAAAATATTCTAGCAAAGCATAGTAAATACATTCTAAAGATTCACAAGCATTATAATGATATAGTATATTAGTACATAAAACAATAGATCCAACTATCCAATTGAACAATCATTCAACAATAGAAAAAAAATGAAACATGTCTAAAGTCTAAACTACTAATTTTCATGTATCAATGAATATAAAGAGGATTACAAATTAAGTCTAAAATTAAAATAAATAAAAGAAAAGAGAATAAACAAAGACTTTAGTGCCCTTAGTACTAAGTTCCTATCAGTTATGTGTGCCTGAAAATCATTTGAACATACCCCACAAAGAAAGAGGATTTTTTTGTTGGAGCCACTTATGTTACCTGCTAGTGCCTTTACAAAGTGCTGAATAAATTCAGAGTGCCCTTCATAAGTGGCGGTAGTAATGACATTACCATCCACCACTGTTGCTAGTGTCTGGTTCAACCCAATGAGCACCAGAGGCAACCGGTGCTGGTTTAACAGGAGGAAAAGCGGTAAGCTTGTGATATTTAGCTACACCTGCAGCCGCCAGAATCAACTGTCCGAGGCAAATGGAAGCAAGTGCTTTTCCAGAACTACTAGAAGCTGGTTTACTATGTTTTAAAGAAGCAGCATGTGTACTTCTCTTGGCCAACACAGATGGTCGTTCAGGCTTTGAACTTTCTTTAGCAGAATCAACTTCCTTTGATGGAGTTCCCTGAAATATCAATCACATAACAAAAACTATTATTATTCTGTTTATATTAACAGTGATTTAAGAAGAAATCATCTCAACAATACAAACAGATAATAAGAAGTAGCAAAAGAATATCTAAGAAAACGTACACCAGGTAGTGAAAGGGAATCCACAATTAGTAGCCTTGCACCAAAATGCTTTGCAAGTGCCTTGGCAAGAGTCTCCTGATATATATCCGAACCTACACAGGAATCGCTTAATGAGAGCACTTCTTGATTACAGAAAGGGGAAAACAAAGCATTAACAAGAATGAAGGAACTACCTGCAACTAAATAGAATAAGGCTAATAAGGCTAATTTCTTGTTTGGTTACTACTTCAACTGAGATAAAATCTGAATTTGAATTATATATCAGCAGAAAAACCACAAGAGAAGGACAGGTTAGAAAAGTCTATACTTGTTAACAATAATTTAGAAACAAGTTAATCAGATTTATATTTTGTAACTCATTAACATAGAGATATCTAACTGATTTGGATATCTAACAATAATATAGGATGAAATAATCACAAACAGCACAATATAATCACAATTAAGTCACAAAAGCACAAAGAACAACAGCACAGCAGCATATTTACAATTAATAATCACAAACAGCAGTAAGAGCTAATCAACAATCAATTAATCATTGAATGAAAAATTGAAAAATAAATCATTCAAGAATAATTCAAAGATCAATAACCCTTAGGAACAGAGCAAAAAACCGAACAATGTCATTACACTATTACAGTGAGCCACGAACAGAGCATGGACCTTCGAAGACGGCGAGCTGGCGACAAACACGATGAAGGACGACGCCGAAGAACTGCGAAACAGGACAAGAAAGCAAACATTAGCGAACGAGGGATTGAGGGACCTTGAGAACGACGAACCTAGTGGCGATCTTGAGCGCGACGAGCGACGACGGTGAGATTGATGGCGGCGTGGTGGAGGCTAGGGTTTTCACAACCTTACAAGGAAGAGCTGCGAGATGGATGAACGGCGGCAGAGCACGACTAAGAACGATGAGCAGACGAGTGAGACGGTGACAGTGGTGCACGATGAAGGAGGGCACAATGACGGGGAGATTGAAGAAGCGGCTAGGGTTTTGTTATTTGGTGCTCTGGTAGGAAAGAAGGAATGACGAAGATACAGTGCAGGGCTTCGATGATGAGAAGAAATAAAAGGAAACAAAAAAAATTCACTAAGTGTCCTATACATGTGTATTTGGCATTTTTACATTAGGCAGCGTTTTTAAAGCCTACCCAAAACTTAACAAATATGCTACTCTTTAAAAGCGTTTCTTTTGGTATGAAAATTGTATTTATAGATATTAACATAAGGCTACGCTTTATAAGTGATTTCTATAATACCTAAGGCAACGCTTTTTAAATGATGCCGCATTTGTGTATTCTTTTCTCTTATAAAAAGGCAACACAGAGAAAAGCGTAGCCTATTCTATGAATAGGCTACGCTTTTCAAATGTAGCTTAAAAAAAGTGTGGCTGAATGGGTATTTTTCTTGTAGTGATAGCAAATAAATCAATCATCCAACACTTATCACTTAAAACAAAAATTAAGCTAACTAACTAACTAACTAACTAACTACTAACAACTAAAAAACTAAGGAAAATAATGGTAGATGGTGAATGATGGTGATGGATGATTGAAAGAAGAGAAGAAAAGAAATATGTGAGACAGGACAGGGGGTCACGCGTACGCGTGCATGCCAGAAATAGGGTGCGACGCCTATGCATGGGTCACGCGTAGGTGTGAGAGGAGAAAAAAGGGTATGAGGCGCACGCATCGTCGACGCACATGCGTGATGGGAGAGAAAAGAAGACGACGCATACGCGTACGCGCGGGGCAAAATTGTGCTAAACGCACAATTTCAACACCCTTTTAGCACAAGTCTCTGGTTTTTGTACTGCACCTGGAAATTTTTGGGGGTCACACGTACGCTTGGCTGAAGCGTACGCGTGGGAGGTTGGAAACTTGGGGTCACGCGTACGCATGGGTCATGCGTACGCGTGGTTGGGTGCTCTGTTTTTCAAAATTTTCCAAGTTCTAGCACCAAACCAAGTATTCCAAACATCCAAACAGCTACAAAAACACCATCAAACCTTATTTAACATACTAGACTCCCAAATAAACTCAACAAACTAAACTAAACATGAAATTAAACTAATTTACCAATATGTACAAAAGAGAAAAATGAAAAGAGTTTACCATGGTGGGGTGTCTCCCACCTAGCACTTTTATTTATTGTCCTTAAGTTGGACTTATGGGGAGCTCTAATCAAGGTGGCTTGTTCTTGAATTCATCCTTGAACTTCCACCAATGCTTGGTTTTCCAAAATGCTTCAAGATTCTCAATTAATTGCACCAAGCCTTGATGGAGTCCTTCACAAGCTCGGAGCTCCCAAAATTGATCCACATCTTGTAATTCGGGATCCCAAACCTTGTTTTCACACCCGTCTTCAAGTTGATCATCATAATTCCATCCGGGTGGTTTACCCTTGGAATTTTCATTTAGGCACCAAACTACCCTCCTAGACCCATTCAATTTAGCATGCCTCCACCCTTTGCATTTAATCCTCGAAGCCTCAACCATAATGAGCCTAAATTTACAACGCCAACCATTAAACATCCTTCTCTTACGCTTCATTCTATAAAGCACCCTAAGTTGGCCATCCGTTTCAAACAAACCAAATTCAAGTGGGATGATAAAGCTAAGGGATATAAGTTTTACCCACACAAATGAAGGATTGGATGGCGGCCTAGGTTGAGAAGTTTTCAATGATCTTGATAAAGCAATTTTCACTCCCGTCCATCCTCTTTGAAGGGCTTTCACCACTTGACAAGATGCTTCAAGCTCTACCTCTTGCCAAGTTTCCTCAAGTTCAAATGCTTCCTCATCAAATTTCTTCTAGCTCTTTCCCGTCACTCAAATCATACCTTTGGGGTTGAGTGAAATCTACCTCAACATCCACTTCAAATTCAATGGGGAAGGATTCATCAAGCTCAAAAGGATCATATGTTGATGCGGAATCATCATAGATAGGAGGACTTGTGCTTGTACCATTTCTTCCAATTCTTCAATCACAATATGTCTTGGAGGTTGTGCACTATCCTCCTTAACATCACCTTCAAACTCCATGGAAGAAGGCTCTACAACTTTAGAGTCCTCTTTGCATTCAACATCTCCTAAATATTCAACCACTTCTTTCAGTTCAATTGTCTAAACTTCCTCCTCTTCTCGTAATTCTTGCTTCAACTCCTCTTTTTCACCTTGAAGCTTTAAATTCACTCCCTCACTATGCTCTTTGGTTGAGCCTCCATATTCGTCAATGGGAGCGTCTTGATTGCATGAGCTTAGGTGGGAGGCCATGCAGTTAACGGCTTCTGCCAAGGTAGCAACCATGATTTCTATCTTCTTTAGCTCCTTTTGCTCCTCTTCTTGCTTTTGGATATAAGAGTTGATGTCTCTTTGTTGTTTTAGCATGAAGGTATGGAGAGCTTTATCCATTGGAAGAGGTGGCGGAAGAGAGGATTCATTATTTGGGAGAAAGGTATTGTAGTTGGAGGGTGGTTTATATTGGTGAAAGTCTTGAGGTGGTGTATAAGGAAATGGTGGTTCTTGGGAGTATTGGTGTTGGAATGGTGGTGGCTCTAGGTATGGTTCATATGGTTGTTGGTATGGTATACATGAGATAGGATCGTATGGAAGTGAATGGTGGAATGGGCCTTGTGAGTATGGTTGTTGATGAGCGGATATTTTATACGCTTTTTGACATCATTTTCATATAGTTTTAGCATATTTTGTTTAAGTTTTATTATGTTTTCATAGGTTTTGATGTAAAATTCATATTTTTGGATTCTACTATGAGTTGTTGTGTTTTATGGTGATTTTAGGTATTTTCTTGCTGAAATCTGAGAGTTTTGACAAAGTTCGATTCAGAGGCAAGGAAAGCGTAGCAGATGCTACCAGGATCTGACCTCCTTGCATTCAAGCAAGCATTTCTGGAGCTACAGATATCCAAATGGGGCGTTCTCAAGGTTATGGAAAGCTAACATCCAGGGCTTTTCCAAAATATATAATAGTCTATACTTGTCTTTGGAGATGATGGCCCAAAACTGGCGCTCAACGCCAGCCATCTACCCCCTTCCTGGCGTTGGATGCCCAAAAGGGAGCAGCTGGCGTCCATCGCCCAAAGGGGAGTCCAAAGGGGGCGTTCAACACCCAAGAGCCCTACTAGCACGTGGAGACACCCTTAGCTCAGCCCAAACACTCACCAAGTGGGCCCCGGAAGTGGATTTTCGCACTACAAGCCTAAGCCTATCATATTTCTGTAATCCTTAGTTATTATATTAGTATATATAGGAAAAGATCACCCTTGTTTTAGGATCTTCGACCACCATAGAACATTATTTCATATTTTCAAGTTTCATTGTACAGTATGAGCCACTAAATCTCCTAGGTTAAGGTTAGAAGCTCTGATAAACCCCTATTTTATGATTCATCTTGTGCTCAAATTGAGTGTTTTTATCAATTCTTCACCCACTTATTCATATGAATTGCATGGTTTTATTTTCCCTTCCTTATTTTATGATATATGTGAAAACATATTTCCTATGCTTTAAAAATATTAATTTTAATTATCCTTTATTACCATTCGATGTCGTGATATGTGTGTTAAGTATTTTCAGGCTACATAGGGCAGGAATGGCTTAGAAGACAGAAAGGAAACATACAAAATTGGAAGGAAAGCACAAAAATGGAGTTTTAAAGAGAAAGGCAGCGACGCGTACGCATGGACGACGCGGATGCGCGCCTAGCTCAAAATGAAAGCGACGCATACGCATGGATGACGCAGACGCGTGCCTTGAGCAGAACGCAGATGACGCGTACACGTGACTGACGCGTACGTGTGACAAGGAAAAACTCCAAATGACGCGACCGCATGACCCACGCGAACGCGTGACAGACGCCATGTGCAGAAAATTGCAGAAGTCGCCCCCAGCGATTTCTGGGCCCTTTTTCGGCCAAAATCCAAGCCAGAAACACAGAATATAAGCCAGAGAATGGAGGAATCAAAAGAGAGGGAATCGACAACATTCATTATTCATAACTTTAGGTTTTAGATGTAGCTTTTAGAGAGAGAGGCTCTCTCCTCTCTCTTAGATTTTTAGGATTAGGATTCCTTTTAGCTTATGGTTATTTCTTCAATCCAGGTTCAATGTTCCCAACTTTAATTTTATGTTCTCTTTTACTTTTAGATACTCTAATGATTTTATTTGCTAATTACTTATGTTGCCAAATTGGCTTATGAATCTTTCCATGTTAGATTTGAATATTCTATTTAATATAATTTGAGGTATTTCAGATTTATGATTGTTTTACTCTATTTATAATGCTTTCAATTTAAGTTAAGATTTATTCCCTTTTTGCTTTGGTTAAGTAATTGGTAACACTTGAGTTATCAGACTCATCCGTTGATTGAAAATTGGAAATCGCTGATTGATTTGGATCGCTTTAAAGCTAGTCTTTCCACAAGAGTTGACTAGGACTTGAGGATCAAATTGATTGGTCCACTTGACTTTCCTTTATTTAGTAAGGGTTAACTAAGTGGGAGCAATAACAATTCTCATCACACCTGATAAGGATAACTAGGATGAGATTTCCAGTTCTTATACCTTGCAAGAGATTTTTATAATTATTAATTTATTTTTCTTGTCATTTAAATTACTTGTTCCTTATTTCAAAAACTCAAAAATATACAAATTTCCATAACCAATAATAAATCATACTTCCCTGCAATTCCTTGAGAGACGACCCGAGGTTTAAATACTTTGGTTATAAATTTTATTGGGTTTTGTTACTTGTGACAACCAAACTTTTGTACGAAAGGAATTCTTGTCGGTCTAGAAGCTATACTTACAACGGGAATTTATTTGTGAAAATTCTAGATCGTGCGAGAGTTTCGTTCATCAAAATGGCACCGTTGCCAGGGAGTTGCAAACGTGTGCCTTATTATTGATTATTGTAAATATTTTATTTTGCTTGTTTAATTGCTTTTATTTTTGTTTTTAATTTTTATTAATTACTATGAGTTCTCACCCCCGTCGCTTTGAGTTTGGTTCCAATGTTGTTGCAAGGAATGGAAATTATAATAGGAACATGCATCATGGTCAAAACAATCAGAGATGGACAGAGCCACGAGGATCTGATCAACCCTTTAGACAACAACACCTTCCAAAGTATCATGGACGACGACCATTCCACAATGCATGTCGAGACAATAGTATTGGTGGACCCTTTCGTGACAACCAACACCCACCAAATTACTACAGTCAAGAGCCATTCCGAGGTGTATACCAAGATGATAGATATGGTGGACTCCTTGTAGTTACCAACAAGCCCCATCATACGCCTACAAGCCACCTCATCAACATAGCTATGAACCACCACACTCACAAGCCACCTACCAACACTCACCTCCATATGACCCTAACCCATATTCACCCCAGTTCCAATCCAATTACTCCCAAGAACCACCACTTCTCTATGCACTATGTCCATATCCATCGACTCAAGAATCACGGGAGCGTCTCAAGGAAACAGTGAAAAAATTTCATGCAACCCTTCACCAACTGGATCAAGCAATCAATCGATTACCTTCCCGACGTTCGAACACTCAAGGAACCCCCATGGCTTCATGTGAACAATCTAATGAAGAATGTAGCATGAAGGAGATACTAGAAACTCCAATGGACAGTAAGGAGCATGACTTTGTACTGGAACAAGTGGAGAAAGTTGAAATTATCGAAGAAGAAGAATTGGTTGAAGACTTAGGTGATGCTGAACCTCCATGGGAATCCAGAATTGTGGAGAATTTCGCCAAGGAATTCGCAATTGATGCTAAGGAGGATAGTGCACAGCCCCCAAAGCAGGTATCTTATGAAAAATTGGATGGAACAACTCAAGAAGCGAGTTTCTTTGATAATGATAATCACGAGTCAAGTTCTCCTAGTAATGAACTTGCATCCGCAAGTGAATTCTTTGAGACTGAAAAATCTTCCCCAAGTGAATACGAAGATGATGCGGAGGTAGAATTCTCTCAACCTCCAAATTATGACTTGAGTGATGAGGAGGATATCGAAGACTTTGATCAAGACGTGGTTACAGTTGAAGAAGTTTGCAAGAAAGTGGAAGAATTCACAGAAGAATACAAGGGAGTAGAGCTTGCAAAACCCCTGGAAACACCTTTTCCAAGGCCATTATCATCCAATACAAACTTCAAGTGGGTAAAATCCTTAGCCTTTATCTTTACATTTCCACTTGAATATGGTTTGTTTAAAACAGATGGCCAGCTTAGAGCTCTTTGCGGCTTTAAGAGTAAAAGAGAAATGGTTCGCACTCAGAGCTGGTATGCAAGATTCCATGAAGTTCCACACTTTAATTTGAGGTACAAGGATTGGCTTCGAGTTTAATTGCATGGGTCTCGGAAGATGTTTGGTCATCTTAGTGAGAATTCAAATCCCATACCGCCCGGCTAGAAAAATGTAGATCAAGACAAAGATGGTTACAAAAGTAATGTTTAGGATCCTGGAATCTATTCTGACATCTAGCACCCCGGGAGCCTGAAAACCTGTTTGAACTTACTCAAGGGTTTTACGTGCCTTGTTTGGGACCCCGGAGGCTGTTGGCATTCCAAACAGTGGTGGAGATTTTTGGATGAATTCAAGCACAAGCCACCATAACAGGGAGCTCAGCAAATGTCCAACTTAAGGACTTTAACCAAAAGTGCTAGGTGGGAGACAACCCACTATGGTATGATCATTTCTTTTTCACTTTTAATTTTATTTCGTTTTGTTTGTTTTTAAGTTTTATATTATTCTATTTTATTGAACCTGAAATTATTCGTAACATTCATATCGGCATTGCATTTTGCATCCTGCATAAAAAAAGAAAAAGAAGAGAGCACCCCACGCGTGTGCATGGGCCACGCATGGGCGTCGATTGCAAATCGACGTAACAATCCAACGCCCAAAAAGTTGGGCTGGAATCGTGCGGCTGTTGTGCGTTACGCACAAATTGATCTACTCGAACGCGTCAACGACGCGGTCGCGTCACTTTCACTTCACACACACCACGCGAAAGCGTGGGTGATGCGTACGCGTCGCATGAATATTATTGCCCCCTAAAAGGAAACAGAGAGTTGCGCCAAAACGACGCTGGAATTGTGCGTTTAGCATAATTCTGAGCGACGCGTATGCGTGCCCCACGCGTACGCGTCATTTTCATTACCCCTCAATGACGCGATCGCGTCAATGACGCGTTCGCGTCATTTCCCTTTTTGTCTCAATCACGCGATCGCGTGACCCACGCATTCACGTGGATTTGAATCCACTAACCCAACCCACGCGAAACCCTAACCCATTTCGCGTCACTTTCCCCCCAATCCCCCTCTGCACTCTCTCTTCTCCTCTTTCCAACCACCACCTTACCACCGCTCCACCCTCCCCTTCTTCTTCCCTCTTCCTTCCCCTCTCCCCTCCTCCCTCCACGACCCCAGCCCCATACCGGAGCCGCCCCAGTACCGCCACCACCACCCAGGACCTCCGGCCGACCACCAACCCCCATCACACTCACCCTCCTCGTCCCTTTCCTCTTCTTCTCCTAACCCTCCCCTATAACCCCCTTTCACCCCAAACCACCACACCGCCACCCTTCCCTGCCACCGAACCGCCGCCGTGACCGCCTCCCAGCACCACTGCGTCACCACCACCGCCATCTCTTTAATTCCATATTCCATACCTCTGCAAACCAGGTTCCGCCAAACGCCGATTCCGTTCCTAGTTTTTAGTTAATTCCGTAAATTTTTTTTCATATTATGTTCGAATTAGGATAGTTAGATATGCATGATCGTAGTGGATTTTAGGTGGTTAGGTAGCTAGGATGTGGTTAGTGGATTTAGGCCTGATAATTGCACCGTTCTTGTTAATTGTTTTATCTATTTCGCAATTTTGAATATGCTGTGATGATGATGTTGTTCATATGCTGCTCTTTACTATTCTTTGATGCAGATTGAGTTTGTTTATTCTGAATTCATGTGAATTACTATTTGTTACTCTTTCTTGCACTACCTTATTATCATATGAACTGTTTTTGCTGTTATTTATTACCTGGGAATATCCAATTTTTAGACGAAATGCTGCCCAAATTTTTTTCAGCATATTATTTCACTCAACTACCATTCATGAATTAGTTTTGGAAATTTCTAATTTTTCATTAAATGGTTTCAACCAAAACAATTCATGAATGCACAGGCTAGCTTTCTTATTCTTTCTAATTCCCTTATTCATTAAACAACATTATTGATGATTTCACTTTAATTTTGCATTTCTTTTCTATGATTAATCATCAATAATTTGTAATATTTACTTGAATTTGAGTTACTTGTTTTCAAATTTGTGCAATTTTAGTTAATTGGGAACCAAAACTCCATGCCACTTACTTTAACTTCATTTTTAACTCTTAACTACTTTAACTTTCTAACTTTTCTATTAGCTTTCAACTAACCACTTTCAAACCACTTCAAGGCATGATTACTATTTTTTTTGATTAACAAGAATTTCGCATATAATAAATTTTGGATTGTGATTTTCATTTCACTTAAATACAATTCAAAATTTTACATCTTTTTAACTCAATTCATGCTTATATTGCTACTTTATGCCTCTTTTGCCACTCTATGCCTAAATTGATAAATTCCTATTTGCTTACCTATTTTCCTGCATTAGTTCTTAAACTGGATCCTGAAATTTCTGCTTTTCAGGATGTCTGACCCTAAAAGAAAAGAAAAGGGCAAAGCAACCACTGGCAAAAGGAAAAGAGGAGAATCCTCTACCTCTATTTTGGATATCCTCCATGACGATTCCTGGCGGGAAAAGAACTTTACCCCGCAGGAAAAAGGCTGATCAGCTAATGCCTGCCACAGACCCTGTCAAGTTTGCCAACAGATACTGTGAGCTAAAGTATCAAGTTTTTGCAACTTCTAGGAACCTATACCTGGAAAGGACCCTCAAAATTCCAGAAGAACTCAAATAATACACTTAAGAACAAATTAAACAGAGAGGCTGGTTCTTCTTGGAAAGAAACTTGACTGAAGTCAACTCATCCTAGGTCAGAAAATTCTACTGTAACTACTTCAAAACGTCCCTGGATACAGTACAGCTTTGAGGAAAGCAAATTCTGATTACTGAGGAAGCCATTGAAGAAATCCTCCAACTTAGCCTAAGTCAGATTAGCTAGACGGTTACCAAAAGGCTGAGGAGGATATGAGATTCATGAGATTTGACTGGGACGCAGTCAAGAGGACTATAGCTCTTGATCCTACTGTCCCATGGGTCATGAGCAAGTCTACAGTGGCCCCAAAGGGAATTAAGCTCATTTATCTTAATGATGAGGCTCGGCTTTGGCAGCAGATTCAGAGTAACTCCGTGATGCTGAGCACTCATGAGACGGAGGTGCCAGCTACCATGATCACCCTCATCTGGTGTGTGATGGAGGGAAAAGACTTATATCTTCCCCGCTTTATCTGGTATTACATGGCCAGAGTCCATGTCAGAGGCACCCTCCCTTTTCCATATTTGATAACTCAGTTGGGCCGCCGAGATGAGGTGCCCTGGGAGCTAGCAGATGAGAAGCCAACCGCCACCGACTGCAAGAAGATCATCTATCATAGCAGGAAGTTCCAGGCCTTGGGTTACCGACCTCCTTTTCTCACTGACTCTGCTGAGGCAGCCACATCTTCTGCTGCTCCTTCAGCACCTACTGCCCCAGCCACCACTACTGCACCCTCACCTGCCTCAGAGCCCATCTACCACCTCGTGCATCGCCTATTTGACCGGTTAGACCAGATGGAACACCGCAACCAGCGGCGATATGAGAGATCTGAGCGTCGCAGCAAGCGACTCTATGAGCATTTAAAGTTGATGATCTGATCTGGCCACCATGACATTCCCTCCGAGCCTGACACCCCTTCTGAGCCATCTGAGGAGGAGGCGGACGATCACGAGAAGGAGGCACGTGCAGAGGCTAAGCAGGCAGGACCTGAGCAGACTGCACCACATCATGAGGAGCCCCATCAGATACAGCCGGCTGATCCAGAGATTCCTCTACGGACAGAGCCTCCGCTTCAGCAGGCAGATCCTCCGACACTCATAGAGACTGCAGACCCTCAGGCCACCACCGAGACACCAGCAGCACATCCTTCCGGAGATGCCACTTCTTCACACACACAGTTTGATAGAGCATCGAGGACGATGCTATTATTTTAGTGTGGGGAGGTCGCCATCTCCGACGAACTTTATTTTGGTGAACCACTTTCAGACTCTCTTTTATCCTATTTTTATTTTTTTTCTGTATTTTTATTTTTATTTTTATTTTATCTTATCTTATTTATCTTTTAGTACTTGCACATTTTTCTTTTGCTGTATTTTTACTTTATTTCTGTATTTTTCACTTTGGTGTATATATATATATATATATCTTAGATATTTAGTTTAGTTTGCACTTTTAGCTTATTAAGTTGTGATATAGAAAATATAGATTAATTAGCTTAGTTTACCCTTTTAGCATAAGATAATTTTGTTTAATTAAAAATAAAAGAGTAAACTAGAAACTTTTAGTTTAACATAATCACAACAATCCACACACTATATATATATATATAGCAATAAATGTTGGTTAATTGACAACATTTTTCAAGGAAAATACTTATTTTATAAAAAGCCATTCTAAGATTCACATTGAGTTGAGTGAAAACTCTTGATTTCTACTTGCATGACATACATAACTGATATATGGTTTTTGAGCTAAAGAACACACAACCTGTGAGTTTTTGAGCTTAATTGTATGGTTACATTCAACCATAAATTTCATTCCTGTGTGTTTCGCACTTCTTTTCTATGCTTGTAATCTTAACTTTGTTTCAATCTATATGTCCAATATAGAATGTAGATACATACATGCATGTGATTGAGGCCATTGCTTGTTTTGCTCACTTATCCCAAATAAGCCTACCTCCTACATCACCCTTGTTAGCCTCCTTGAGCCTTTTAATCCCCTTTTATTCTATAACCACATCACTAGCCTTAAGCAGAAAAATAAATTAAAATTCCCAAGTTGAATCCTTGGTTAGCTTAAGATAGAGATTGTGTATCCACTAAGTGTGGGGAAACGTGGGAACATGGGTTGATAGGAAAGGATTAAATTAGTAAAATAATCATAAATTTGGGAGTATGCTCATGTGAAACCAATTTAAATTAAAATACCATGTGCATTGATATATGTTGTGTTTATGTTAAAAAAAATCCTTTTTAATCATATAAATAAATAAGGGGACAAAATTACCCCAATAATAAGTTTATTGAAGAAATCAATGCACATGAGGTAAAATCAAAATAAAGTTGGTACATGAGTATGTAATAAGAAAGTGAAAAATTGGGAAGACCAGGATAATTTTAAATTTTTATAGAGAATGTATATGTTAGGTGAGATCTTAGACTAATCAGGGATTCAATTTATAGCTCACTTAGCCTTATATATATCCTCACCTTTACCTTGGCCCCATTACAACCTTCAAAAAGACCTCATGATGTTTGTATGTATACATTATATATTTGTTGATTGGTTAGATGAAGAACAAAGTTTTAGAAAGCATGAATAGAAAAGAATAGAGTGATTAACCCCAAACACTGAGTGATTAGAGAGTAAACACAAAAATCCAGTGAGGGTTCAATAGCTCATCTCCATATATCCCTATTTAATTATTAATTGTCTTGCAAGTTTGTGAATTCCTTTAACTCAACTCAATTGTGAAAGTGCTTTAACATGATTTAGGTTTGGCTATGCATATATGATTCCTTGAAAATTTAAATCAAATTAACCACATGTAAGCTCTATATATATAGGTGGATAGTAATTAGAATTGCATGATTCATTTAGGTAGCTTGCATTTAGAATAGATTGCATTGCATAAGATTCCACCATTCTACCTTCACTTTTTTTTCTCTTGGATTTAGCATGAGGACATGCTTGATACGCGGAAAACTTGTCTCGCAACAAATTTCCTTCGGCAAGTGTACCGAATTCGTCGTCAAGTAAAAACTCACAATAGAGTGAGGTCGAATCCCACAGAGATTGATTGATCAAGCAACTTTAATTAAAGGAATGTTCTAGTTGAGCGAACCAGAATTTGAGTTGGGAATTGCAGAAAATTAAATGGCGGAAAAGTAAATAATGGAAACAATAAATGCTGGAAATAAAGAGCTGAATGTAAATGGCAGAAAGTAAATTGCAGAATCTTAAATGGGGATGGGGCAATTATAAAAGTAAATGGCAGAAATTAAAGAGAATGGGTAAGATCAGAAATGGGGAGTTCATTGGGCTCAGGAGATGTTGCATTCTCCGGATCAAGTTTATTTCCATCTCTTCCTCAATCAATGCATTCATTGATCTCCTTGGCAATCTTAAGTAATCGAATTACAATTCCTTGTTCAATCTTTCAAATCTTGATCAATAGCCAATTCCTTGGTCAATTGCTCATGAGAAGAGATGAAGTATGGTCACTGATTATACCACATGCATTTCCCAAATCAAGTGTTGGAAGGATTATAGTCACATATCCATCCACACCCAATTTGGTCCAGCATGAGAAAGCATTTCTAGCATGATCCCTTCATTCCTCTTTCAAGGTTCAGAAGAGATCCAAGTATGAATAGCTTCTTTTCCAAGATAACTACCCAATTGGATGAAGATCGAAAGCTTTCTAGTAAAATCAAGAGAAAAGATAGAAGAAGGAGAATGAAAACTAAAATTGATCCATCAAATTACAACAGAGCTCCCTAACCCAATGAAAGGGGTTTAGTTGTTCATAGCTCTGGAAAATGAAAGCAAAGATGGAGAATACATGCTGAAAGTAAACTAGAAGTGCAGAGAAAGTAAAATACAGAGAGTAATTCTAGGCCAAAGGCTCCCTAAAGTTTCCAGCTCTCCAAACTAATTCAAAGCTACTCCTATATATACTACTCTTCTGATCTTCTAGTTGGCTCTTCAAGTCTTGGGTATGGGCCTTTGGATCTTGAGTTTGAAGCAGTTATCTTCATCATTGGGCTTAGCTTTGCTTGCAGAGAGAAATTGTGAAGTAGGCAGGGACTTTTAGCTCAGGACGTTAGTGGTGTTAACGTTAAGTGAAAGTGTGGGTTCGAGAACGTTAGTAACAATTACCTTTTTCACTAACGTTGCTCACCCAAGTATGAGCCACGTTAACCTCAACGTTAGTGGCACAAACGTTACCACTAACGTTGCCTCTTTGTCCTTCGCACACGTTATTGGGACTTACCTTTCCCAATAACGTTGATAGGCCTCCCTCTTCCCTACGTTAGAGTCCACGTTAACTTAGTTAACGTGGCTCTTAACGTAAGCTCGCCAATCCTTCGAGAACGTTAGTGACACTTACCTTTGTCACTAACGTTCCAATATGCCCCTCTTTCTCACACTAGAGTCCACGTTAACTAAGTTAACGTGGCTTCTAACGTAGTCATGCTAGCCATCTCCAACGTTAGTGACAAAGGTGAGTGTCACTAACGTTGGCCTTATTGTCTTCTTCCACGTTAGAGTTCACGTTAACTAAGTTAACGTGGGAGTTAACGTGGCTTATAGAAGCTTGGCCAACGTTAGTGACAAAGGTGAGTGTCACTAACGTTGGCCTTATTGTCTTCTTCCACGTTAGAGTTCACGTTAACTAAGTTAACGTGACTCTTAACGTGGGCTATGATGGCTTCGAGGGCGTTATTGGCGATTACTTTTCTCATTAACTTTGCAAGTTAGCTCCCATTCCATGTTAGAGGTCACGTTAGTTAGATTAACGTGGCTGCTAACGTGGTTCTTCCTTGCTTCTTTTGTACTGAAATCAAGCAATAAAGTGCATCAAAGTTCTAATCTAAGTCATGGGAAATGCAACATCCAATTTGTCATTAAATTCATGCAAAATCCTCATGAAATCATGTAAAGTGCACAATGAATGCTTGAATCAAGATGGAAGTGAATATCTACCCAAAAAGAGCTTATTTTCTAAGAAAATGCATGAAACTACCCTAAAAACAGTAAAGAAAAGGTCAGTGAAACTGGCCAAAATGCCCTGGCATCACAACACCAAACTTAAAGCTTGCTTGTCCCTAAGCAAGTACTGGAACAAGAGAATGATGAATGGAATGCCAAGAGAAATGAGTCATTCTTGTGGAAGTCATGTTTCTGGTTTTATGGTGGTTTCATGCATAGCAACTTAGGTTCATTCCTTCACTGGCTTTCAGACCTTTATCATGTCCTAGAATACGCACTGTGATTGCATCCCATGAGACTTTTATTCATTGATCCTTTTGTTGTCATTTCAGGGCTTATTTGTGTTCTTAGGCTAAGTGCTCGTAAGGGGGCAACTCTTTAAAATAAGCTTTCAGCCAATACTCCCGAACCAGTTGGTTCAAGGTGCTAGGTGTTGAAGCACCCCTAAGGACTTACTTCCTCAAGTCTCTCCCCCATACATACACACCACAGGCACATGGTTTGTTTGTTTTCTTTCCTTGAGGTCTTGGTGTCCAGCCCCTCTTTGGGTTACTAAATGTTCTGTAGCAAAGATTGCTCTTGATAGTGGACTTTCAGCTGATAATCCCGGGTTAGTTAACCCAAGTTACCAAGTGATAAAGCACCCCTGAGAGCTTAGTAATCCAAGCAGATCCTTGGTACAGGAACACCACAGACACATCCCTCAAGACTCAAACCCTTGGTGCCTAGCCTCTTTTCTTGCTATTTTTCTTTTATTCTTCAACTTTGATTGTTCTTTCCCTTTTTCTTATTAGGATCTTGTTATTTAGCTAGTCTCATGGGTATGTTCAAAGCATAGTATTCATGATAGATAGTTGTCTTCCCACCTTGTGGTTGAACCAACTTAGCTAACTTATGATCACACCACAAACTCAGGAACTTACTCCATAGTATGAACTCCACTCTGGTCTTTTATAAAAACACTCATTCTCTTTTCATTTGATTCAAAAGGACAAGCATACAAATAAGTAAGGAAATGATGCAGTAATGACATTCACACTAGCAAACACAGCCCTAATCAACAAAAAGTTTAAAAGACAGAATTGAAAAAGGTTCAAACTAACATGGAAGCATGTTCTATTTCATACAAGATCTTCCTTATTTAAAGCATAGAAGAAGATGGACCAAAGAAGGAACTCCACCACCTTTTACTCATGTGGATGCCCATGCTCCCCTTCTTGCTTGTCCTCTTTGTGTCCATCTTGAGTGCTCGTACTCTCACTCCCTTTGCTCTTTCCAATCAACTTCTTCCAGAAACCACCATCTTCCATCTTCTTCTTTAGTGTTTCCTTCTACTGTTTCACTTTCCTTTTTTCTTGTTCTACAAAATCTTTTTGAACCTCATCATATGTAGGGATAGCATAGTATAGATGATGCATATGACTAGAGATGTAGTTTAACTTGGCTTGAGTGTTTACGTTGAACTCCTCCCTATGTAGTTGTCGTCCTTCATTAACTACAGTGAACTCATTGAATGCTTTCATATGAGCTATTTGCCGCTGATTGAGTTCTTGCAAGTGTTTATCTTGACGTTCTTGTCTCTCAGTAACTTGGTGGATGGCTTGAGTGAGCTGGGAGTAGTGTTCCTGTTGCTGCTCCATTTGTTGTTTCTTCCACTCTTCTTGTTGGCTCATCCAGTTGGACTGAAGGTTTAGTATTTGCTCTTGTCCTTCCATATGTCTCATCCCCAAATCTTTAATGGCTCTTAGAAGGTGATTCATATTCAAGTTGGCTGGTTCATGATGTTCTTCTTGTTGATATTCTTCCTGATGAGATTCCTCTTGATGAGCTCCTTCTTTCGCTTTTTGCTTTCCTATTTGGGGTCTTCTTTGTTGTTGGGCGGGAGTAGTATAGATCAGACGCTGGAGCGTAACTAGCCTCCTAGGATTCACCCAGTCTGGATTGCTATCCTCGAAGACTACCTTGGCTCTTGTACACAATCTGAGAATAGTGCTGGGGTACCAAAGCCTGGCACCCGAATCAACCTTCTCAGCTGACTCTTGAATCCTCTCAGCTATGAGTTCATGCACATTGATTTCTCCATCTTGCAATGTACTATAGTTGCTCGATTAATATTGACCTCTGAATTATTTGCAGCTGGGAGGATAGACCTCCTTACGAGTTCAAACCATCCCTTGGCTTCCGATCTAAGGTCTCCCCTCTTGATGAACCGGGGTCTCCCATCTGCATATCTCTTCCAGTCAGCTGCTATAACACAGATGTCAGTCACGATTTCTGTGAGCTCATCATTGTTAGGGCTCTTACTTATCCTTGCATGATAACTGAGCTCATCAAAATGTGGTGATTTCAGGTGAAGAGTTCTTGTTATAGCATTTGGGCTGAAGTCCACCTCCTTTCCTCTTACGTAGCTTTTGAAGGTTGGGACCTTGGTTTTGTCTTCTCTAACCACATTTGCATAGAACTCTTTGATGAGGTTTGCATTGATCTTCCCCTCTGGATTCGTGAGCCTTTGCCACCCTCTTTGTTCAATTTTCTCCCGAATCTGTGGGCACTCGTCTTCATTGAGTTGGAAGGTTAACTCAGGCAGTATCTTTTTGAGCTTTATCCGCTCAAATTCTTGTTCATGGAACGCAGTTTTGAATCTCTTCTCATCGAAAGGAATGCTCTCCATTGGTTCCTTCCTCTTTTGCCTCTTGGAGCTTGATGATGCCATGAATTTGAGTTGGAAGGTACTGATAGATGAGGAATTTGGTTGGTTAGAACGAGGTGTGATGAAGGAGTTTTGGATGCCGAAAGTGTGAAGTGTGGAGAGTGGGAATTTGAGTGTGAGGGGTAAGTACGCACTAGGACTCACTTATATAGGGAGATGATGAGGGGATGAAAGGTATGGATTGATGTGGTGGTTGTTGGATGGACGGATGGGGTTTTGCAGAGCATGAGCACAAGGATCCTCATCTTTATGAGGGCTATTGGTTCGGTCTTCAAGGGTCTCCTTTCTTCAATGTTGCATGGCAACATTTTCCAATGCTCCCCCTTGGGGCACGTGTATTGTATCCTCCTTTTGTGGTGTCCGAACCTTCTTCATTTAATTGCCCAATCAATCCCCTTCAATGCTCCTTTCCTTTTCCCTATAAAAATAAAATAAGAAAAATCAATATCATTGAGAAATTAAACTTTATGGCTAGAATAATAAAGAAAAAAAAACTAGATTGTTTATTCATGAATACCAACTAACTAACTAATTGTGTATCCTTATATGCACATTGGTGGCACCTTGGGTGACACCAAACTTAGTTTGTAGCACTGTGATGAAAAAGTTTTGTTTAAGGCTCCACGACTAGCATGCTCTGAATTGCATTCATGCTCTCTCGGTATGCCTTGAACACCAAACTTATTCTTCACTATATACTGCATAACAAGGATTTCACCAAGTGTTAGTCAAGTTTGGGTTGGAATTCATAAAAATTGACTTATTAACTATTTTCTAAAAGCATATAAAACATGGGTTGCCTCCCATGAAGCGCTTCTTTAGCGTCACTAGCTTGACGTTTCGCCCTTCATCAGGGAGGTCGATAGTGCTTCAAGTCTTCTCCTCTGGCAGTAGACCTATATCCAGTAGTTGTATCAATGATATCTACATGTTCCAAGGAGAGAACTCTATTGATAGCGAAGATCTTAGGTAGCTGAGATGGTACAGTGGGGAGATCAGGGGGGATATCTGGGAAGTAAGCTGAGATCACTTTATCCCCTGGAGAGAAGTCTTCTATATGGATCTTCTTGTTCCTCCACCTCCTTGGTACCTTCTTCTTTGTTCCTTGTGATGTTGCCTTGCTCTTTGTGGCCTCTTCTTCTAAAGGAATTTTGATGTTGTCTTCACATGCCTCTGGTGGTTTAGGTTCCTCCAGCTTTTCCATGAGCTGTGACAACTACTTGTTTCCTTGTCCATCAACCAAGGGAATCTCCGGATGAGCTTGTTGTTCTTCAGTACTTATCTCTTCCTTCAGTATCTCACTGTGATCCTTCCTTAGTTCCTTGTTCTCTTGATCTGTTTCTTGTGAGTGTTTGAAAACAGTGAAGGCGAGCTGTTCATCATGGATCCTCAAGATTAGCTCCCCTCGCTCCACATCTATGAGTGCTCTGGCTGTAGCTAGGAATGGTCTTCCCAATATGATTGGGTGAGTGTGACTCTCTTCCATGTCCAATATGACAAGTCTGTTGGGAGAAAGTATTTCCCAAACTTTACCAACACATTTTCCACTACTCCTATTGCTTGTTTTTGAGTTTTGTCAGCCAGCCTGATGACTACATCTGTGGGTATTATCTCATTGATCTGCAGCCTCTTCACAAGGGATAAGGGCATTAAGTTGATGCTTGCTCCCAAATCGCAGAGTGCTCTATCAAATATTGTTTCTCCTATGGCACAGGGTATGTGAAAACTCCCTGGGTCCTTTCTTTTTGTAGGCAACTCTGGTTGAATGAGGGCGCTGCACTCCTTGTTCATCACTATAGTTTGGCCTTCCTTGAGTGAGCTTTTCCTGGGAAGCAGTGCCTTCATATACTTGATGTATGCAAGCATTTGTTGGATGGTCTTGATGAATGGTATGTTTACATGCAGAGATGCAAACAAGTCAAGAAATCTTGAGTATATTCTCTTCTCCACAGCACCATTGAGTTGTTGGGGAAATGGTGCATAGAGTCTCAGCAGCTCCTGTTGTGAGATTTTTGGTTCTTGGTGATCTTTTTTCCTCTCCTCTGCTGAGGTATCTCCAGGTTGTTCTGACGGCTTGCTTGGCTTGTCCTCGATCTCCTTATCACTTATAGTGACCATCTTGCAATCTTCCCATCTTACCTTCTTTGTTTCACCTCTCGGATTTTTCTCTGTGTCACTTGGGAAGCTATCAGTAGGTTTGGGAATCTTTTCAGATAAGTATCCCACTTGAAATTCCAGCCTCTTGATGGTGTCTCCCTGGTTCTTGATGCTAGCTCGCACCTCCTTTTTGAATACCTTGTTGTCTTGAATCTCTTTGCCTATGCCTTCAAGTAGATTCTCAATCTTTGAGAGTCTGTCATCAATTGATGGGTGATTGGGATTAGAAGTGGAAGGATGAGGAGTGTTATTTTGGTTTTGATATGGATGTGGAGAGGTGTTGTTATGGTGGTGTTGATATGTTCTCTGTGTGAATTGTTGGTGAGCTGCATTGTTGTTGGGGTTGTGACGTCTCTGATCTTGGCCTTGATCTTGTTGATTCCCCCACCCAAAGTTTGGGTGATTCCTCCAACCAAGGTTGTAGGTCTTGGAGTATGGGTCATGATTTTGTCTAGGTGAATTTCCAATGTAGTTGGCTTGCTCCTGCTCACTCTCTGCCTCTGCATTCACTCCCTCTTGGGTTGTTGATGAGGTGGTGATTGCTGCTACTTGGTTCCTCTCCATCTTCTTGGTGAGGTAAGCTAATTGCTTGGTTATGAGCTTGTTTTGAACCAGCAGTGCATCCACATTGTTTAGCTCCATCACTCCTCTAGTGTTCCCTCTTTCAGAAGCATAGAAATAGTCATTTTCTGCTACAGTCTCAATGACATCTATGGCTTCCTCAATGGTCTTCTTCTTGTTCAGAGATCCTCCAGATGAATGGTCTACTGCCTTCTTTGATTCATAAGAAAGGCCTTCATAGAAAATGTGTAGCTGCACCCATTCATTGAACATATCTGGTGGACACCTCCTTGTCAGGTCCTTAAACCTCTCCCATGCTTCATATAGAGTCTCACCATCTTGTTGCCTGAAAGTTTGGACCTCAGCTCTCAGTCTGTTGATTCTTTGGGGAGGATAGAATCTGGCTAAAAATTTGTTCACCACATCTTTCCAAGTTGTCAAACTCTCCTTCGAAAAAGACTCCAGCCACTTGGCTACCTTATCCTTGAGTGAGAATGGAAATAAGAGCAGTCGATAGGCGTCAGGATGAACACCATTAGACTTCACCATGTCACATATCCTCAGGAAGGTGGTTAGATGTTGATTGGGGTCTTCTTGGACTCCTCCTCCGAACGAACAGTTGTTCTGAACAAGGGTGATGAGCTGCGATTTTAATTCAAAATTATTGGCATGGATGGTCGGCTTTTGAATGCAACTTCCACAGTTTCCTGGGTTTGGATTGATGTAAGAGCCTAAAACTCTTCTCTCCTCCCCAGCATGATTTGCTCGACCTTCTCTACCATGGTTGTGAGCCTCTTCTTCATGATGGTTTTCCATGTTTTCTTCCATGTTTGGTTCAAAGTATTCCTCCTCTTCCTCGGCACCCACTACTCGTTTTTCTCTTGCTTCCCTCCTTAATCTAAGGTAGGTCCTCTCAGGTTCTGAATCAAAGGAAGTTGAAGCCCCGCTTCTTCTCCCTGTCATACAACCAACAAAGCACAAGCAAAGAAAATAGATGCAGGAAGTATTTCTGTTAGAATTACTGTTAGTGTGAGTGATGCAATATATCAAACAGTTAGTGGGTCAGTGAACTGAATTGTAAATAACTAAAAAAACGAAAAAGTAGGGGGAGGGGAAGAAATTAACTAAAACTGAAAGTAAATTACTCAAACAGAAAATTAAATCAAACAAACTAAAAATGCTCAATCTAGTTATCCTCCAATTTAATCATTGTTGATTCAAAATCAATCCCCGGCAACGGCGCCATAAACTTGATACACGAAAAACTTGTCTCGCAACAAATTTCCTTCGACAAGTGTACCGAATTCGTTGTCAAGTAAAAACTCACAATAGAGTGAGGTCGAATCCCACAGAGATTGATTGATCAAGCAACTTTAATTAAAGGAATGTTCTAGTTGGGTGAACCAGAATTTGAGTTGGGAATTGCAGAAAATTAAATGGCGGGAAAGTAAATAGTGGAAATAGTAAATGCTGGAAATAAAGAGCTGAATGTAAATGGCGGAAAGTAAATTGCAGAATCTTAAATGGGGATGGGGCAATTATAAAAGTAAATGGCAGAAATTAAAGAGAATGGGTAAGATCAGAAATGGGGAGTTCATTGGGCTCAGGAGATGTTGCATTCTCTGGATCAAGTTCATTTTCATCTCTTCCTCAATCAATGCATTCATTGATCTCCTTGGCAATCTTAAGTGATCGAATTACAATTTCTTGTAATTCAATCTCTCAAATCTTGATCAATAGCCAATTCCTTGGTCAATTGCTCATGAGAAGAGATGAAGTATGGTCACTGATTATACCACATACATTTCCCAAATCAAGTGTTGAAAGGATTATAGTCACATATCCATCCACACCCAATTTGGTCCAGCATGAGAAAGCATTTCTAGCATGATCCCTTCATTCCTCTTTCAAGGTTCAGAAGAGATCCAAGTATGAATAGCTTCTTTTCCAAGATAACTACCCAATAGGATGAAGATCGAAAGCTTTCTAGTAAAATCAAGAGAAAAGATAAAAGAAGGAGAATGAAAACTAAAATTGATCCATCAAATTACAACAGAGCTCCCTAACCCAATGAAAGGGGTTTAGTTGTTCATAGCTCTGGAAAATGAAAACAAAGATGGAGAATACAAGCTGAAAGTAAACTAGAAGTGCAGAGAAAGTAAAATACAGAGAGTAATTCTAGGCCAAAGGCTCCCTAAAGTTTCCAGCTCTCCAAACTAATTCAAAGCTACTCCTATATATACTACTCTTCTAATCTTCTAGTTGGCTCTTTAAGTCTTGGGTATGGGCCTTTGGATCCTGAGTTTGAAGCAGTTATCTTCATCATTGGGCTTAACTTTGCTTGCAGAGAGAAATTGTGAAGTAGGCAGGGACTTTTAGCTCAGGACGTTAGTGGTGTTAACGTTAAGTGAAAGTGTGGGTTCGAGAACGTTAGTGACAATTACCTTTTTCACTAACGTTGCTCACCCAAGTATGAGCCACGTTAACCTCAACGTTAGTGGCACAAACGTTACCACTAACGTTGCCTCTTGGTCCTTCGCACACATTATTGGGACTTACCTTTCCCAATAACGTTGATAAGCCTCCCTCTTCCCTACGTTAGAGTCCACATTAACTTAGTTAACGTGGCTCTTAAGTGGGCTATGATGGCTTCGAGGGCGTTATTGGCGATTACTTTTCTCATTAACTTTGCAAGTTAGCTCCCATTCCATGTTAGAGGTCACGTTAGTTAGATTAACATGGCTGCTAATGTGGTTCTTCCTTGCTTCTTTTGTACTAAAATCAAGCAATAAAGTGCATCAAAGTTCTAATCCAAGTCATGGAAAATGCAACATCCAATTTGTCATTAAATTCATGCAAAATCCTCATGAAATCATGTAAAGTGCACAATGTATGCTTGAATCAAGATGTAAGTGAATATCTACCCAAAAAGAGTTTATTTTCTAAGAAAATGCATGAAAATACCCTAAAAACAGTAAAGAAAAGGTCAGTAAAACTGGCCAAAATGCCCTGGCATCAATGCTATTATTTAAGTGTGGGGAGGTTGATAAACTCCTATTTTATGATTCATCTTGTGCTCAAATTGAGTATTTTTATCAATTCTTCACCCACTTATTCATATGAATTGCATGGTTTTATTTTTCCTTCCTTATTTTATGATATATGTGAAAACATGTTTCGTATGCTTTAAAAATATTAATTTTAATTATCCTTTATTACCATTCAATGCCGTGATCTGTGTGTTAAGTATTTTCAGACTATATAGGGCAGGAATGGCTTAGAAGACAGAAAGGAAACATACAAAATTAGAAGGAAAGAACAAAAATGGAGTTTTGAAGAAAAAGGCAGCGACGCGTACGCATGGACGACGCGGACGCGCGCCTAGCGCAAAATGGAAGCGACGCGTACGCGTGGACGACGCGGACGCGTGCCTTGAGCAGAACGCAGATGACGCGTACGCGTGACTGACGCGTACGCGTGACAAGGAAAAACTCCAAATGACGCGACCGCATGACCCACGTGAATACGTGACAGACGCCACGTGCAGAAAATTACAGAAGTCGCCCCCAGCGATTTTTGGGCCCTTTATCGGCCCAAATCCAAGCCAGAAACATAGAATATAAGCCAGAGAATGGAGGAATCAAAAGCGAGAGAATAGACAACATTTATTATTTATAACTTTAGGTTTTAGATGTAGTTTTTAGAGAGAGAGAGGCTCTCTCCTCTCTCTTAGATTTTTAGGATTAGGTTTCCTTTTAGCTTATGGTTATTTCTTCAATCCAGGTTCAATGTTCGCAACTTTAATTTTATGTTCTCTTTTACTTTTAGATACTCTAATGCTTTTATTTGCTAATTACTTATGTTGCTAAATTGGCTTATGAATATTTTCATGTTAGATTTGAATATTCTATTTAATATAATTTGAGATATTTCAGATTTATGATTGTTTTACTCTATTTATAATGCTTTCAATTTAATTTAAGATTTATTCCCTTTTTACTTTGGTTAAGTAATTGGTAACACTTGAGTTATCAGACTCAGCAGTTGATTGAAAATTGGGAATTGCTGATTGATTTGGATCACTCTAAAGCTAGTCTTTCCACAAGAGTTGACTAGGACTTGAGGATCAAATTGATTGGTCCACTTGACTTTTCTTTATTTAGTAAGGGTTAACTAAGTGGGAGCAATAACAATTCTCATCACACCTGATAAGGATAACTAGGATGGGATTTCCAGTTCTTATACCTTGCAAGAGATTTTTATAATTATTAATTTATTTTTCTTGTCATTTAAATTACTTGTTCCTTATTTCAAAAACCCAAAAATATACAAATTTCCATAACCAATAATAAATCATTCTTCCCTGCAATTCCTTGAGAGACGACCCGAGGTTTAAATACTTCGGTTATAAATTTTATTGGGTTTTGTTACTTGTGATAACCAAACTTTTGTACGAAAGGAATTCTTGTCGGTCTAGAAGCTATACTTACAATGGGAATTTATTTGTGAAAATTCTAGATCACGCGAGAGTTTTGTTTGTCAAGCTCTGCTGAGTTTTATAGATCAATAAAAGCATTACTGTTCTATTTCAATTCGTGTTTGATTCTCTCCTCAGATGAATCTTCATTCTTCAACCTTATGAATGAGTTGAACCGTCACAAGTTATCTTTATTCTACATGGGTTCAGTGAGCATCTTTCATCGGATACCAATGAATTACTAGCTTGAGGATACATCTCTTAGACGGCTAATCCACGACTTCATTGGGGACTTCTCGAGAAATCAGTTCAGCCGAGGTATAGGGAGATTAGGGTCTTTGTGGTAAAGGCTAGAATCAAGGCGCAGCATTCTCTGATCTGGAAGATTCGACCTTGTCTATGGCGTTTTGAGTAGGATCACCAAGGGGATGGACTGCAGGAGCTTCACCCTCATTCAGACTGGATGCGCACTAAACCTGGTGTTCAGCCTAGAGTAAGATTGGCGGCCTCTCAATCGGCGTTGATCACATACAGCCTGCTATAGAAGAAATCATTCACAATTAGAGTAAACAGTAAGAAAGTATTTATCCAGAAGAATAAAGCATCTCCGAAGCCTTAACCATCTTCTTATCATTGAATTCAACCACTGAGTAACGTTATATTTATTTTACTTTTATGCGCTTAAACAACTACACAACTTTTCTATCCGCCTGACTAAGATTTACAAGATAACCACTGTTTGATCCAAGCCGACAATCCTCGTGGGATCGACCCTGACTCACCTCAGGTATTACTTAGACGACCCAGTGCACTTGCTGTTGCTGGTTTAGTTATGTGAAGTTAAATTCCACGCACTAAGTTTTTGGCGCCGTTGCCGAGGATTGTTCGAGTTTGAACAAACTAACGAATTATTTTGTTGCTTAGATTAGGTATTGTTTTTAATTTTGTTTGAGTCTTTTATTTTTTTTTCGAAAAAATAAAAAAAATTTTCAAAAATAGTGTCTTTTGTTTGAGTCTAGTGTCAAATCTTAAGTTTGGTGTCCATTGCATGTTCTTTAATTACTTTGAATTTTTCGAGTTTGCTCTTGGTATTCTTCTTAGTCTTCAAGTTGTTCTTATTTTTCTTCTTGTTTTGATCTTTAAAATTTTAAGTTTGGTGTCTTTAGGTGTTTTTCTTTAAGATTTTCGAAACCTAGTGTCTTTAGATCTAAAAATTTTAAGTTCGGTGTCATTTAGTTGTTTTTCTCTTTCTTCATTAATTCAAAAAGAATAAAAATATCTTTTCTATCTTTTTACTCTAATTTTCGAAAATTGCAACAAAAATTTCAAATTTTAATTTCAAAATCATTATCTTATCTTATCTTAATTTCAAATCCTTTAAAAAACATATCTTTTTCAAATCACTATCTTATCTTTTTATCTTTCTTTAAAATTCAAAAATCTTATCTTATCTTATTCAAATTTTAAAATTCAATTTCAAAATTTAAAATTTAAAATTTAAAATTTCAAGTTTCAAAATCAAATCAAAATTTCAAATCTTATCTCTTTCAAATCTTTTCAAATTCCTATCTTATCTTTTCTAATTTTAAATTTTAAAATAAAATCTTTTCTAATCTTCTATCTTATCTTAATTTAAAATATTTCTTAATTAGTTACTTGTTTTCTCTTTCTTCTTTTTCTAAACTTCCTAACTAATTCTCCTTTCTCTCCTTTTTCGAAAACTACCTTCTAATTTTCAAATATTTTTAATTAATTAAGCTTTTATTTTTGAATTTAATTAATAAATAAAAAATAAAAACAAAAATAATCTAATTCTATTTTATCTTTACTTCTTTCTTCTACCTTTCTTTGACCATGAATCCAAATGGGAATGAACAGTTCAGAAGAACTTTGGGGTCCTACATGTCCCCCAGTCCTGACTTCTATAGGAGAAGTATTAATATACTTCCCATTGGAGTAAGTAACTTTGAGCTCAATCCTCAGCTCATTATTCTGGTGCAGCAAAACTGTCAGTACTCTGGACTTCCACAGGAAGAACCTGCTGAGTTCTTGGCAAACTTTCTACAAATTGCTGACACAGTACACACTGAGAGAGTATATCAGGATGTTTATAGACTGCTACTTTTTTTCTTTGCTGTAAGAGACCAAGAAAAGAGGTGGTTGGATAACCAGCCCAAATCTAGCTTGAAAACATGGAAATAGCTAGTAGATAAGTTTCTAAATCAATACTTTCCCCCAAGGAAGTTGACCCAGTTAAGATTGGATATTCAAGACTTCAAGCAAGAGGACAATGAATCTCTTCATGATGCCTGGAGAGGTATAGGAGAATGCTTCGGAAATGCCCCACTGAAATATTTTCAAAATAGGTGCAATTAGACATCTTCTATTATGGCCTTACAGACATGGCCTGGATGTCTTTAGACCACTCTGCTGGTGGCTCTATACATATGAGGAAAACAATTGAAGAGGCTCACGATCTTATTGAGATAGTTGCCACTAACCAGCATCTGTACTCTGCTACTGAGACTTCTATGAAAGGAGAGGTTAAGGTAATATCTACTGAACCTAACCCTCTAGAACAGGATGGCCCATTGACTCAGCAACTACACGCCCTTGCCCGATAATTACTGGAATTACAAGAGGCTTTGAGAGAAACTCAGGCTTCCAGTAGGAATGTAAAAGCCCAACTAAGTCAAACAAGGCAGCAGTTATCTAAGTAGATAACAGAAGAGTGTCAAGCCATTCAACTGAGGAGTGGGAAATCATTAAACACCCAACCTCAGTATAACAGGAGATCAAAGAAATAAAATCTAACAAAGGGATACCAGACTGATATCCAAGACATCTCTGAGGGCGTTGAACGCCCAAAGAGGAATGTCATTAGCGTTCAACTCCAAGAAGGGGGCATCCACCCCTAGCGTTGAACACCCAATTGGGGGCAGCAATCTTGGTGTCCAATGCCAAGAAGAGATATCCACTCTTGGCATTGAATGCCCAACAAGAGACAGTGTTCCTGGCGTTGAACGCCAGGAAGGGGGCAGCAACAAGGGTGTTGAACGCCCAAATAAGGGTAGTCAGACACATACAAGTGCTGACAACACCCCTCATAAGCAAGTTAGAAACCCCCCTTCTAGTACATTAGGCACTCAGCCTACATAAACTAAGATTGATGAGTACAAGGCCAAGATGCCATTTTCTCAGAAACTCCATCAAGCAGAAAGTGATAAACAATTTGGCCGCTTTGCAGATTATCTCAGATCATTAGAGATCAAGATCCCTTTTGCAGAGACTCTTGAACAGATACCTTATTATGCCAAGTTCATAAAGGACATCTTAAGTCATAAGAAATATTGGAGAGAGGTAGAAACAGTCCTCCTCACTGAAGAATGCAATGCATTCATTCAAAAGAGCTTACTAGAGAAACTTAAGGATCCTGGCAGCTTTATGACACCATGCACCTTGGGAGACGCCTGCACAAAGAGAGCCTTGTACGATATTGGGGAAGGTATTAACCTCACACCTGCATCACTCATAAAGAAGCTCTGTTTAACTCACGAAGTTAAACCAACTCGCATATGTCTCCAACTCGCTGATGGGTCTATTAAACTTCCATCAGGCGTGATTGAAGACATACTTGTTAGGGTTGGACCCTTTACTTTCCCCACAAACTTTGTGGTGTTGGAAATGGAAGAGCACAAGAGTGAAGCCCTCATTCTAGGAAGACCCTTCCTAGCAACAAGAAGGACTCTCATTGACATTCAAAAAGGAGAAGTAACCCTGAGAGTCAACAAGGAAGAGTTTGTGCTGAATGCTGTCAAAGCCATGCAGCATCTAGACACCCCAGAGGAGTGTTTGAGCATTGATATCATCGACTCCCTGGTAGAAGAAGTGAACATGGTCGAGAGGCTCGAAGAAGAGCTGGATGACATCTTTTATGATGCCTAGCTCAAGTTGGAGGTAGCAGATGAAATACAGGAAACTTTGACTGCTCCTAAGAAAGAGGAGAAGCCTCCTAAACTCGAGCTCAAACCATTACCATCATCCTTAAAATATGCATTTTTAGGGGATGAGGACACCTATCCTGTGATTATAAGCTCTACCTTAGAGTCACAGGAAGAGGAAGCACTAATTCAAGTGTTAAGAACACACAAGACTGCTCTTGGGTAGACTATAAGTGACGTTAAGGGCATTAGCCCAAACCGTTGCATGCACAAAATCCTGCTGGAAGATGACGCCAAACCAGTAGTACAACCACAAAGGCGACTGAGTTTGGCAAGGGAAGAGGAAGAATGGGAGGAAAATGAAAACAATAGAGAAGATGAATTACAAGGTTGTAAAGTTCCTTTTCCTCTCATTTGTTTCCAGCACTTTAAATTGCATGATTGTCTTTATCTTCTCTGTATGCATGTGTGTTATGAATAAGCATAGTTTGATTACTGATTTCTAACATGTTGCTATGCCATTATGACTACCAACTTGACTTTTGTGAGTTCAAAAGCAATAAAGCATCATGATCATAAACAAACAAGGAATTAAAGAAGAACTTAGCATGTGCATACAAGTATTGGAAAGCTAGTATGATTGATTGTTGCTCAATTGCATTAGATTTTATTTAATTGAAGTTTTCATCTAGGACATTTTGTGAAATCTTTTGAAATCATGAAAACCTTGAAAACGAAATTGCAATTAAGACAAGAAAAGAAAAAGGGAAAGAATGAGAAAGCTGAAGGCTCTAAGTACCAATGATAATTCATTTGTTAAGTACTTGTGGTGTTTATGTATCAAGCAAAAAGCTTGAAAACAAAATACTTAGAAGTCAAGGTTAGGCTCAAAGTGCAAAAAGCACTCCCTCAAAGCTCAAGGCTCTGAGCATCAATGATTAGAGAGTCAAGAAAAGAAACAAATGAGCTTAATGAAGTCCTCTAATTAAATGCTTATGGTGCTTATGTATCAAGTGGTAACACTTGAAGACAAAGCATTTAGAGTCGTAGATTTTTTATCAACTCATGGGGTAAAGCACCCAAAAGGAGAAGCTAATAAGAAAATTAAAAGCTTGTTTCAAGGAAGAAATATAAGAAAAAGATTTCATAAATTGAGCTAGATAGAAGCATCAATCATTTACATTTCTATTGTGATTAAAGCATGCATAGAAAACTAGCTAACCATGAACATTGAGTTGCTATTCTTCATACCTTAGATTGTTAATCTTTATTGCAGGATTCTTTTCTTGCTTGGGGATAAGCAAGGTTTAAGTTTGGTGTTGTGATGACATGTCATCATGTCATATTTTTCTATACTTTTTCATACAAGAAATTGATGATTAGTGCTTAAATATTGTATTCTTTTGTGCATAAATGGTATATTTCCTTGATCTTTTGATTTTATAAATCTTGTAGAAAATAAGAAGCAAAAGAAGCAAAAGAGCACAAAATAAGCTAAAAAGGAGAAAAAAAGAATTTTGGGGCACACTTTGAAGTGGAGCACGCTTTGGAACCTTAGGCCACGCTTTTAAAAGCGTGGCCCATGACCATGAAACTGTGGCATTTATTAATGCCTTATGCATTCATTAAAGCATGCATGCATTTTGCCAATCAAGCTTTACGCATTACTAAGTAATATAAAATTGGCATTATATATTCATTGGCTTATATGTTCAGTAAATGAAAGCATGTGGTATTAGTAATGCCATGAAAGCCGTGCATGTATGATAAACCACTATTTTATGGTTTATCTTATGCTCAATTAAGTGGTTTATATCAATTCTTTACTCACTTATTCATACAATTCGCATGTTTTACGTTTTCCTTCCTGATTTTGTGCTATGATTGAAAACTTGCTTTTTTGGTCTTAATTTAGCTAATTTTAATCCTCTCTTATTACCATTCAATTCCGTGATATGTGCGTTAAGTGATTACAGGGATCACAGGGCAGGAATGGCTTAGAGGATGGAAAGAAAACATGCAAAAGTGGAAGGAATACAAGAAATTGATGGAACTGCAAAGCTGTTAGCCTGACCTCTTCGCACTCAAACGGTCATAAATTGAGCTACAGAGGTCCAAATGACACGGTTCTAGTTGCATTGGAAAACTAACATCCGGGACTTTGAAATGATATATAATTTGCTATAGTTTCTCTGAGGATAGACGACTTGGACGCGTGCATCACGCGCACACGTCGCATCTGCGAAAATCAGCATGACAGAATTCGTAATCAGCGATTTCTGGGCTATTTCCGGCCCAGTTCTCGGCCCAAAAAACATAGATTAGAGGCTATAAAGTGAGAGAATGCATTCAGACAACATAGACGACATTCATATTCGCAAAATTTTAGGTTTGAGATGTAGTTTAGAGAGAGAGAGAGGCTCTCTCATTTCTCTTAGGATTTAGGATTAGGATTTCTCTTATATTGTGGTTATTTTCTTCATACCAGGTTTAATGTTCTTTTACTTTTTATGTTCTCTTCTACTTTTATTTACTCTAATGCTTTTACTTGTATTTGACTTATGTTGCCCAATTGGCTTATGAACTCTTCATGTTAAGATTTGAATATTCTATTTAATATAATTTGAGGTATTTCAGATTTATAATTGTTTTATTCAGTTATTGATGCTTTTAATTTAATTTAAGATTTATTCCCTTTTTTGCTTTGGTTAAGTAATTGGTAACACTTGAGTTATTAGACTAAGCAGTTGATTGAAAATTGGGAATTGCTGATTGATTTGGATCGCTCTAAAGCTAGTCTTTCCACAGGAGTTGACTAGGACTTGAGGATCAAATTGATTGGTCCACTTGACTTTCCTTTATTTAGTAAGAGTTAACTAAGTGGGAGCAATAACAATTCTCATCACACCTGATAAGGATAACTAGGATAGAATTTCCAATTCTTATACCTTGCAAGAGTTTTTTTTTATAATTATTAATTTATTTTTCTTGTTTACTTGTTCCTTATTTCAAAAACCCAACGATACTTTTCCATAACCAATAATAAATCATACCTCCCTGCAATTCCTTGAGAAGACGACCTGAGGTTTGAATACTTCGGTTATAAATTTTATTGGGTTTTGTTACTTGTGACAACCAAAGTTTTTGTACGAAAATATTTTCTGTCAGTTTAGAAACTATACTTACAACGCGATTATTTTTTTGAATTTCTTTACTGGCAAGAATCCAATCGTCAAAATGGCGCCGTTGCCGGGGAGTTGCAATAGTATGCTAGATTATTAATTAGTGTACATATTTTTATTTATTTACATATTTTATTTTTATTTTGTTACCATGAGCTATATGTCTTTCTCATTGAATGACGCGTTCATTGCCTGATCCGATCTTAGCCGCTTTTGATCCTGAAATTGAAAGAACTCTTTCACATATTAGGCGAGCTCGATGTCGGTTAGCCTCTGAGGGTGGTGAAGTGATTGTTATCGATTCACCAGTCTCATCTGAGGGCGAATCTGAACCGCCATCTGAGAGCGAGACAAGCTCCTTTACTACTGATCCAGTTGATTTACGTGCAGGTAACATGGCAGAACCTAGGAGGATTACTCTTTAGGAAGCTGGAGCCCCAGATCTTACACTGCAACCGTATCAAATGTGTCATCCAAATCTGGCTACAGATTTTGAACTGAAGACTGCACTAATCAACTTAATGCCCAAGTTTCATGGCTTACCTGCTCAAGAGCTTATCAAGCACCTTAGGGATTTCCAGACAGCCTGTTCTACTGTTAGGCGTCATGGTGCAGATGAAACTTCTATTCCGTTAACCGCCTTCCCGTTTTTTCTTGAGGGAAAGGCGAGGGAATGGTACTACGCTCAACCTGAAGTGACCGTTACCAACTGGGATACGCTCAGGAGAGAATTTTTGAAACAATACTTTCCAGCTGAAGTCACAGATAGACTGAGGAAAGAGATCTCCTGCATTGTTCAAGGAAAATCAGAAACTCTTTATGAGTACTGGGAACGTTATAAGAACCTTCTAGACGCATGCCCCCATCACATGATTGACAGACTAGTGTTGATCAGCTACTTCACTCAAAGCATAAACCCCCAGGATAAGACTACACTGGATGGTGCTAGTAATGGTTATACGAAAAAGTACAGGACCGCAGATGAAGCATGGCAACTGATCAGCGACTTAGCTGAGCTCACTAGGAATCACAGGCAGAGGCGCAGCCACTCAAAAGCTGTTGTAGAGGTTTCCTCTAGCATTGAGACTACTGCTCTTACCTAGAGTATATGTGAAATGACCAACCTACTAAATCAAATGCAGTTGAACCAACAACAACAAGCTCACCCTCCACAACAGAGTCAACAGAGTCAACAGAGTCAAGGATACAACCAACAAGGTGGCAACTACAACCAAGGTGGCAACTATAACCACGGATTGCAGGACAACTCCAACCAAGGTTGGAGAGATAATTCTAACCATAGTTGGAGGGACAACTATAACAGAGGAGGTAGAGATAACAATGAAAACCAGAGGTGGAATAACAATAACAAGAACAGACAGTAGAATCAGAACCAACCTTACAGAGCACCTCACCTAAGATAGTCCCAAGGACCCCAGCACAACCAACAACATGTTCCTCAGATCACTTATTCCAATTCCTCATCAAATGACGAGATGCTCCATTCTCTTGCACAAGGACAACAAGACATGCAGACGCAGCTGAACTCTACTTTAAATGGTCTGACTACCACTTTACAAGCTCTTGTCTCCCGGTTAGATTCATCACCTAATTTCACCAATCAACCTTCAAGCTCCAGTGAAATTCCTTCTCAACCCCTACCTAATCCTAAAGGTGGCATCAATACCATCACTTTAAGGTCGGAACCACATTGCAGGAGAGGAACCAGGAGGAGCCAAGCTCACCAGAACACGTCCCAGCTGAGGATGTGGTGGAAGTGGAAGATGCTGAAGAGGAAGAGGACGTACAAAACATAGTTGAAGAAGAAGCAGCTCAACCACAGAATGAAACATCAAAGGATGTAGAAGTTTCAAGTAACGCCCTTCCTATCCCATTCCCACAACTTGCTAGGAAGCCCAGAAAGAAGATGGAACTTGACCCCAGAATGGTAGAAATATTCAAAAAGGTTGAGGTAGCTGTTCCCCTTTTTGATGTCATTCAGCAGGTACCTAAATACGCAAAGTTTATAAAAGATTTGTGCATACATAAAGATAAAATTAATGAATTTGAAACTATTCCTTTAGGTAGTTCTATATCTGCTTTAATGGGAGGTATACCTGAAAAATGTAGTGATCCAGGTCCATGCATGGTTAACTGTACCATTGGAGGTGTAATATTTTCTGACTGCATGTGTGATTTAGGAGCGTGTGTTAGTATAATGCGTTTGTCTATATATGATACTTTGAGGCTCCCTCCCTTAAAAAGGTCGGCAGCTTGTTTTATGTTAGCAGATAAAAGCTTTATTACAGTAGTTGGAATTGCTGAAGATGTATTAGTGAGCATTAAGGGGCTCACATTTCCTATTGATTTCTATATCTTGGAAATGCCCCCTAATGACTCAGGAAGACCATCATCAATCCTGCTTGGAAGACCATTCCTGAAGACTTCAAAGTTCAAGCTGGATGCATTCTCAGGAACTTACTCCTTTGAGATAGATGGTAGAATAGTGACTTTCAGTTTAAATGAAGCTATGAAGCACCCTCCGGAAGATCATTCTATCTTCCAGTGCGACATCCTTGATGAAACTGTAGCTGAAGTTCACCAAGAAGAAATGGAAGAAAAGCACATGAAGCATGGTCAAAGTGTGGGGACACCCTCTGAACATAATGAAGACCCTTTGCCATTATCACCAGCCCTGGATGATCTAGAACCTAGCCATGAAAAGAAATTGGAACTAAAGCCCCTCCCTCCATACCTCAAGTATGCTTACCTTGAGGATAAGCAGAAGTTTCCAGTTATCATTGCAAGGGAACTCACTTCCCAACAAGAAGAACAACTGCTTAATGTGCTGAGAAAACATAAGAAAGCAATTGGATGGAGCTTGGCGGATATAGTAGGCATCAGCCCTCAAGTTTGTGAGCACAAAATATTCTTAGAAAAGGGAGCAAAGCCTGTCCGTCAGCCTCAAAGACGATTGAATCCCACCATCTTAGAAGTTGTCAAGAAAGAAGTAACTAGACTACTTGAAGCAAATATCATTTACCCCTTCTCAGACAGTGAATGGGCCAGTCCAGTACAAGTGGTGCCCAAGAAGTCTGGAGTCACAACAATAAAGAGCGAGCACGGAGAGCTCCTGACAACTAGAGTGCAGAATTCATGGAGAGTTTGCATTGACTATAGGCGTCTCAACCAAGCCACTCACAAGGATCATCACCCCTTGCCATTTATTGATCAAATGCTTGATCACCTGTCAGGTAAATCCCATTACTACTTTTTAGATGGTTATACAGGCTACTTTCAAATTCATATAGCTCTTGAAGATCAGGAAAAGACTACTTTTACATGTCCTTTTGGGGCTTATGCTTATAAGAGAATGCCCTTTGGCTTATGCAATGCACCAGCTACTTTCCAAAGGTGCATGATGAGTCTTTTCTCTGATCTCATTGAGAACTGTATGGAGGTTTTTATGGATGATTTTAGCGTATATGGTGATTCATTTAGCCTTTGCTTGGATAGTTTATCTAGAGTATTAGACAGGTGTGTTAGTACAAATCTTGTGTTGAATTTTGAGAAATGTCAATTTATGGTAAAACAAGGAATTGTACTAGGACATGTTGTGTCTAATACTGGGATTTCTGTAGATCCATCAAAGGTGGATGTTATTTCTAGTTTACCTTACCCCTCCTCCGTGAGGGAAGTCCGTTCGTTCCTTGGCCATGCAGGTTTTTACAGGAGATTCATTAAGGACTTCAGTAAGGTAGCATTACCTTTATCCAGATTGCTGCAGAAAGATATTGAGTTCGAGTTCAGTGAGGATTGTATGCAAGCATTTGATAAGCTGAAGATCGCCCTGACTCAAGCTCCAATTGTGAGAGGACCAGACTGGAGCCAGCCATTAGAAATTATGTGTGATGCTTCCAACCATACGGTAGGAGCAGCGCTGGCTCAGCGCGAAGGTAAGGATCCTTTTGTAATTGCTTATGCATCTAAGGCTTTAGATGTTGCTCAATCTAACTATACTACTACTAAAAAAGAGCTTCTAGCTATTGTTTTTACTCTGGATAAATTCTGAGCCTATTTACTTGGTACTAAGGTAGTAGTGTACTCAGATCATGCAGCTCTAAAATATTTATAGCTAAAAAGGAGTCTAAACCAAGGCTAATACATTGGATACTGCTGCTGCAAGAATTTGATTTAGAAATTAAGGATAGGAGTGGTAACCAGAATTTAGTGGCAGACCACTTGAGTCGCCTTGAGCACATTAAGGATGACTCCACTCCTATAAATGATAATTTCCCATTCGATAGCTTACATGCAGTATCTGAAGTAGTTCTTTGGTATGCACCTGTAGTTAATTATCTAGTTAGCCACACTTTTCCTCCAAATTTCACTAAGCATCAAAGAGACAAGCTGAAAAGCGAGTCTAAATATTATATATGGAATGACCCATATTTATGGAGGTGTGGTGCTGACCAGGTAATTAGACGGTGTGTGCCTCAATCAGAATTTCAGTCCATTTTAGAGGCCTGCCACTCATCTGAGAGTGGAGGACATTTTGGCCCTCAAAGTTTGTTAATGACTCTTCTCATAATCTCTGCATATAGCTGCATATAGCCTGTATTTGCATTTGCATTCTGCATATATATATATAAAAATATATATTCAGTACATAAATAAATAAATAAGGGGACAAAATTACCCCAATTCTAAGTAAAGATAAGCTCCAAGGTCAATGCATATGTGATAAAAGTTAAAAGAAAAGTTGATACATGAGTATGTAATGCAAAAGTAAAAATTTTGGGTAGCTAGGCATGATTCTAGAGTTATATAGAGTGTATGTATGTTAGGTGAGAGCTTAGGTTAGTCAAAGATTCAATTTATAGCTCACTTAGCCATATGTATACCCTTACCCTTACCTTGGCCCCATTACAACCTTTAAAAGACCTCATGATGTTTGCATTAGTACATTAAATATTGTTGATTGGTTAGGTGAAGAACAAAATTTAGAAAGCATGATTAGAGAAGAAAAGAGTGATTACCCTATACACTTGAGTGACTAGAGTGCATATACACCATCAGTGAGGGTTCGATGCTCGATTCTTTGTTCCCGGCTTTCATGAGCTGTTTTCTTCTGCAAGTTTACTTGTACTTTATTTTGTGACTTGAATTAGTGAAATCCAGTTCATATTTGTTCTTAAAAGATTTTTTTACTTTTAACCAAGTAGGTAGAAGCATTTCACATTTAGTTGCATTCATATAGATAGGTTGCATTTCATACATTCTACCATTCCCCTTCACTCTCTTATAGCTTCTCTTGAGCTTAGCATGAGGAGATGCTAATGTTTAAGTGTGGGGAGATTGATAAACCACTATTTTATGGTTTATCTTATGCTCAATTGAGTGGTTTATATCAATTCTTTACTCACTTATTCATACAAATCGCATGTTTTACGTTTTCCTTCCTGATTTTGTGCTCTGATTGAAAACATGCTTCTTTGGTCTGAATTTAGCTAATTTTAATCCTCTCTTATTACCATTCGATGCCGTGATATGTGCATTAAGTGATTACAGGGATTACAGGGAAAGAATGGCTTAGAGGATGGAAAGGAAGCATGCAAAAATGGAAGGAATACAAGAAATTGATGGAACTGCAAAGCTGTCAACCTGACCTCTTCACACTCAAACAGTCATAACTTGAGCTACAGAGGTCCAAATGACGCGGTTCTAGTTGCGTTGGAAAGCTAACATCTGGGGCTTCGAAATGAAATATAATTTTCTATAGTTGTTTTGAGGATAGATGATGCGGACGCGTGCATCACGCGCACGCATCGCATCTACGAAAATCAGCGTGACAGAATTCGTAATCAGCGATTTCTAGGCTGTTTCCGGCCTAGTTCTCGACCCAGAAAACACAGATTAGAGGCTATAAAGTGAGAGAATGCATTCTGACAACATAGACAACATTCATATTCGCAAAATTTTAGGTTTGAGATGTATTTTAAAGAGAGAGAGGCTCTCTCCTCTCTCTTAGGATTTAGGATTAGGATTTCTCTTATATAGTGGTTATTTTCTTCATACCAGGTTTAATGTTCTTTTACTTTTTATGTTCTCTTCTACTTTTATTTACTCTAATGCTTTTACTTGTATTTGACTTATGTTGCCCAATTGGCTTATGAACTCTTCATGTTAAGATTTGAATATTCTATTTAATATAATTTGAGGTATTTCAGATTTATAATTGTTTTATTCAGTTATTGATGCTTTTAATTTAATTTAAGATTTATTCCCTTTTTTGCTTTGGTTAAGTAATTGGTAACACTTGAGTTATTAGACTGAGCAGTTAATTGAAAATTAGGAATTGCTGATTGATTTGGATCGCTCTAAAGCTAGTCTTTCCACAGGAGTTGACTAGGACTTGAGGATCAAATTGATTGTTCCACTTGACTTTCCTTTATTTAGTAAGGGTTAACTAAGTGGGAGCAATAACAATTCTCATCACACCTAATAAGGATAACTAGGATAGAATTTCCAGTTCTTATACCTTGCAAGAGTTTTCTTTATAATTATTAATTTATTTTTCTTTCCATTTAAATTACTTGTTCCTTATTTCAAAAACCCAACGATACTTTTCCATAACCAATAATAAATCATACCTCCCTGCAATTCCTTAAGAAGACGACCTGAGGTTTGAATACTTCGGTTATAAATTTTATTGGGTTTTGTTACTTGTGACAACCAAAGTTTTTGTACGAAAGGATTTTTTGTTAGTTTAGAAACTATACCTACAACGCGATTATTTTTTTGAATTTCTTTACTGGCAAGAATCCAATCATCAATGTATCATTGGCTTAATTCATTAAATGAATGCCATGGCCATGCATGCATAAATCATTTAATCATTAGTGCTAATTGGAAATGAATGCATTATTTAATCAATGCCAAGGCGTTAAAGTAAAGCATGCATTTAATTTAATTATATCATCATGAACCATGGATGCATTGGCATCATTATTTGAAAATGAATGGAATAAAGCAAGGAAGTAGTGTTAATTGATCCAACTGAGTGCTACAAGTAATTCAAATGAGCCAGCGCTTCGTTTAATCTTTTAACTTTTTCGGGCCTCCACAAATAAAAAGCAAGGAGCGCGACACTCAAAATGGGAGTAGCCAGGTTCGAAATGGGATCCTCAATCCAAGAAGAAGGGCGCTACGTTGCAAGCAATTAACTTAGCAAATTAGCCAAATGGTGGAACCAAGGCTCGAAGAAGGAAAGAAATCCAAGCAAGGGGCGCTACGTTATGTAATTCAACGGAGCGCTATGTCAAGAGCTTGGTTCGAAGGCCTACACAAGGCAAGGGAGCACTACGTTTGGTTACTTCACCGAGCGCTCCCCTAGAAGGTGTCCCAGGGACCATTTTGCAACCAAAAGCCATCCGGATCCACTCTTCTTCAAATCCAAAGCAAGCAAAGCCCATTATCATCATTCAAAGGCACAAGAGATAGTTAGATTAGGAATTTCATTTAAATTGCAATTTATTTTCAATTTCAATTTTATCTTCATTTTGTAAAGCCTATATAAAGGCATCAATTTCATTTCATTAGAGAGGCTGGTTCCAATAGGGAGCAAGTAGAATAGAGAGCTCTTTTTAGTTTTCCCTTTTTTTGAATTTGAAGAATTGGAGATCAAATTTGAATTTTGCTTTCTGGTTCTCATTCTACTTCTTCTGCAACTTCTACTTTCTTTCTAATTTGGATTTTTGGAGCTCTGATTGGAGAATTCCCTTGAATTTCTTCATCGTTGAGTTTCCTTGTGATTTCTTTGTTTCTTATTTCAAGAATTAAAGATCTAATCTCAATTGTCTCTTTGAACTTCATTCTAAAGCAAGTTTTCATTTCTGTTTTAGTTCTTTTGCAATTTATCATTTTTGTTTAGATCTTCTGCAATTATCTTTTACAAATTCACTTTCTGAAGTTTTCCATTTGAGCTTGCTGTGATCTTGATTTATTTTCCTGCAATTTACAATTCCTGCAATTGTTCTAAGTCTTGATTTACTGCTCTCTTTAATTCCCATCACCCAAATCCCTTTTATTCTTCAAGCAATTTAAGATTCCAGCAATTTAGATTCAGCAATTTAAGTTTCTTACACTTTAAGTTTCAGTCATTTACTTTTCTTGTAATTTAAATTTCAGCTATTTTACTTTCTTGCTCTTTAAGATTCTGCTCATTTACTTTCTGCAACTTAAATTCACTGATATTTACATTCTGTTGCTTCAAATTTTACCTCAATTCAACAATGTCAGCTTGACTAAACTAATCACCCACTAAAGTTGCTTGATCCATCAATCCCTATGGGATCGACCTCACTCTAAGTGAGTTTTACTACTTGATTCGACCCGGTACACTTGCCGGTGAGTTTTGGTGTTAGAATTTTAATTTCCAACCCATCACCAGTGACCATGCCATTGGCGCATTTTTGGGGGCAGATGCATGACAAGCTTCTGCATGTCATCTATTATGCCAGTCGTGTTCTAAATGACGCACAGAAGAACTATACCACCACAGAAAAGGAATTACTTGCAGTGGTTTATGCTATTGACAAGTTCAGATCCTATTTAGTAGGATCTAACATAATTATCTATACTGACCATGCTGCTCTAAAATATCTCCTCACCAAGCAGGATTCTAAGCCCAGACTTATAAGACGGGTGTTACTCCTGCAAGAGTTTGATATAGAAATTAGAGACAAAAAGGGGACAGAAAATCAAGTGGCTGACCACTTATCTCGGATTGAACCAGTAATAGGGTTTTTCTCCCCTCCATTGACATATCCGAAACCTTTCCAGATGAGCAAATTTTTGCCATTCGGACAGCACCATGGTTTACAGACATCGCAATTTACAAAGCTATAAGATTCATTCCTAAAGAGTACAATAGGCAGCAAGCTCGAAAACTCATGCATGATGCAAAGTACTACTTGTGGGATTAACCATATCTCTTTAAGAGATGTGATAGACGAGTTTTGCTCGATGGTCTAGAATTTCTTCTTATAGAAAGAATAACTTCGTTGTAAGCATAGTTCTAAACCAACAAACAATTCCCACATCAAAAATTTGAGTTGTCACAAGTACAAACCCCAAATAAGAATTTATAACCGAAGTATTTAAACTCCGGATCGTCTCACAAGGAATTGCAATGAAGTGCTCAATTATTGGCTATGAAGTATGTTTTGGGGTTTTTGGATGAGAAACATGTAAAGTAAATGACAAGGAAATTCAAATAACAAAGAGGCCTTGGCAAGGGTTGGTGGTCAAGGATCTCTATCCTAATCACTAACCACAACATGAGAATTGGCGAGGATCAATCCCATTAAGTCATCCTCTAACTAACAAAGGAAAGTCAAATGAGCTATGTCAACCCAAGTCCATAAGTCCTAGTTCTCCACCAAATCAATTAGTGAGATCTAGAGTTAATGGCTCCCAATCGTCAATCACTTGGACATTAGTAACTCAAGAGTTCCTAAGTTACCTTCCCAAGCCAAGAATACTCAAAATCTACTCTAACATCCAACCAAGCATTTTATCAAACACTTGGAAGGCATAAAAGAAAAGCATAATAAATGACACGAAATAGTAAAATCTATCAACTACCAATTGCAAGAAAAGTAAATCAACAACTCAAATCATCAATAAAAGGACATCAACATTAAATTTCATTAAATGTAAATAAGATCCAACATGAGTATTCATAAACATAAAGAGACATAAAAGTAATATTGACAAGAGAACTAAGAAGAATAGAGTAGTAGAAATAAGAAATTGGAAAAGAAACAAGATGAAATCAAGAAATCATGCCTAGATCTAAGATGGATTAACCTAACCTAATTCTAGAGAGAAGAGGGAGCTTCTCTCTCTAGAAACTAACTTACATGATGCTATACTACCAAACAATTGCTCCCCCTGCCTAAGCTTGAATTTTGCATGAAATACACTCAGAAACAAGTTGGAATTGGGCTTGGGCAGCTCAGAAATCGCCCCCAGCGTTTTGCCTTTAAGTGGGCCAGGTAAGAGTATCGGCGCGTGCGCGCCACGTGCGCGTGTGCGTCGATTGACAAAATTTTCATCCGCGCGGATGCGGCATGTACGCGTGCGAGCCCATTGATGTATTCCCAATCTTTGTTTCTTCATGCATTCTCCTCTTTGTATGCTTTTCTCCTCATTTCTTCCATCCAATACTTGCCTTATGATCCTGAAATCACTCAACAAACACATCAAGGCATCGAATAGAATTAAAGTGAATTAAAATCACCGATTTAAGGCCTAAAAAGCATGTTTTTACATTTAAGCACAAATCAAGGGAGAATTACAAAACCATGCTATTTCGTTGAATAAATGTGAGAAAAGGTGATAAAATCTCCCAAATTAAGCACAAGATAGACCATGAAATCGGGGTTTATCAAATCTCCCTACACTTAAACCAAGCATGTCCTCATGCTAAGAATAAAGAAGGACAAGAAAAGGGTTATGAACATTTATTCAATGCAAATAGACTATATGCACCTATCTATATGAATGCAACTAAATGCAAGATGATTCTACCTACTTGGTTAAAAGTAAATGAATCTCCAAGAACACACATGTACATGTAGGGCTAAGTAGTATGATGATTCATGAATCCTACCAATTTGAATATCAAAATAAAGTACAAATAGACTTTCAAGAAGAACGCTCATGAAAGTCGGAAACAAGGAATTGAGCATCGAACCCTCACCGGATGTGTATCCGCTCTAGTCGCTCAAGTGTATAGGGTTGATTCACTCAATTCTCCTCTAATCATACTTTCCAAGATTTATTTTTCTTCTAACAATCAACAATTATTCAATTCATGCATACATTCATCATGAGGACTTATTCATAGGTTGTAATGGGGCTAGGGTAAAGGTAAGGATGCATATGATCAAGTGAGCTTGAGATTTGTATCTTTGATTAGCCTAAGCTCTCACCAAACACATATAACACCTATACAATTCTAATGCAATACCTAGCTACCCATGATTCCCACTTTTTCACATACTCATGCATTCTCTTTAATTCACATTCCATATGCATTGATTTTTATTGAACTTTACTTTGGGGCATTTTTTGTCCCCTTTTTATTTCTCTTTTTTTTTATATATTCCCTTTTTTTTTGCTTTTATACATTTTTTTTCAAAGTATATACAAACGTATCAATGCATATGGTTTTACATATTTGATGCATAAGCATGTACCCAATTCTCAAAAATCTTCAACAAAAATATAAAAAACACACTTTCCTCTCAACCAATGTCCCAAGTTTCCCATACCCAAATGATACACACCCTCACTAGCCTAAGCTAATCAAAGATCCAAATTAAGAGATATTTATTGTAGCATCGAACCCTCACCGGATGTGTATCCGCTCTAGTCGCTCAAGTGTATAGGGTTGATTCACTCAATTCTCCTCTAATCATACTTTCCAAGATTTATTTTTCTTCTAACAATCAACAATTATTCAATTCATGCATACATTCATCATGAGGACTTATTCATAGGTTGTAATGGGGCTAGGGTAAAGGTAAGGATGCATATGATCAAGTGAGCTTGAGATTTGTATCTTTGATTAGCCTAAGCTCTCACCAAACACATATAACACCTATACAATTCTAATGCAATACCTAGCTACCCATGATTCCCACTTTTTCACATACTCATGCATTCTCTTTAATTCACATTCCATATGCATTGATTTTTATTGAACTTTACTTTGGGGCATTTTTTGTCCCCTTTTTATTTCTCTTTTTTTTTATATATTCCCTTTTTTTTTGCTTTTATACATTTTTTTTCAAAGTATATACAAACGTATCAATGCATATGGTTTTACATATTTGATGCATAAGCATGTACCCAATTCTCAAAAATCTTCAACAAAAATATAAAAAACACACTTTCCTCTCAACCAATGTCCCAAGTTTCCCATACCCAAATGATACACACCCTCACTAGCCTAAGCTAATCAAAGATCCAAATTAAGAGATATTTATTGTTTGTCACTTAGGGGTAGTGATGTGCTACAATTAAGAACAAAAGGGATTAAATAGGCTCAAATTTGGCTAACAAGGGTTGATGAAAGGTAGGCTATTTGGGTAAGTGAGCTATATAAAATGATGGCCTCAATCATATAAATGCATATATACATGGAACAATGGACATAAAGAATCAAACAAATCAAAGATTACAATCATAGAAAGAGAACAATACACACAAGAATGGAAAATAAGTGGTTATAAGATGTAACCACACAATTTGGGCTCAAAACTCGCATGCTTGTGTTCTTAGCTCAAAAACCATATTCCAAAATAAATTCTTCAAGCAAGTTCAACAAATTTTTTTTAAAATTGGTAGGGTGCCCTAGAACAATTTTTCTTAGAAAAGAAATCATCACCCTAACCATGTAGTCCTAAAATAAAAAGAAGAAGTAAAATATATACAAATTTTAACTAACATGCAACCTATCATGCAATGTAACAACTAACTAGGAAAGACAAAAATTAAGAATTGGTGTTGAAAGGAAATTGTTACCCATTGAGATCGGTCGGACGACCTCCCCACACTTATAAATTTGCACCGTCCTCGGTGCATGAAAAGAATAGCAAGGTGGATGGGTTGCTACAATTGATGAGCTCCTTCTAAAGGTTGTTCGGATGGACTTGTTTGTTGCCCCATTTGAAAGCTTTTCCATTCCTTTCCTTCTTGGTGGCCAACCTAAAAAGAAAGAAAAAGAAAGAAAATTAAGCCTACAACAAAGATATGAAAGCAATTAGAACATAGGCGGGGGCTAATGCCAAATGAAAGTATGATTCTCAAATACATGGTAGCTACAACATGTGAGTGAGAAGGCAATTCAAGCAAAGGCATATTAACTAATACTTGATGCAAGAACAAGTTAAAGCAAGGGTACATGACATGAAGAGCATGTTGCATCAAGCTTAATCAATAATTGACACAAACAAGATTAGTGATAAGCATGAGAGCATTTGGTCCCATCCTAACTCAATGATGATGAAGTATAAAAACAAGGAATCATGAGTCAAGAAGGACTAACGCACCAATCTTGTGTGTAGAGAAAATATTACAATTAATGCCAAACAAGTCACAAAGCACCAAGATTAACCAAGAAATTCTCAACAATTGAATATAAGAATCCAACACCATTATTAAAATAAGAAACTTAAAAAATAAAAGGGAAACCAAGTTACAAAAATAAAATTAAAATGCAATGAATGAAAACAAGCAAATGCAGTAAAAGAGGATGGAAGAAAAGAGAATTTTTTATATTTTTTTTTATTTTTTTTTACCGGCGCGGACGCGTCATGCACGCTTCCGCGCCGATGCGCAATTGACCAAAGGACGTGTACGCGCCAGGTACGCGCACGCGTGGGTTGCAGGTACATAATAGGCACAAACTGGGCATAAATCTCTGGAACATGTACCAGGAGGGCAGGTGGTGCTATCGGCGCGCACGCGCACAGCGTGCATGCGCGCACTTTGTGCAATTAGAGTCAACGGCGCGTACGCGCCAGGTGTGCGCACGCGCGGGTGGTTTGTGCCTCAGGCAAGGTGCTGGCGCAGTGTAGGCGCAACTCTCGGGTCAATGTATGGAGCGGTGAGATCTTTTAATCCACGCGTCCGCGCACATGGCGCGCCCGCGTGGATGGTCAAAAATTCTTGAGGCGCGCGTCGCGCCAGGTGTGACCTAAGTCCATAAGTCCTAGTTCTCCACCAAATCAATTAGTGAGATCTAGAGTTAATGGCTCCCAATCGTCAATCACTTGGACATTAGTAACTCAAGAGTTCCTAAGTTACCTTCCCAAGCCAAGAATGCTCAAAATCTACTCTAACATCCAACCAAGTATTTTATCAAACACTTGGAAGGCATAAAAGAAAAGCATAATAAATGATACGAAATAGTAAAATCTATCAACTAGCAATTGCAAGAAAAGTAAATCAACAACTCAAATCATCAATAAAAGGACATCAACATTAAATTTCATTAAATGTAAATAAGATCCAACATGAGTATTCATAAACATAAAGAGACATAAGAGTAATATTGACAAGAGAACTAAGAAGAATAGAGTAGTAGAAACAAGAAATTGGAAAAGAAACAAGATGAAATCAAGAAATCATGCCTAGATCTAAGATGGATTAACCTAACCTAATTCTAGAGAGAAGAGGGAGCTTCTCTCTCTAGAAACTAACCTACATGATGCTATACTACCAAACAATTGCTCCCCCCTGCCCAAGCTTGAATTCTGCATGAAATACACTCAGAAACAAGTTGGAATTGGGCCTAGGCAGCTCAGAAATTGCCCCCCAGCATTTTGCCTTTAAGTGGGCCAGGTAAGAGTATCAGCGCGTGCGCGCCACGTGCGCGTGCGCGCCACGTGCGCGTGCGCGTCGATTGACAAAATCTTCATCCGCGCGGATGCGGCATGTACGCGTGCGCGTCTTTAGTCGAAACCACTTTGGCGCGTGCGCGCCTTGTACGCGTGCGCGTCCATTGATGCATTCCCAATCTTTGTTTCTTCATGCATTCTCCTCTTTGTATGCTTTTCTCCTCATTTCTTCCATCCAATACTTGCCTTATGATCCTGATATTACTCAACAAACACATCAAGGCATTAAATGGAATTAAAGTGAATTAAACTTACCAATTTAAGGCCTAAAAATCATGTTTTTACATTTAAGCACAAAAACAAGGGAGAATTGCAAAACCATGCTATTTCGTTGAATAAATGTGAGAAAAGGTGATAAAATCCCCCAAATTAAGCACAAGGTAAACCACAAAATCGGGGTTTATCAAGATGCTCGGATGGGATCATCCGACGTTGTGTGTCTGAAGAAGAAGCACACAAAATCCTATGGCACTACCATGGCTCAGACTTTGGAGGACACTTTGGAGGTGAGCGAATAGCCATAAAGGTTCTCCAAAGTGGCTTCTACTAGAACACACTCTTTAAGGACTTTAGAGAGTTTGTCCGTAACTGTGACAGTTGCCAAAGGGCTGGCAATGTCCCTCATGGTCACGACATGCCTCAACAAGGAATGCTAGAGATTGAGTTATTTGATGTATGGGGTATAGACTTCATGGGACCCTTCCCACCTTCGTACTCAAACACCTACATCTTGGTAGCAGTAGATTATGTGTCTAAATAGGTTGAAGCAATAGCATCACCCATAATGATACTAGAGTAGTAATGAATTTCCTCCAGAAGAACATCTTTAGCAGGTTTGGTGTTCCTCAGACATTGATTAGTGATGTTGGTACTCATTTCTGCAACAGACAGCTTGACTCTGTTCTGAGCCGTTACGGAGATTGCCATAAAGTGGTGATACCATACCATCCTCAGACAAATGGGCAGGTTGAAGTCTCAAACAGAGAACTAAAGTAAATTCTAGAGAGGACAGTAAATGCCTCTAGAAAGGATTGGGCTAGAAAGCTTGATGATGCTCTATGGGCATACAGAATAGTTTTGAAGACCCCTAGTGCACGAAATTCTGATCATCAACAATGGCGCCAAAGACTTGGAGCTCTCAAACGTGAATCACACATTGTCACAATTCTGCACAACTAACCAGCAAGTGCACTGGGTCGTCCAAGTAATAAACCTTACGTGAGTAAGGGTCGATCCCACGGAGACTGTCGGCTTGAAGCAAGCTATGGTCATCTTGTAAATCTCAGTCAGGCGGATTCAAATGGTTATAGAGGATTGATAATTAAAAGATGAATAAAACATAAAATAAAGATAGAGATAGAGATACTTATGTAATTCAATGGTAGGAATTTCAGATAAGCGTATGAAGATGCTTTGTTCCTCCTGAACCTCTGCTTTTCTATTGCCTTCTTCCAATCATTCATACTCCTTTCCATGGTAAGCTTTATGTTGGGCATCACTGTTGTCAATGGCTACTTTCCGTCCTCTCAGTGAAAATGTTCTACGCACGCTGTCACCGCACGGCTAATCATCTATCAGTTCTCGATCATATTGGAATAGGATCCATTGATCCTTTTGCGTCTGTCACATGCCCAACACTCACGAGTTTGAAGCTCGTCACAGTCATCCCTTCCCAGATCCTACTCAGAATACCACAGACAAGGTTTAGACATTCCAGATCTCAAGAATGCTGCCAATTGATTCTAGCCTATACCACGAAGGTTCTAATCTTAGATTAGAAACCCAAGAGATACACATTCAAGCTTGTTTGCATGTAGAACAGAAGTGGTTGTCAGGCACGTGTTCATAGGTGAGAATGGTGATGAGTGTCACATAATTATCACATTCATCATGTTCTTGTGTGCGAATGAATATCTTAGAGAAGAAATAGGCGTGAATTGAATAGAAAAACAATAGTACTTTGCATTAATTCATGAAGAACAGCAGAGCTCCACACCTTAATCTATGGTGTGTAGAAACTCCACCATTGAAAATACAAAAGTGATAATGGTGGTCATTGGTTTCGGCCCCAGAGAGGGAACCCGAAGAACCAAGATGAAAATACAATAGTAAAAGGTCCTATTTATAGAGAACTAGTAGCCTAGGGTTTACAGAAATAAGTAATTAATGCAGAAATCTTCTTCCGGGACCACTTGGTGTGTGATTAGGCTGAGCATTGAAGCTTTCACGTGTAGAGGCTTTTCTTGGAGTTAAACGCCAGCTTTTGTGCCAGTTTGGGCATTTAACTCCAGCTTTTGTGCCAGTTCTGGCGTTTTGACGCCAAAATTCTTAAGCTGACTTGGAATGCCAGTTTGGGCCATCAAATCTTGGGCAAAGTATGGACTATTATATATTGTTGGAAATCTCAGGATGTCTACTTTCCAACGCAATTGAGAGCGCGCCAATTGGGCTTCTGTAGCTCCAGAAAATTTACTTCGAGTGCAGGGAGGTCAGAATCTAACAGCATCTGCAGTCCTTTTTCAGCCTCTGAATCAGATTTTTGCTCAGGTCCCTCAATTTCAGCCAGAAAATACCTGAAATCACAGAAAAACACACAAACTCATAGTAAAGTACAGAAATGTGATTTTAAATAAAAAATAATAAAAACATAATAAAAACTAACTAAAATATACTAAAAACATACTAAAAATAATGCCAAAAAGCGTATAAATTATCCGCTCATCACAACACCAAACTTAAATTGTTGCTTGTCCCCAAGCAACTGAAAATCATATAGGATAAAAAGAATAGAATGTACAATGAATTCCAAAAACATCTATGAATATCAGTATTAATTTGATGAGCGGGGCTTTTAGCTTTTTGCTTCTGAACAGTTTTGGCATCTCACTTTATCCCTTGAAGTTCAAAATGATTGGCATCTATAGGAACTCAGAATCCAGATAGTGTTATTGATTTTCCTAGTTAAGTATGTTGATTCTTGAACACAGCTACTTTATGAGTCT
>NC_029789.2:110749611-110755503 GCF_000816755.2 Arachis ipaensis
AGCACACTGCACACTCTTTTTGCTTTGGACCATGACTTTAACCGCTCAGTCTCAAGTTTTCACTTGACACCTTCACGCCACAAGCACAGGATAGCTTGCTTTTCTGCAAGCTTTGCAAGCTTTTCACTGCTTTTTCTTGCTTCAAGAATCAATTTTATGATTTTTCAGATTATCAAATAACATTTCTCCTTTTCCATCATTCTTTCAAGAGCCAACAATTTTAACGTTCATGAACAATCAAATTGCACTGTTCATTTCTTTTTTTTTTTCGCATATATATATATATATATTTTTTTTTTTTCTGCAAGCTTTTCACTGCTTTTTCTTGCTTCAAGAATCAATTTTATGATTTTTCAGATTATCAAATAACATTTCTCCTTTTCCATCATTCTTTCAAGAGCCAACAATTTTAACGTTCATGAACAATCAAATTCAAAAATATGCACTGTTCAAGCATTCATTCAGATAACAAAAAGTATTGCCACCACATCAAAATAATTAATCTGTTATAAAATTCGAAATTCATGCACTTCTTTTTCTTTTTCAATTAAAAACATTTTCCATTTAAGAAAGGTGATGGATTCATTTTCATTGCTTTAAGGCATAGACACTTAAACACTAGTGATCATCTAATAAAGACACAAGCATAAATACACATAAAGCATAAAAATTTGAAAAACAGAAAACAAAGAACAAGGAGATTAAAGAACGGGTCCACCTTAGTGATGGCGGCTTGTTCTTCCTCTTGAAGATCTAATGGATTGCTTGAACTCCTCAATGTCTCTTCCTTGCCTTTGTTGCTCCTTTCTCATGACTCTTTGGTCTTCTCTAATTTCATGGAGGAGGATGGAATGCTCTTGGTGCTCTACCCTTAGTTGTCCCATGTTGGAACTTAATTCTCCTAGGGAGGTGTTGATTTGCTCCCAATAGTTTTGTGGAGGAAAATGCATCCCTTGAGGCATCTCAGGGATTTCATGATGAGGAATTTCCTCATGTCCATGATGAGGTTCTCTTATTTGCTCCATCCTTTTCTTAGTGATAGGCTTATCCTCATCAATGAGGATGTCTTCCTCTATATCAATTCCAGCTGAATTGCAGAGGTGACAAATGAGGTGAGGGAAGGCTAACCTTGCCAAGGTAGAGGACTTGTCCGCCACCTTGTAGAGTTCTTGGGAGATAACCTCATGAACTTCTACTCCCTCTCTAGTCATGATGCTATGAATCATGATGGCTCGGTCTATAGTAACTTCAGACCGGTTGCTAGTGGGAATGATTGAGCATTGGATAAACTCCAACTATCCCCTAGCCACGGGCTTAAGGTCATGCCTTCTTAGTTGAACTGGCTTCCCTCTTGAATCTCTCTTCCATTGAGCGCCCTCTTCACAAATGTCTATGAGGACTTGGTCCAACCTTTGATCAAAGTTGACCCTTCTAGTGTAGGGGTGTGCATCTCCTTGCATCATGGGCAAGTTGAATGCCAACCTTACATTCTCCGGACTAAAATCTAAGCATTTCCCCTGAACCATTGTAAGCCAATTCTTTGGGTCCGGGTTCACACTTTGATCATGGTTCTTGGTGATCCATGCATTGGCATAGAACTCTTGAACCATTAAGATTCTGACTTGTTGAATGGGGTTGGTGAGAACTTCCCAACTTCTTCTTCGAATCTCATGTCGGATCTCTGGATATTCATTATTTTTGAGCTTAAAAGGGACCTCGGGGATCACCTTCTTCTTGGCCACAACTTCATAGAAGTGGTCTTGATGCACCCTTGAGATGAATCTCTCAATCTCCTATGACTCGGAGGTGGAAGCTTTTGCCTTCCCTTTCCTCTTTCTAGAGGTTTCTCCGGCCTTAGGTGTCATAAATGATTATGGAAAAATAAAAAGCAACGCTTTTACCACACCAAACTTAGAAGGTTTGCTCGTCCTCGAGCAAAAGAAGAAAGAAGACAGTAGAAGAAGAAGAAATAGAGGAGATGGAGGGGGCTTAGTATTTCGGCCAAGGGGGAGAAGTAGTGTGTATGTTGTGTAAAAATGAAGGAGTGAAGATGGGTTTATATAGGAGTGGAGAGGGGGGTATGGTTCGGTCATTATAGGTGGGTTTGGGTGGGAAAGTGGTTTGGATTTGAATGGTGAGGTAGGTGAGGTTTTATGAAGGATGGATGTGAGTGGTGAAGAGAATGGTGGGATTTGATAGGTGAGGGGTTTTTGGGGAAGAGGTATTGAGGTGATTGGTGAATGGGTGAAGAAGAGAGAGAGAGGTGGGGTAGGTGGGGATCTTGTGGGGTCCACAGATTCTGAGGTGTCAAGGATATCTCATCCCTGCACCAAGTGGCGTGCAAAAATGCCCCTTTCTGCCAATCCTGGCGTTAAACGCCAGGCTGCTGCCCATTTCTGGCGTTTAATGCCAGCTTCTTGCCCATTCCTGGCGTTAAACGCCAGTCTGGTGCCCATTTTTGGCGTTAAATGCCCAGAATGGTGCCAGACTGGGCGTTTAACGCCCATTCTGCTACCCTTACTGGCATTTAAATGCTAATAAAGTTCTCCTCAGGGTGTTCTATTTTTAATACTGTTTTTCCTTCTGTTTTTGCTTTTTTAATTGTTTTTTTTTGTGACTTCACATGATCATCAACCTGCAGAAAACATAAAATAACAAAAGAAAATAGAAATTTAACATAGATAATTAAAGATTGGGTTGCTTCCCAACAAGTTCTTCTTTAATGTCAATAGCTTGACAGTGGGCTCTCATGGAGCCTCACAGATGGTTAGAGCAATGTTGGAACCTCCCAACACTAAACTTAGAGTTTGAATGTGGGGGTTCAACACCAAACTTAAAGTTTGGTTGTGGCCTCCCAACACCAAACTTAGAGTTTGACTGTGGGGGCTCTGTCTGACTCTGTATTGAGAGAAGCTCTTCATGCTTCCTCTCCATGGTTACAGAGGGATATCCTTGAGCTTTAAACACAAGGGAGTCTTCATTCACTTGAATGATCAATTCTCCTCTGTCAACATCAATTACAGCTTTTGCTGTGGCTAGGAAGGGTCTACCAAGGATGATGGATTCATCCATACACTTCCTAGTCTCTAGGATTATGAAATCAACAGGGGTGTAATGGTCTTTAACCTTTACCAAGACATCCTCTACAAGTCCATAAGCTTGTTTCTTTGAATTGTCTACCATCTCTAATGAGATTCTTGCAGCTTGTACCTCAAAAATTCCCAGTTTCTCCATTACAGAGAGAGGCATGAGGTTTATGCTTGACCTTAGGTCACACAGAGCCTTTTCAAAGGTCATGGTGCCTATGGTGCAAGGTATTGAGAACTTTCTAGGATCTTGTCTCTTCAGAGGTAATCTCTGCTTAGTCAAGTTATCCAGTTCTTTGGTGAGCAAAGGGGTTCATCCTCCCAAGTCTCATTACCAAATAGCTTGACATTTAGCTTCATGATTCCTCCAAGGTACTTAGAAACTTGCTCTTCAGTAACATCTTCATCCTCTTCAGAGGAAGAATACTCATCAGAGCTCATGAATGGCAAAAGTAAATTCAATGGAATCTCAATGGTCTCTTTATGAGCCTCAGATTCCCATGGTTCCTCCTTAGAGAACTCTATGGAGGCCAGTGGACGTCCATTGAGGTCTTCTTCAGTGGAAATCACTGCCTCTTCCTCCTCTCCAGGTTCGGCCATGTGAGACGTGTTTATGGCCTTGCACTCTCTCTTTTGATTTTCTTCTGTATTGCTTGGGAGAATACTAGGAGGGAGTTCAGTAATTTTCTTACTCAGCTGACCCACTTGTGCCTCCAAATTTCTAATGGAGGACCTTGTTTCAGTCATGAAACTTTGAGTGGTTTTAATTAGATCAGAGACTATAGTTGCTAAGTCAGAGTGGCTCTGCTTAGAATCCTCTGTCTGTTGCTGAGAAGGTGATGGAAAAGGCTTGCTATTGCTAAACCTGTTTCTTCCACCATTACTATTTTTGAAACCTTGTTGAGGTCTCTGTTGATCCTTCCATGAGAGATTTGGATGATTTCTCCATGAAGGATTATAGGTGTTTCCATAGGGTTCTCCCATGTAATTCACCTCTTCCATTGCTGGGTTCTCAGGATCATAAGCTTCTTCTTCAAATGAAGCTTCTTTGGTACTACCTGTTGCTGCTTGCATTCCAGACAGACTCTGAGAAATCATATTGACTTGTTGAGTCAATATTTTGTTCTAAGCCAGTATGGCATTCAGAGTATCAATCTCAAGAACTCCTTTCTTCTGATTCGTCCCATTATTCACAGGATTCCTTTCAGAGGTGTATATGAATTGGTTATTTGCAACCATTTCAATGATTTCCTGAGCTTCTGCAGGTGTCTTCTTCAGATGAAGAGATCCTCCAACAGAGCTGTCCAATGACATTTTGGATAGTTCAGACAGACCATCATAGAAGATACCTATGATGCTCCATTCTAAAAGCATGTCAGAAGGGCACCTTCTGATCAATTGCTTGTATCTTTCACAAGCTTCATAGAGGGATTCACCTTCCTTTTGTCTGAAGGTTTGGACTTCCACTCTAAGCTTGCTCAATTTTTGAGGTGGAAAGAACTTTGCCAAGAAGGCATTAACTAGCTTTTTCTAAGAGTTCAGGCTTTCTTTAGGTTGTGAGTCCAACCATGTCCTAGCTCTGTCTCTTATAACAAAGGGAAAAAGCATAAGCTTGTAGACCTCGGGATCAACCCCATTAGTCTTGACAGTGTCACAGATTTGCAAGATTCAGCTAAGAACTGATGAGGATCTTCCAATGGAAGTCCATGAAACTTGCAATTCTATTGCATTAGAGAAACTAATTGAGGCTTAAGCTCAAAATTGTTTGCTCCAATGGTAGGGATAGAGATACTTCTCCCATAGAAGTCAGGAGTAGGTGCAGTAAAGTCACCAAGCACCTTCCTTACATTGTTGGGATTTTCGGCTGCCATGGCTTCTTCTTGTTTGAAAAGCTCTGTTAGGTCCTCTACAGAGAGTTGTACTTTAGCTTCTCTCAGCTTTCTCTTCAAGGTCCTTTCGGGTTCAGGATCAGCCTCAACCAGAATGTCTTTGTCCTTACTCCTGCTCATATGAAAGAGAGAAGAAGAAAGTATGGAATCCTTTATGTCACAGTATAGAGATTTTTTGAGGTGTTAGAGGAAAAGAAAAATAGAAGGAGAAGGTAGATAGAAGAGAATTCGAACTTATCAAGAAGGATAGAGTTCGAATTGCACCTTGAGGAGGAGTGTTAGTCCCTTAAATAGAAGGATGTGAGAAGAGGGGAAGAATTTTTGAAATTAAATTAAAAGACTTTTAGAATAATAAAAAGAAATTTGAAAATTTGATTGAGATTTTCGAAAATTAAGATTGGGAAAGAAATTAAGTGATTTTGAAAAAGATTTTGAAATTTGAAATTAAAAAGATATGATTGAAAATAAATTTTGAAAAAGATGTGATTGAAAAGATATGATTGAGAATATATGATTGAAAATCAAATTAAAAAGAGAAAGTTTTAAAATTAAAGTTGATTACTTGACTAACAAGAAATTAGAAGATATGATTCTAGAATTAAAACTTTTGATCCTTTCTTAATAGGCAAGTAACAAGTAGAAAATTTTGAATTAAATTATTAATTGTAGCAAGGATTTTCGAAAATAGTAATAAATAAAAAAAATTGAAAAGAAATTAATTTTGAAAAGATATGATTGAAAAGATATGATTTGAAAAAGATTTGATTTTGAAGAATTATGAAAACTTGAAAAAAAAATTTGAATTAAAAACAAAATCTTCCCTCTTATGTCATCCTGGCGTTAAACGCCCCGAATGGCATCCATTCTGGCATTTAACGCCCAAAATGCTACCTTTTTGGGCGTTAAACGCCCAGCCA
>NC_029789.2:110757071-110773466 GCF_000816755.2 Arachis ipaensis
GCTTTTTCTGTGTAATTCCTCTGCTGAATGTTCTGAATCTTCAATTTTCTGTGTTATTGACTTGAAAAGACACAATTTTGAAAATTTTTTTTGAATTTTTAATGATGAGAAACAATGGAAATGCAACTAAGATCAAATAAACAATGCATGCAAGACACCAAACTTAGAAGTTTGTATACTAAGGACTATAACAATTTGAAAATGCATGTAAGAAACAACAAAAGACACAGAATAAGAGAAATTAAAGATCAGAGCACTTAAATCATCAAGAACAACTTGAAGATCAATGAAGAACATAATGCATATATTCAAAAAATGCAAGAAGAATAAAGACATGCAATTGATACCAAACTTAAAAATTGATATTAGACTCAAACAAGAAACATAAAATATTTTTTATTTTTATGGTTTTATAAATTTTTTGTGATTTTTCGAAAATTGAGTGGTAAAGAAAATAAAGGGGTTCAAAATTTTTAATAAGAGTTCCAGGAATCATTGCAGTGCTAGTATAAGACTCCGGTCCAGGAATTAGACATGGCTTACTAGCCAGCCAAGCTTTCAATGAAAGCTCCGGTCCAAAACACTAGACATGGCCAATGGCCAGCCAAGCTTTAGCAGATCATTGCTAACAACAGCAAAATTGATAGAAATCAACAAGCTCTTGTGATGATAGGTTGAAACCTCGGTCCAATAAGATTAGACATGGCTTCACAGCCAGCCAGACTTCAACAGATCATCATGAAACTCTAGAATTTATTCTTAAAAAACTCTGAAGAACAAAATAGAAAAAAAAATTTTTTTCGTATAAAAAAAATTTCGAAAATAAAAGTAAAATTACCTAATCTAAGCAACAAGATGAACCGTCAGTTGTCCAAACTCGAACAATCCCCGGCAACGGCGCCAAAAACTTGGTGCACGAAATTGTGATCATCAAAAATGGCGCCAAAGACTTGGAGCTCTCAAACGTGAATCACACTTTGTCACAATTCCGCACAACTAACCAGCAAGTGCACTGGGTCGTCCAAGTAATAAACCTTATGTAAGTAACGGTCGATCCCACGGAGACTGTCGGCTTGAAGCAAGCTATGGTCATCTTGTAAATATCAGTCAGGAGGATTCAAATGGTTATGGAGGATTGATAATTAAAAGATGAATAAAACATAAAATAAAGATAGAGATAGAGATACTTATGTAATTCATTGGTAGGAATTTCAGATAAGCGTATGAAGATGCTTTATTCCTCCTGAACCTCTACTTTCCTATTGCCTTCTTCCAATCATTCATACTCCTTTCCATGGCAAGCTTTATTTTGGGCATCACCGTTGTCAATGGCAACTTCCCGTCCTCTCAGTGAAAATGTTCTACGCACGCTGTCACCCCATGGCTAATCATCTGTCCGTTCTCGATCATGTTGGAATAGGATCCATTGATCCTTTTGCGTTTGTCACATGCCCAACACTCGCGAGTTTGAAGCTCGTCACAGTCATCCCTTCCCAGATCCTACTCAGAATACCACAGACAAGGTTTAGATGTTCCAGATCTCAAGAATGCTGCCAATTGATTCTAGCCTATACCACGAAGGTTCTAATCTTAGATTAGAAACCCAAGAGATACACATTCAAGCTTGTTTGCATGTAGAACGGAAGTGGTTGTCAGGCACGCGTTCATAGGTGAGAATGATGATGAGTGTCACATAATCATCACATTCATCATGTTCTTATGTGCGAATGAATATCTTATAGAAGAAGTAGGCGTGAATTGAATAGAAAAACAATAGTACTTTGCATTAATTCATGAAGAACAGCAGAGCTCCACACCTTAATCTATGGTGTGTAGAAACTCCACCGTTGAAAATACAAAAGTGATAATGGTGGTCATTGGCTTCGGCCCCAGAGAAGGAACCCGAAGAACCAAGATGAAAATACAATAGTAAAATGTCCTATTTATAGAGAACTAGTAGCCTAGTGTTTACAGAAATAAGTAATTAATGCAGAAATCTTCTTCCGGGCCCACTTGGTGTGTGCTTGGGCTGAGCATTAAAGCTTTCACGTGTAGAGGCTTTTCTTGGAGTTAAATGCCAGCTTTTGTGCCAGTTTGGGCGTTTAACTCCAGCTTTTGTGCCAGTTCTGGCGTTTTGACGCCAGAATTCTTAAGCTGACTTGGAACACCAGTTTGGGCATCAAATCTTGGACAAAGTATGAACTATTATATATTGCTGGAAAGCCCAGGATGTCTACTTTCCAACGCAATTGAAAGTGCACCAATTGGGCTTTTGTAGCTGCAGAAAATCTACTTCGAGTGCAGGGAGGTCAGAATTCAACAGCATCTGGTGTCCTTTTTCAGCCTCTGAATCAGATTTTTGCTCAGGTCCCTCAATTTTAGCCAGAAAATACCTGAAATCACAGAAAAATATACAAACTCATAGTAAAGTCCAGAAATGTGATTTTTAAATAAAAACTAATAAAAACATAATAAAAACTAACTAAAATATACTAAAAACATACTAAAAAGAATGCCAAAAAGCGTATAAATTATCCGCTCATCAACCCCTATAGGAACATCCCCATATCAATTGGTATATGGAAAACGCTATCATCTGCCAGTGGAACTAGAACACAAGGCCTATTGGGCAACCAGATTCCTCAGCCTTGATGCTAAAGTAGCTGGAGAAAAATGGCTAGTCCAACTGAATGAGTTGGACGAATTCCGCTTAGCTCCGTTTGAAAATGCAAAGATCTATAAAGAAAAAGCAAAAAGGTGGCATGATAGGAAGATAGCTTCTAGAGTCTTTGAACCAGGGCAAAAGGTTCTACTGTTCAATTTAAGACTCAGATTATTTCTAGGGAAGCTTGAATCCCGTTGGTGGGACCCTATGTGGTTACTAGTGTATCACCCTATGGGTACATAGAACTTCAAGGTAATGACCCAGACAACAGGTTCACTATCAACGGACAGAGAGTTAAGCATTACCTTGAAGGAGATATTGAACCAGGAGGCTCAACACTGGTACTGAGCTAAGTACAGTGAAGTCCAGCTAAAGACAGTAAAGAAGCGCTTGTTGTGAGGCAACCCAATGATCAATAGCATGTTATTTTCAATTTCTCTAATTATTCTCATCTTTTAGTTAGTTTTCTTCATAATTAGTTTTATTACTTTGCTTTTTTAAATATTAGTGATCATGAACAGTATTTAAAAAGAGACAGAATGATGTAGAACAGGAAGCAGAACACCTTGGAAGAAGCACCTTTCTGGCATTGAACGCCAGAAAAGGGTGAAGGGTAGGCGTTTAACGCCCATGAAGGGGTGATAACCTGGTGTTAAACGCTAGCCAAGGAGCCTAGCTAGACTGGCCGTTCAACGCCCAAAGAGAAGAGCATACCTGGCGTTGAACGCCAGGCAAGGGGCACTTGTTGGGCGTTCAATGCCAAGAAAGGAGGAACAGCCAGCGTTAAACTCCAGACCAAGCCATTCTGGGCGTTTAACGCCAGAAAGAGGGCAAGGAAGGTAACTTTTCAAAAAAATCTTATCTTTTTTTTATCTTATCTTTTTCCATTAAACCTATCAACTTAAATTTTGATTTTTGAAATTCCATGACTTTCAATTCAAATCTTTTTCAATCATTATCTTTTAAATTCAATTTCTTTACATATATTTTCAAATTTTAAAATAATCTTTTCAAATCTTGTTCAATTCTTTCTCAAATCTTTCTCAAATTTCATATTCTTTGCAACTTCTTTTTCAAATCTTTAAAATCTTTTCATATATTCTACCCTATCATTTTATCTTTTTCATATCTTTTTTATTTTAAAACCTATCTTTTTCTATCTTTTACTAAAATGGGAATCATATCTTCCTAATCTTTTCTCTAATTAAATTCGAAACCCTCCCTCGCCTCCCTCTATATATCTGTGTTCCCCACTCCCTCATTCCCCCCTCTTCCATTCGATTAACTCTTCTCCTATTCTCCTCTCCTTTGCTTTCTTCATCTTCCTTTCTTCCTTTTGCTCAAGGACGAGCAAACCTTTTAAGTTTGGTGTGGAAGGAGCCTTGATTTCTCACTCTATTTGAATCCCATGGCTCTAAAAAGTGGAAAGCTCACTTCAAGAAACAAGAAAGAAGTCAGCCCAACAGTTGTTTTCAAACCTGTCAAATTTTACACCAAGCAACATGAAGAACACTATTACAAAATAATGTGTAAGAGGCCAGTAATCCCAGAGGCAAAATTCGAATTAGGAGAAGATGAATACCTGAAGATTCAAGAGCAAATTCGAAAGAGAGGCTAGAAGATTCTAGCCAACCCTGAGATAAATGTTGAAACAAACATGATCCATGAATTTTATGCAAATCTGTGGATGACAGATATGCAAAAGAAAGATGGACAAGTATTCCATACTTTTCTCACTATGGTCAGAGAGAAGATCATCTACTTTCATCTTGATAAGGTGAGAGAGATCTTTAAATTACTCCTACAAAGGGATGACCCTGAATCCTTCAATAGAAGGGTGATACCCAATTCAAAGCTGGATCAGGTCCTAGAGAACATATGTCTTCCTGGAACTCAATGGATTGAGGATGCAAAAGGCAAGCCAAACCAGCTGAAAAGAATGGACCTCAAGCCAATTGCTAGATGATGGCTGATGAGCGGATAATTTATACGCTTTTTGGCATTATTTTTAGTATGTTTTTAGTAGGATCTAGCTACTTTTAGGGATGTTTTCATTAGTTTTTATGTTAAATTCACATTTCTGGACTTTACTATGAGTTTGTGTGTTTTTCTGTGATTTCAGGTATTTTCTGGCTGAATTTGAGGGATTTGAGCAGAAATCAGATTCAGAGGTTGAAGAAGGACTGCTGATGCTGTTGGATTCTGACCTCCCTGCACTCAAAGTGGATTTTCTGGAGCTACAGAACTCGACATGGCGCGCTTCCAATTGCATTGGAAAGTAGACATCCAGGGCTTTCCAGCAATATATAATAGTCCATACTTTGGCCAAGAATAGATGACGTAAACTGGCGTTCAACGCCAGCTTTCTGCCCAAATCTGGCGTCCAGCGCCAGAAAAGGAGCCAAAACCAGAGTTGAACGCCCAAACTGGCACAAAAACTGGCGTTCAACTCCAAGAAGGACCTCTACACGTGCAACACTCAAGCTCAGCCCAAGCACACACCAAGTGGGCCCCGGAAGTGGATTTATGCATCAATTACTTACTCATGTAAACCCTAGTAACTAGTTTATTATAAATAGGACCTTTTACTATTGTATTAGACGTCTTTTTGACCATCCTGGATCTTTGGATTATCTTTTGATCTATTGATCACGTTTTGGGGGCTGGCCATCTCGGCCATGCCTGGACCTTTCACTTATGTATTTTCACGGTAGAGTTTCTACACTCCATGGATTAAGGTGTGCAGTTCTGCTGTTCCTCAAAGATTAATGCAAAGTACTACTGTTTTCTATTCAATTCATCTTATTTCGCTTCTAAGATATTCATTCGTACTTCAATCTGAATGTGATGAACGTGACAATCATCATCATTCCCTATGAACGCGTGCCTGACAACCACTTCCGTTCTACCTTCGACTGAATGAGTATCTCTTAGATCTCTTAATCAGAATCTTCGTGGCGTAAGCTAGAATGATGGCGGCATTCAAGAGAATCCGGAAAGTCTAAACCTTATCTGTGGTATTCCGAGTAGGATTCAATGAATGAATGACTGTGATGAGCTCTAAACTCGCGATTGCGGGGCGTTAGTGACAGACGCAAAAGGATAGTAAATCCTATTCCAGCATGATCAAGAACCGACAGATGAATAGCCGTGCCGTGACAGGGTGCGTTGACCATTTTCACTAAGAGGATAAGATGAAGCCATTGACAAGGGTGATGCCTCCAGACGATTAGCCGTGCCGTGACAGGGCATTGGATCATTTTCCCGAGAGATGACCAAAAGTAGCCATTGACAATGGTGATGTATCACATAAAGCCAGCCATGGAAAGGAGTAAGATTGATTGGATGAAGATAGCAGGAAAGCAGAGGTTCAGAGGAACGAAAGCATCTCCATTTGCTTATCTGAAATTCTCACCAATGAATTACATAAGTATTTCTATCCCTATTCTATTAATTATTATTCGAAAACACCAATATCAATTTATATCTGCCTAACTGAGATTTGCAAGGTGACCATAGCTTGCTTCATACCAACAATCTCCGTGGGATTCGACCCTTACTCACGTAAGGTATTACTTGGACGACCCAGTGCACTTGCTGGTCAGTTACACGGAGTTGTGAACCGTGGTTTTGGCATCATGTTTTTGGCGCCATTTCCAGGGAAAGAAAGAGCAATGAACTTTTCATAATTAAAGTGTAATCACGATTCCGCGTACCAATGGCTGAACTTTATTGGGCGTTCTATACTTCCCATTAGTAATAGCTCTGAAGTCACTATAGCAAGAGCTGTGATGATTCACTGCATCATGATGGAGAATGAGGTAGAAATTCACCAAATAATTCCCCGTGAGATGTACAAGTTTGCAGACAGGATGTCCACTCAAGCCAGGCTAGCCTATCCAAACTTTATCTTTTGCCTATGTCAAGAGGCTAAAGTCTTGATTCACATAGACACATTTATCCCAGTGGAAAGCCCAATCACCAAATATGTGATGGAAAGTGCCAGGGTACCAGAGGATCATCCCAAAAAGAAGGCATCTGAGCCTCTACAAGAGATCCCTCCAATTGAATATTGGACTCAGTTGGAAGCATTTGTGATTCAACTGCAAACCACCTTGGATCAACTAAGAGAGGAGCAGAAAGATCAAACTAGCATGATTTGCAAACTGGTCAAGGAGCAAGAGAAGCAAGGGCGTGAATTAGAAGCTTTGAAGTGCCAAAAACTCTCCCTTGAAGAACCCAGCGCCTCCATGATTAAGGTGGTTGAATTCCACCTCCCTTATTTCTGTTATTCTAATTTCTATTTTTCATATTTAGGTTTACATGATCAATAGTAGTGTTTAAGTTTCTATTTTATTTTTCTGTCTTTTAATTTAAAAAATTGCATAAGCATTAATAATAATTTAGTTTTTATTTCCATCAATCAGTTATAAAATATTCCTCTTACCATCATCAAACTTGAATAAAATAGTGAATTTTTTTAGAAGAATTAGAGATGCATGAATTTTTGAGTTTTATCTTCAGAATAGTCCAATTATCTGGATGTGGTGGCTTTGCTTTTATTTTCTGAATGTATGAATGAACAGTGCATATTTGAAATTGGAGTTTAAGAATGTTGGCTCTTGAAAGAATAATGAAAAAGGAGAAGTATTATTGGTAATTTGAAAAATCAAAAATTGATTCTTGAAGCAAGAAAAAGCAGCAAAAAGCAAAGATGCAACAAAAAGAAAAAATAATTGCATGCGGAAAAAAAAAAGCCAATAGCTCTTAGCTTTAAACCAAAAGGCAAGAGCAAAAAGTTAGTAGCTCTTTAAACCAAAAGGCAAGAGCATGGGTCCAAGGCTTTGAGCATCAATGGTTAGGAGGGCCTAAAAGAAACAAAATCATGGCCTAAGCACTCCAAAGGAATAGTGTCCCTAACTATATGCTTGTGGTGTGAAGGTGTCAAGTAAAAAGCTTGAGACTGAGCAGTTAAAGTTGTGATCCAAAGAAAAAAGAGTGTGCTTAAGAACTCTGGACACCTCTATCTGGGGATTCTAGCAAAGATGAATCACAATCCAAAAGGGTTCACCTAGTTAAGTGTCTGTGGCATTTATGTATCCGGTGGTAATACTGGAAAACAAAGTGCTTAGGGCCACGACCAAGACTCTAAGGAAGCTGTGCTCAAGAATAAAAAAGAACTAAACTAGGAGAGTCAATAATATCATCTGGATTCTAAGTTTTCAAGGATGCCAACACTTCTGAGTTTCAATGGATAGTGAGATGCCAAAACTATTTAGAAGCAAAAAGCTACTAAGTCCCGCTCATCTAATTGAAACTGAGCTTCATTGAAAACTCTGAGATTTATTGTATCTTACTCTTCTTTTTATCCTACTTTGTTTTTAGTTGTTTGGGGACAAGCAACAGTTTAAGTTTGGTGTTGTGATGAGTGGATATTTTATACGCTTTTTGATATCATTTTCATATAGTTTTTAGCATGTTTTGTTTAAGTTTTATTATGTTTTCATAGGTTTTTATGTACAATTCATATTTTCGGATTCTACTATGAGTTATTGTGTTTTATGGTAATTTCAAGTATTTTTTGGCTGAAATCTGAGAGTTTTGACAAAGTCTAATTCAGAGGCAAAGAAAGCGTAGCAGATGCTGTCAAGATCTGACCTCCATGCATTCAAGCAAGCATTTCTAGAGCTACAGATATCCAAATAGAGCGTTCTCAATGGCTATGAAAAGCTAACATCCAGGGATTTCTATAAATATATAATAGTCCATACTTGTCTTTGGAGATAAAGTCCCAAAACTGGCGTTTAACGCCAGCCATCTACCCCCTTTCTGGCATTGGACGCCCAAAAGGGAACAGCTGGCGTCCAACACCGAAAGAGGAGTCCAAAGGGGGCGTTCAACGCCCAAGATCCCTACTAGCACGTGGAGACACCCTTAGCTCAGCCCAAACACTCACCAAGTGGGCCCCGGAAGTGGATTTTTGCACTACAAGCCTAAGCTTATCATATTTTTGTAATCCTTAGTTATTAGATTAGTATATATAGGAGAAGATCACCCTTGTTTTAGGATCTTCAACCACCATAGAACATTATTTCATATTTTTGAGTTTCATTGTACAGTATGAGCCACTAAACCTCCTAGGTTCAGGTTAGGAGCTCTGCTGAGTTTTATGGATCAATAAAAGCACTACTGTTCTATTTCAATTCGTGTCTGATTCTCTCCTAAAATGTATCTTCATTCTTCAACTTTATGAATGAGTTGAACCATCACAAGTTATCTCTATTCTACAAGGGTTCAGCGAGTGTCTTTCATCGGATATCAATGAACCACTAGCTTGAGGATACATCTCTTAGACGGCTAATCCACGACTTCATTGGGGACTTTTCGAGACATCAGTTCAGCCGAGGTATAGGGAGATTAGGGTTTTTGTGGTAAAGGCTAGAATCAAGGCGTAGCATTCTCTGATCTGGAAGATTTGACCTTGTTTGTGGCATGTTGAGTAGGATCACCAAGGGGATGGACTGCAGGAGCTTCACCCTCATTCAGACTAAATGCGTACTAAACCTAGTGTTTAGCCTAGAGGAAGATTGGCAGCCTCTCAACCGGCGTTGATTACATACAGCCTGCTATTGAAGAAATCATTCACAATTGGAGTAGACAGTAAGAAAGTATTTATCAAGAAGAACAAAGCATCTCTGAAGCCTTAACGATCTTCTTATCATTGAATTCACAACCACTGAATAACGTTATCTTCATTTTACTTTTATGCGCTTAAACAACTACACAACTTTTCTATCCGCCTGACTAAGATTTACAAGATAACCACTGTTTGATCCAAGCCGACAATTCTCGTGGGATCGATCCTGACTCACCTCAGGTATTACTTGGACGACCTAGTGCACTTGTTGGTTCAGTTGTGCAAAGTCAAATTCCACGCACCAGTTGTTGAGGGCTATGTTGAAGACAATGAGGGTGATAAACCACTATTTTATGATTTATCTTGTGCTTAATTGAGTGGATTTTATCAACTCTTTACCCACTTATTCATACTATTTGCATGATTTTACATTTGCCTTCCTAATTATGTGCTTTGATTGAAAACATGCTTCTTTGGCCTTAAGATCCCTATGATTAATCCTCTCTTATTACCATTAGATGCCTTGATATGTGTGTTAAGTGATTTCAGAGATTACAGGACAGGAATGGCTCAGAAGATGGAAAGAAAGCATGCAAAAGTGGAAGGAATACAAGAAGTTGGAGAAATTGCTAAGCTGTCCAACCTGACCTCTTCGCACTCAAACGGCTATAACTTTAGCTACAGAGGTCCAAATGATGCGGTTCTAGTTGTGTTGGAAAGCTAACATCCGGGGCTTCGATTTGATATATAATTTTCTATAGCTGCTTCGACGTTAGGCGACGCGAATGCGTGAATGACGCGCCCGCGTCACATTTGCAAACTTCAATCCACGCCACCGCGTGGACGACGCCTCCGCGTCACCTTCTCGCGACCTGAACGTAACAGAAATTGCTGGGAGCGATTTTTGGGCTATTTTTGACCCGGTTTTCAGCCCAGAACACACATATTAGAGGCTATAAAGTGGGGAAATGCATTCATTCATAAAGAAGCTCACAATACATAATTTTAGGATTTAGATGTAGTTTTTAGAGAGAGGGGTTCTCTCCTCTCTCTTAGGATTTAGGATTTAGGATTTCTCTTAGTTTTAGGAGTGCCTCTCGATCCCAGGTTCAATGTTCCTTTTATTTACTTTTCCAATTTAATTTATGAATATCCATGTTAAGATTTGAATATTTTATTTAATATAATTCGAGGTATTTCAGACTTATGATTGCTCTCTTTAATTTATTAATGCTCTCTGTTTATCCAAATTATTTTCATTCAAGTAGACTTTCTCCCCTTTTGACTTTGGTTAAATAATTGGTGACTCTTGAGTTATCAAACTCATTGTTGATTGAAAATTGAAATTCTTCAAGAATTAATTCGAGTTCCAATAACTCTAACTTTTCCCAAGGAAAGACTAGGATCTGAGGAATAAAAATTAATTCATCCACTTAACTTACCTTCATAGTTAGAGGTTAACAAAGTGGGAGAAAAATCCAATTCTCATTACAGTTGATAAGGATAACCAGGATAGGACTTCTAGTTATAATACCTTGCCAAGAGTTTATTTTATTATTATTATTTTATTTTTCTTATCATTCAACATATTGCTTCCTTACTTTCTAAAACCCCTAATTTACAAGACTCATAACCAATAATAAGAACATACCTCCCTGCAATTCCTTGAGAAGACGACCCGAGGTTTAAATACTCGGTTATAAATTTTAAAAGGGGTTTGTTACTTGTGACAACCAAAACGTTTGTATAAAAGGACTTTTGTTGGTTTAGAAACTATACTTGCAACGAGGATTTATCTGCAAATTTCTAGACCACGCAAAAGTTCTCTCATTAAAATGGCACCGTTGCCGGAGAATTACAAACGTGTGCCTTATTATTGGTTATTGTAAATATTTGCTTTTTGCTTGTTTATTTGTTTTTATTTTTGTTTTTATTTTTGCTTTTTTCATAAATTAAGAGGTTATTGGTTTTTATTTAATTATTAAAAATTTTTCAAAAATTTTTTTCTTGGTGTTCATCTTGATCTTCAAGTTGTTCTTAGTTGTGTTTCTTCGTTTTGATCTAAAAATTTTTAAGTTTGGTGTCATTTTATTGTTTTTTTCTTTCCTTATTAAATTCAAAAATTCAAAATTTAAAAATCAAATTTCAAATCTCAAATTTCAAAATTCAAATTTCAAAAATTTTAAATTTTAAATTTCAAAATTTAATTTTCAAATTCAAAATTTAAATAACCTTTTAATTTAAAATTTATTTTTATTTTCGTTTTTAACCTCCAATGGACTATCAACAACCACCACCATATGCCTATGAACCCTTTCCTCAACATGACTTTGGACCACCATACTCACAAGCCCCTTTCCGCCAATCACCTCCATATGACCCTAACCCGTATCCACCATACCAACCACCTTATGAGCCAAATGAACCATACACAGAACCACCACCTTTCCAACACAACTACTCTCATGAACCACCACCTCAATATTCACCATCTCCATATCATTATCAAGATGAACCACCTTCCTATTATGAACCCTCTCTCCCAACCAATGAATCCTCATATCCACCCCAACCTCCAATGGATGAGAGACTTCGTGTTATTCTTCAAAGTTAAGAAAGGATGAATAAGAGTGTGCTAAATTTTGCGGCCGCCTTAGGCGAGTTAGTAAATATAATAGCTTCCCAATATCTGAGCACTCAAAGAACTCCCATGGCTACATGTGGAAAATCAAAAGAAGAGCAAAGCATGAAGGAGACACTAGAAACTTCGGTGGACAATAAGGAACATGGCTTTGTATTGGAACAAGTGAAGGAAGCCATAATAGTTGCAGAGAAAGAAGTGGTTGAAGACTTAGGAGATGCTGAACCTCCATGGAAAAGTCAGGTTATAAAACTTGTCTCATAACAAATTTTCTTCAGCAAGTGTACCGAATTTGTCGTCAAGTAAAAACTCACAATAGAGTGAGGTCGAATCCCACAAGGATTGATTGATCAAGCAACTTTAATTAGAGGAATGTTCTAGTTGAGCTAATCAGGAATTAAGTTGAGAATTGCAGAAAATTAAATGGCAGGAAAGTAAATGGCAGAAAGTAAATTACAGAATCTTAAATGGGAATAGGGGAATTGCTCATAAATGTAAATGACAGAAATTAAAGAGAATGGGTAAGATCAGAAATGGGGAGTTCATTGGGCTTAGGAGATGTTGCATTCTCCGGATCAATCTCATTTACATCTCTTGGTCAATTGCTTGGTCAATTGCTCATGAGAAGAGATGAAGTATGGTTACTGATTATACCACATGCATTTCCCAAATCAAGCATTGAGAGGATTATAGTCACATATCCATCCAAACCCAATTTGGTCCAGCATGAGAAAGCATTTCTAGCTTGATCTCTTCATTCCTCTTTCAAGGTTCAGAAGAGATCCAAGTTTGAATAGTTTCTTTTCCAAGATAACTACCCAATTGGATGAAGATCGAAAGCTTTCAAGTAAAATCAAGAGAAAAGATAGAAGAAGAATAATGAAAACTAGTATTGATCCATCAAATTACAACAGAGCTCCCTAACCCAATGAAAGGGGTTTAGTTGTTCATAGCTCTGGAAAATGAAAACAAAGATGGAAAATACATGATAAAAACTAGAAGAGCAATAAAGTAAAATACAGGAAGTAGTTCTATGCTATTTTCCAACTCTCAGAACTCCCTCTAATAATTCAAAACTACTCCTATATATACTACTCTTCTCATCTTCTAGTTGGTTCTTCAAGTCTTGGGCCTTTGGATCTTGAGTTTGAAGCAGTTCTCTTCTTCATTTGGGCTTGGCTTTACTTGCAGAGAGAAAGTGTGAAGTGGGCAGAGACTTTTGCTCAGGACGTTAGGGGTGTTAACGTTTAGTGAAAATATGAGTTCGAGAACGTTAGTGACAATCAACTTTCTCACTAACGTTTCCTAACTAAAAGCCACGTTAACTTCAACGTTAGTGGCACAAACGTTGCCACTAACGTTGCCTCGAGGTCCTCCGCACACGTTATTGGGACTCAACTTTCCCAATAACGTTGAAAAGCCCCCTTTGCTCCTCTGATTTTATGGTGGTTTCATGCATAGCAACTTAGGTTCATTCCTGGCTTTCAGACCTTTATCATGCCCTACAATACTCACTTTGCTTACATCCCATGAGACTTTTATTCATTGATCCTTTTATTGTCATTTCAGGGCTTATTTGCTTACATCCTTCGTACAGTTATTGGGATGCCTTCCTTTGTCCACATGGGATCCTCATGTTCAAAAACCACCCCAGCTTTCTTACATATTCGGTAAATAGTGCTGGGGTAACCTAACGTTCCTCTTGAGTCGCTTTTCTCTGCCATCTTTCTAATGCCTTCAGCTATGAGTTCATGAACCTTGATTTCTCCTCCCTTCAGTATACAATGCACCATCGTGGCTCTCTTGACATTCACCTCCGAGTTGTTTGTAGCTGGGAGAATAGACCTTCTCACTAGCTCAAACCACCCCTTGGCTTCAGGAGTGAGATCGGTTCTCTTGATGAACTTTGGTTTCTTTCCGGCACCCCTTTCCCAATCAGCTCCGGTTACACAAATGTCTCGCAAAATGTGGTCATAATTGGGGTTGTCCAATCTTGAGTGATAACTTTCTTCTTCAAACTGTATAGACCGTAGCTTCAGTGCCCTCATGACACTCATGGGACCAAAATCCACCATCTTTCCTCTCACAAAGCTTGTATATGACTCATCTTTCTTATCATATCGGACCGCATTTGCATAAAATTCTCTTATGAGATTTGCATTCACCTTAGTGACAGGGTCAGTGAGGAGCTCCCATCTTCTCTTTTCTACCTTCTCTGTGATTTCAGGACACTCAGTTTTCTTCACTTGAAATCCTAGCTCGTAAATGATTTCCTTGTCAACCATCCACCCGTATTGCAATGCATGATGCAAGCTTCTAAATCTCTTTTCGTCATACGGGTGCTGCTCCATGGGTTCCTTTCCCTTCCTTCTTTTAGAACTCGATGACGCCATGAATGATAGTTAATATGTGAAGGTGGTAAAGTTGTGGAGACTTTTGGTTGTTTAGGGTTTTATTGCAATGAAGAGAGTGAGGGGGGAAATGTTTGTAATGGAGTAAGGAGTTTCTTGTACCGAAATGAAGAGTTTTGAAGAGTGGGTGATGACCATGAAGGTGGGTACGGAATAAGGGTCATATATAGGGACGATGTGAGAGAATGGAGGGTGTGGATTGATGGAGTGGTTACTTGATGGACGGTTGGGGTTATGCATGGACAAAAGACAAGGATTATCACTTTATGATGGAGATTGCTCGGTCTTTTAGAGGTCCCATTTTTCCAATGTTGCATGGCAACATTTTCCAATGTATTCCCTTTTTAGAACAAGTGTGTAGCCCCTCCTTTTGTGGTGTCCGATCCTTCTTTGTTTAGTTGTCCAATCCATCCCTTTTAATGCTTCTTTTCTTTTCCTATAAAGATAAAATAAGAAAAGTAAGAAATATCATAAAAAAATCTATTTAGATTTTTACGGCTAAAATAATAAAGAGAAAAAAAATTAGATTGTTTATTCATGAACTCCAACCAACTAACTAAGTGTGTATCCCTTTATGCATTTTGGTGGCACCATGGGGTGACACCAAACTTAGTTTGAAGCATTGTGATGAAAAGTTTTGTTTAAAGCTCCCAAGACTAGCATGCATCTTGGTTTGCTTTGAACACCAAACTTGTTCCTCACTATATACTGCACAATAAGGAGTCCACCAAGTTTGGGTTGGAATTTATGAATATTGACTTATTCACTAGTAAAAGCTAATAAAACATGGGTTGCCTCCCATGAAGCGCTTCTTTAGAGTCACTAGCTTGACGTTTCTTCTTCATCTGGGAGGTTGATAATGCTTCAAGTCCTCCCCTCTTACCTTGGACTTATATCCATTGGTTGTATCAATGATCTCTACATGTTCCAAGGAGAGGACTCTGTTAATAGTGAAGACCTTAGGTAACTGAGATGGTACAGTGGGGAGATTAGGGGGGATATCTGGGAAGTAAGCTGAGATCACTTTATCTCCTGGAGAGAAGTTTTCCGTAGGGATCTTCTTGTTCCTCCACCCCCTTGGTACCTTCTTCTTTGTACCTTTTGATGTTGCCTTGCTCTTGGTGACTTCTTCTAAGGGTATTTTGTTGTTGTGTTCACATGCCTCTGGTGGTTTAGGTTCCTCCAGCTTCTCCTTGAGCTGTGACAATGGCTGTTTGCCTTGTTCCTCATGCAATGGGGTTTTAGGATGTGTTGGTGGTGCATCAGTGCTTGTTTCCTCTGTCAGCATCTCAGTATGATCATTGCTTGGTTCTTTATTTTCTTGGTCAGCTTTTTGGGAGAGTTTGAAGACATTGAAGCTGAGTTGCTCATCATGGATCCTCAATATTAGCTCCCCTCACTCCACATCTATGAGTGCTCTGGCTGTAGCTAGGAATGGTCTTCCCAATATGATTGGGTGAGTGTGACTCTCTTCCATGTCCAAGATGACAAAGTCTGTGGGAAGAAAGTATTTCCCCACCTTTAACAACACATTTTTCACCACTCCTTTTGCTTGTTTTTGAGTTTTGTCAGCCAGCCTGATGACCACATCTGTGGGAAATATCTCATTGATCTGCAGTCTCTTCACCAGGGTTAAGGGCATTAAGTTAATGCTTGCTCCCAAATCGCATAATGCTCTATCAAACATTGTTTCTCCTATGGCACAGGGGACATGAAAACTCCCTGGATCTTTTCTTTTCGTAGGCAACTGCGATTGAATGAGGGCACTGCACTCCTTGTTCATCACTATAGTTTGGCCTCCCTTGAGTGAGCTTTTCCTAGGGAGCAGCTCCTTCATGTACTTGATGAATGCAGGCATTTGTTGGATAATCTTAATGAATGGTATGTTCACATGCAGAGATGCAAACAAGTCCAGAAATCTTGAGTATATTCTCTTCTCCACAGCACCATTGAGCAGCTGGGGAAAAGGTGCATAGAGCCTCAGCAGCTCCTGTTTTGATATTTCTGGTTCTTGGTATTCTTTTTCCTCCTTCTCTGCTGA
>NC_029789.2:110773484-110778653 GCF_000816755.2 Arachis ipaensis
TGGTTTTGATCTTGCTCACTTTCCCACCCAAAGTTTGGGTGGTTTCTCCATCCAGGGTTGTAATTCTTGGAGTATGGATCATGGTTCTGCCTAGGTGAATTCCCAATGTAGTTGGCTTGCTCCTGAATACCCTCTGCTTCCTCATTCACTCCTTCTTGGGTTGTTGACGAAGTGGAGATTGCTGCTACTTGGTTCCTCTCCATCTTCTTGGTGAGGTCAGCCAGCTGCTGAGTAATGAGCTTGTTTTGAGCCAGCAGAGCATCTACATTGTTTAGCTCCATTACTCCTCTTGTGTTCCCTTTTTCGGAAGCATAGAAGTAGTCGTTCTCTGCTACTATTTCAATGACATCTATGGCTTCCTCAATAGTCTTCTTCTTGTTCAAAGATCCTCCGGATGAATGGTCTACGGCCTTCTTTGACTCATAAGAGAGCCCTTCATAGAAAATGTGCAGCTGCACCCATTCATTGAACATATCTGGTGGGCACCTCCTTGTTAGGTCTTTAAACCTCTCCCATGCTTCATATAGAGTCTCACCATCTTGTTGCCTGAAAGTTTAGACCTCAGCTCTCAGCCTATTGATTCGTTGAGGAGGGTAAAATCTTGCTAAGAATTTATTCACCACGTCTTCCCAAGTTGTCAAGCTTTCCCTTGGGAAAGATTCCAGCCACTTGGCTGCCTTATCCAAGGGAAGAAGTTATCTAAAACAGAAAGTAAATGACTCAAACAGAAATTTAAATCAAACAAAAATAAAATGCTCAATCTAGTTATCCTCCAATCTAATCATTGTTGATGCACAATCAATCCCCGGCAACGGCACCATAAACTTGATGCACGAAAAACTTGTCTCATAACAAATTTCCTTCGGCAAGTGTACCGAATTTGTCGTCAAGTAAAAAATCACAATAGAGTGAGGTCGAATCCCACAAGGATTGATTGATCAAGAAACTTTAATTAGAGGAATGTTCTAGTTGAGCTAATCAGGAATTAAGTTGAGAATTGGAGAAAATTAAATGGCGGGAAAGTAAATGGCAGAAAGTAAATTGCAGAATCTTAAATGGGAATGGGAGAATTGCTCATAAATGTAAATGACAGAAATTAAAGAGAATGGGTAAGATCAGAAATAGGGAGTTCATTGGGCTTAGGAGATGTTGTATTCTCCAGATCAATCTCATTTACATCTCTTCCTCAATCAATGCACTCATTGATCTCCTTGGCAATCTTAAGTGATTGAATTACAATTTCTTGTAGTTCAATCTCTCAAATCTTGATCAATAGCCAATTCCTTGGTCAATTGCTCATGAGAAGAGATGAAGTATGGTCACTGATTATACCACATTCATTTCCCAAATCAAGCATTGAGAGGATTATAGTCACATATCCATCCAAACCCAATTTGGTCCAGCATGAGAAAGCATTTCTAGCTTGATCTCTTCATTCCTCTTCCAAGGTTCCGAAGAGATCCAAGTATGAATAGTTTCTTTTCCAAGATAACTACCTAATTGGATGAAGATCGAAAGCTTTCAAGTAAAATCAAGAAAAAAGATAGAAGAAGAATAATGAAAACTAGTATTGATCCATCAAATTACAACAGAGCTCCCTAACCCAATGAAAAGGGTTTAGTTGTTCATAGCTCTGGAAAATGAAAACAAAGATGGAGAATACATGATAAAAACTAGAAGAGCAAGAAAGTAAAATACAGGAAGTAGTTCTATGCTATTTTCCAACTCTCAAAACTCCCTCTAATAATTCAAAGCTACTCCTATATATACTACTCTTCTCATCTTCTAGTTGGTTCTTCAAGTCTTGGGCCTTTGGATCTTGAGTTTGAAGCAGTTCTCTTCTTCATTTGGGCTTGGCTTTACTTGCAGAGAGAAAGTGTGAAGTGGGCAGAGACTTTTGCTCAGGACGTTAGGGGTGTTAACGTTGAGTGAAAATATGAGTTCGAGAACGTTAGTGACAATCAACTTTCTCACTAACGTTTCCTAAGTAAAAGCCACGTTAACTTCAACGTTAGTGGCACTAACGTTGCCTCGAGGTTCTTCGCCCACGTTATTGGGAATCAACTTTCCCAATAACGTTGAAAAGCCCCCTTTGCTCCTACGTTAGAGCCCACGTTAACTTAGTTAACGTGGCTCTTTAACGTGGGCTTGCCATCCGTCGAGAACGTTAGTGACACTCAACATTGTCACTAACGTTCCAATGTGCCCCCATGTCTCACGTTAGAGTCCACGTTAACTAGGTTAACGTGGCCATGCTTAGCCATCCCCAACGTTAGTGACAATGTTGAGTGTCACTAATGTTGGCTCATTATTTACTCATCCACGTTAGGTTCCACGTTAACTAAGTTAACGTGGGAGTTAACGTGGCTCATAGTGGCTTGTGTGGTTCCTTGCAACGTTAGTTACAATGTTGAGTGTCACTAACGTTGGCCATCACCTTCTTCTTTCACGTTAGCCTCCATGTTAACTAAGTTAACGTGGAAGTTAACGTGGCTCCTTGGGGTTTTGTGGTGGCTTCCAACGTTAGTGACAATGTTGGGTGTCACTAACGTTGTCGACCACCCTTTCCTCCTAACGTTAGGTCCCACGTTAATCAAGTTAACGTGAGAGTTAACGTGGCATTGTGCACTTAGGCCAACGTTAGTGACAATGTTGAATGTCACTAACGTTTGCCTCCTTTCCCCCCTTTTGACGTTAGAGGCCACGTTAACTAAGTTAACGTGGACTCTAACGTGGCCACTTATGAGCATTGGCCAACGTTAGTGATAATGTTAAGTGTCACTAACGTTGGCTCAAATTCCCTTCTGATTTTATGGTGGTTTCATGCATAGCAACTTAGGTTCATTCCTGGCTTTCAGACCTTTATCATGCCCTACAATACTCACTTTTCTTACATCCCATGAGACTTTTATTCATTGATCCTTTTATTGTCATTTCAGGGCTTATTGGTGTCCTTCAGGCTAAGTGTTCTGTAAGGGGGCAACTCTTTAAGATAAGCTTTCAGCCAACACTCCCGAACCAATTGGTTCAAGGTGCTAGGTGTTGAGACACCCCTAAGGACTTACTTGCTCAAGTCTCTCCCCCATACATGCACACCATAGGCATATAGTTTATTCTTTTTCTTTACTTGAGGCCTTGGTGTCCAGCATCTCTTTGGGTTACTAAATGTTCTGTGTTGAGGGTTACTCTTGATAGTGGACTTTCAGCTTATAATCCCGAGTTAGTTAACCCAAGTTACCAAGTGATAAGGCACTCCTAAGAGCTTATTCATCCAAGTAGATCCCTCACACAGGAACACCACAGACACATGCCTCAAGATTTAAAACCATTGGTGCCTAGCCTTATTGCTTACTCTTTTTCTTTTATTCCTCAACCTTGATTGTTCTTTCCTTTTTTCTTATTAGGATCTTCTTACTTAGCTACTCTCATGGGGTGTGTCTCAAGCATAGTGTTCATGACAGATAGTTGTCTTCCCACCTTGTGGTTGAACCATCTTAGCTAACTTATGACCATACCACAAACTTATGGATTTACTCCCTAGTATGAACTCTTCTCTGATCTTTTGAAAACAATCATTCTCTTTTCATTTGATTTAAAGGGACAAGCATACAAGTAAGTAAAGAAATGGTGCAGTAACATAAAGACCAGCACATAGAGACTTTCTTCCTTATTTGAAGCATAGAAAAAGATGGACTAAAGAAGGAACTCCACCACCTTTTACTCTTGTGGATGTCCATGCTCTCCTTCTTGATTGCTTGTGCTCCCACTTCCCTTGCCTTTTCCAAGAAGCTTCTTCCAGAAACCACCATCTTCCATCTTCTTCTTGAGTGTCTCCTTTTGCTGTTTCACTTTCCTCTCTTCTTGTTCTACAAAATCTTTTTGGACCTCATCATATGTAGGGATGGCATAGTGTAGCTGATGCATATTACTGGACATGTAGTTCAACTTGGCTTGAGTGTTGATGTTGAACTCCTCCCGATGTAGTTGTCGTCCTTCATTAAGTACAGTGAACTCATTGAATGCTTTCATCTGGGCTAGTTGTCGCTGATTAAGTTCCTGCAAATGCTTATCTTGACGTTCTTGCCTCTCGGTAACTTGGTGGATAGTTTGAGTGAGCTGGGAGTATTGTTCTTGTTGCTGCTCCATTTGTTGTTTCTTCTACTCTTCTTGTTGACTCATCCAGTTCAATATTTGCTCTTGTCCTTCCATATGTCTCACCCCCAAGTCTTCAATAGCTCTTAGAAGGTGATTCATATTCAAATCGACTGGGTAAGGATGCTCTCCCTGTTGATATTCTTCCTGATGAGACTCCTCTTGGTGAGTTGCTTCCTTTGCTTTTAGTTTCCCTATTTGTGGCCTTCTTTGTTGCTGAGCAGGTGTGGTATAGGCCATACGCTGGGTTGTCATTAGCCTCCCTGGGTTAACCCAGTCTGGATTACTATCCTAAAAACTACTTTGGCCTTTGTGCACAATCGGAGAATGGTGCTGGGGTACCAAAGCCTGGCACCTGATTCAAGCTTCTCAGCTGAATCTTGAATTCCCTCAGCTATAAGTTCATGCACGTTGATTTCTCCACCTTGTACTAGGCAATGTACCATAGTTGCTCGATTAATATTTACCTCTAAATTATTAGTAGCTGGGAGAATAGACCTCCTCACGAGTTCAAACCACCCCTTGGCTTCTGGGCTAAGGTCTCCCCTCTTGATGAGCCGGGGTCTCCCATCTCCATACCTCTCCCAGTCCGCTGCTATAACACATATGTCAGTCACTATCTCAGTGAGCTCATCATTGTCTTGGTTTTTACTTATCCTTGTATGATAGCTAGGCTCATCAAAGTGTGGTAATTTCAGGTGAAGAGTTCTTATTATAGCATTTAGACTGAAGTCTACCTCCTTTCCCCTTACATAGCTTTTGAAGGTTGGGACTCTGGTTTTGTCTTCTCTGACCACATTTGCGTAGAACTCTTTGATGAGGTTTGCATTGATCTTCCCCTCTGGATTGGTGAGCAATTGCCACCCTCTTTCTTCAATCTTCTCCCGAATCTGTGGGCATTCGTCTTCATTGATTTGGAAGGTTAACTCTGGTAGTATCTTTTTGAGCTTTATCTGCTCAAATTCTCGTTCATAGAAGGCAGTCTTGAATCTCTTCTCGTCGAAGGGAATGTTCTCC
>NC_029789.2:110778856-110780689 GCF_000816755.2 Arachis ipaensis
ATGAATATTGACTTATTCACTAGTAAAAGCTAATAAAACATGGGTTGCCTCCCATGAAGCACTTCTTTAGCGTCACTAGCTTGACGTTTCTTCTTCATCAGGGAGGTTGATAATGCTTCAAGTCCTCCCCTCTTGCCTTTTACTTATATCCATTGGTTGTATCAATGATCTCTACATGTTCCAAGGAGAGGACTCTGTTAATAGTGAAGACCTTAGGTAACTGAGATGGTACAGTGGGGAGATTAGGGGAGATATCTGGGAAGTAAGCTGAGATCACTTTATCTTCTGGAGAGAAGTTTTCCGTAGGGATCTTCTTGTTCCTCCACCCCCTTGGTACCTTCTTCTTTGTCCCTTTTGATGTTGCCTTGCTCTTGGTGACTTCTTCTATGGGAATTTTGTTTTTGTGTTCACATGCCTCTGGTGGTTTAGGTTCCTCTAGCTTCTCCATGAGCTGTGACAATGGCTGTTTGCCTTGTTCCTCATGCAATGGGGTTTTAGGATGTGTTGGTGGTGCATCAGTGCTTGTTTCCTCTGTCAGCATCTCAGTATGATCATTGCTTAGTTCTTTATTTTCTTGGTCAGCTTCTTGGGAGAGTTTGAAGACATTGAAGCTGAGTTGCTCATCATGGATCCTCAATATTAGCTCCCCTCGCTCCACATCTATGAGTGCTCTGGCTGTAGCTAGGAATGGTCTTCCCAATATGATTGGGTGAGTGTGACTCTTTTCCATGTCCAAGATGACAAAGTCTGTGGGAAGAAAGTATTTCTCCACCTTTAACAACACATTTTCCACCACTCCTTTTGCTTGTTTTTGAGTTTTGTCAGCCAGCCTGATGACCACATCTGTGGGTAATATCTCAATGATCTGCAGTCTCTTCACCAGGGTTAAGGGCATTAAGTTGATGCTTGCTCCCAAATCGCATAGTGCTCTATCAAATATTGTTTCTCCTATGGCACAGGGGACATGAAAACTCCCTGGATCTTTTCTTTTCGTAGGCAACTGCGGTTGAATGAGGGCACTGCACTCCTTGTTCATCACTATAGTTTGGCCTCCCTTGAGTGAGCTTTTCCTAGGGAGAAGCTCCTTCATGTACTTGATGAATGCAGGCATTTGTTGGATAATCTTGATGAATGGTATGTTCACATGCAGAGATGCAAACAAGTCCAGAAATCTTGAGTATATTCTCTTCTCCACAGAACCATTGAGCAGCTGGGAAAAAGGTGCATAGAGCCTCAGTAGCTCCTGTTTTGATATTTTTGGTTCTTGGTATTCTTTTTCCTCCTTCTCTGCTGAGGTATCTTCAGGTTGTTCTGACAGTTTGCTTGGCTTGTCCTCAGTCTCCTTATCATTTATAGTGACCATCTTGCAATCTTCCCATCTTACTTTCTTTGTTTCACCTCTCGGATTCTTCTCTGTGTCACTTGGGAATCCATCTGTGGGTTTGGGAATTTGCTCAGAGAGATATCCTACTTGAGATTCCAACCTCTTGATTGTGTCTCCCTGGTTCTTGAAACTGGCTCGCACTTCCTCCTTGAACACCTTGTTGTCTTGGATATCCTTGCATATGCCTTCAAGTAGATTTTCAATCCTTGAGATTCTTTCATCAAAGGATGATAGGTCAGGTTGAGGAGGGTTATTCTGGCCTTGATATGAATGTGGAGAGGTGTTATTATTGGGATGTTGATATGGTCTAGATGTGAAGTGTTGGTGAGCTACATTGTTTGAATTTTGGCGTCTTTGATCAAGGCTTTGGTCTTGTTGATTTCCCCACCCAAAGTTTGGGTGATTCCTCCATCCAGGGTTGTAAGTCTTGGAGTATATATCATGGTTCT
>NC_029789.2:110780710-110793408 GCF_000816755.2 Arachis ipaensis
GTTTGGACCTCAGCTCTCAGCCTATTGATTCGTTGAGGAGGGTAAAATCTTGCTAAGAATTTGTTCACCACGTCTTCCCAAGTTGTCAAGCTTTCCCTTGGAAAAGATTCCAGCCACTTGGCTGCCTTATCCCTGAGTGAGAATGGAAATAAGAGCAGTCTATAGGCATCAGGATGAACACCATTAGACTTCACTATGTCACATATTCTCAGGAAGGTGGTTAAATGTTGATTTGGGTCCTCTTGGACACTTCCTCCGAATGAACAGTTGTTCTGCACAAGGGTGATGAGCTGTGGCTTCAGTTCAAAATTGTTGGCATGGATAGTTGGCTTTTGAATGCTACTTCCATAGTTTTCTGGGTTTGGATTGATATAAGAGCCTAAAACTCTTCTATCCTCCCTAGTATAATTTGCTCGACCTCTTCCCCCATGGTTGTGAGCCTCTTCTTCATGATGGTTTCCATGTTTTCTTCCATGTTTGGTTCAAAGTATTCCTCAAAGTGTTCCTCCTCTTCTTCAGCACCAACTACACGTTTGTCTCTTGCCTCCCTCCTTAGTCTAAGGAAGGTTATCTCAGGTTCAGAATCAAAGGAAGTTGAAGCCCCGCTTCTTCTCCCTGTCATACAACCAACAAGTACAAGCAAAGAGAATAGGTGCAAAAAGTATATCTGTCAGAATTACTGTTAGTGTGAGTGATGCAATATATCAAACAGTTAGTGGGTTAGTGAGATGAATAGTAAATAACAAAGAATAAATCAAACAAAAATAAAATGCTCAATCTAGTTATCCTCCAATCTAATCATTGTTGATGCACAATCAATCTCCGGCAACGGCGCCATAAACTTGATGCACGGAAAACTTGTCTCATAACAAATTTCCTTCTGCAAGTGTACCAAATTTGTCGTCAAGTAAAAACTCACAATAGAATGAGGTCGAATCCCACAAGGATTGATTGATCAAGCAACTTTAATTAAAGGAATGTTCTAGTTGAGCTAATTAGGAATTAAGTTGAGAATTATAGAAAATTAAATGGCGGGAAAGTAAATGGCAGAAAGTAAATTACAGAATCTTAAATGGGAATGGGGGAATTGCTCATAAATGTAAATGACAGAAATTAAAGAGAATGGGTAAGATCAGAAATAGGGAGTTCATTGGGCTTAGGAGATGTTGCATTCTCCGGATCAATCTCATTTACATCTCTTCCTCAATCAATACACTCATTGATCTCCTTGGCAATCTTAAGTGATTGAATTACAATTTCTTGTAGTTCAATCTCTCAAATCTTGATCAATAGCCAATTCCTTGGTCAATTGCTCATGAGAAGAGATGAAGTATGGTCACTGATTATACCACATGCATTTTCCAAATCAAGCATTGAGAGGATTATAGTCACATTTCCATCCAAACCCAATTTGGTCCAGCATGAGAAAGCATTTCTAGCTTGATCTCTTCATTCCTCTTCCAAGGTTCCGAAGAGATCCAAGTATGAATAGTTTCTTTTCCAAGATAACTACCCAATTGGATGAAGATCGAAAGCTTTCAAGTAAAATCAAGAGAAAAGATAGAAGAAGAATAATGAAAACTAGTATTGATCCATCAAATTATAACAGAGCTCCCTAACCCAATGAAAAGGCTTTAGTTGTTCATAGCTCTGGAAAATAAAAACAAAGATGGAGAATACATGATAAAAACTAGAAGAGCAAGAAAGTAAAATACAGGAAGTAGTTCTATGCTATTTTTCAACTCTCAGAACTCCCTCTAATAATTCAAAGCTACTCCTATATATACTACTCTTCTCATCTTCTAGTTGGTTCTTCAAGTCTTGGGCCTTTGGATCTTGAGTTTGAAGTAGTTCTCTTTTTCATTTGGGCTTGGCTTTACTTGCAGAGAGAAAGTGTGAAGTGGGCAGAGACTTTTGCTCAGGACGTTAGGGGTATTAACGTTTAGTGAAAATATGAGTTCGAGAACGTTAGTGACAATCAACTTTCTCACTAACGTTTCCTAAGTAAAAGCCACGTTAACTTCAACGTTAGTGGCACAAACGTTGCCACTAATGTTGCCTCGAGGTCCTTCGCACACGTTATTGGGACTCAACTTTCCCAATAACGTTGAAAAGCCCCCTTTGCTTTTACGTTAGAGCCCACATTAACTTAGTTAACGTGGCAAGTTAACGTGGCTCCTTGGGGTTGTGTGGTTGCTTCCAACGTTAGTGACAATGTTGGGTGTCACTAACGTTGTCGACCACCCTTTCCTCCTCACGTTAGCTCCCACGTTAATCAAGTTAACGTGAGAGTTAATGTGGCATTGTGCACTTAGGCCAATGTTAGTGACAATGTTGAATGTCACTAACGTTTGCCTCCTTTCCCCCTTTTGACGTTAGAGGCCACATTAACTAAGTTAACGTGGACTCTAACGTGGCCACTTATGAGCATTGGCCAACGTATAGTGATAATGTTAAGTGTCACTAACGTTGGCTCAAATTTCCTTCTTCACATTAGAGTTCACGTTAACTTAGTTAACGTGACTCTTAACGTGGGTAATGATGGCTTCGAGAGCGTTATTGGCAGTCACTTTTCTCATTAACTTTGCAAGTTACCTCCCATTCCTTGCTTCCTTTGGTCCTGAAATCAAGCAATAGAGTGCATCAAAGTTCTAGTCCAAGTCATGGGTAATGCAGCATACAATTTGTCACTAAATTCATGCAAAATCCTCATAAAATCATGTAAAATGCACAATGTATGCTTGAATCCAGGTGTAAGTGAATATCTACCCAAAACTAGCTTATTTCCTAAGAAAATGCATGAAACTACCCTAAAAACAGTAAAGAAAAGGTCAGTGAAACTGGCCAAAATGTCCTGGCATCACAACACCAAACTTAAAGTTTGCTTGTCCCTAAGCAAGTACTAGAACAAGAGAATGATGAATGAAGTGCCAAGAGAAATGAGTCATTCTTGTGGAAGTCATGTCACTGATTTTATGGTGGTTTCATGCATAGCAACTTAGGTTCATTCCTGGCTTTCAGACCTTTATCATGCCCTACAATACTCACTTTGCTTACATCCCATGAGACTTTTATTCATTGATCCTTTTATTGTCATTTCAGGGCTTATTGGTGTCCTTCAGGCTAAGTGTTCTGTAAGGGGGCAACTTTTTAAGATAAGCTTTCAGCCAACACTCCCGAACCAGTTGGTTCAAGGTGCTACGTGTTGAGACACCCCTAAGGACTTACTTGCTCAAGTCTCTCCCCCATACATGCACACCACAGGCATATAGTTTATTCTTTTTCTTTACTTGAGGCCTTGGTGTCCAGCACCTCTTTGGATTACTAAATGTTCTGTGGTGAGGGTTACTCTTGATAGTGGACTTTCAGCTGATAATCCCGAGTTAGTTAACCCAAGTTACCAAGTGATAAGGCACTCCTAAGAGCTTATTCATCCAAGTAGATCCCTCACACAGGAACACCACAGACACATGCCTCAAGATTTAAAACCATTGGTGCCTAGCCTTATTGCTTACTCTTTTTCTTTTATTCCTCAACCTTGATTGTTCTTTCCCTTTTTCTTATTAGGATCTTCTTACTTAGCTACTCTCATGGGGTGTGTCTCAAGCATAGTATTCATGACAGATAGTTGTCTTCCCACCTTATGGTTGAACCAACTTAGCTAACTTATAACCATACCACAAACTCATGGATTTACTCCCTAGTATGAACTCTTCTCTGGTCTTTTGAAAATAATCATTCTCTTTTCATTTGATTTAAAGGGACAAGCATACAAGTAAGTAAAGAAATGGTGCAGTAACGTAAAGACCAGCACACAGAGACTTTCTTTAATACCAAAAACTTAAAAGACAGAATTGAAAAAGGTTTAAACATAACATGGAAGCAAGTTCTATTTCATACAAGATCTTCCTTATTTAAAGCATAGAAAAAGATGGACCAAAGAAGGAACTCNNNNGGGAGTATTGTTCTTGTTGCTGCTCCATTTGTTGTTTCTTCCACTCTTCTTGTTGACTCATCCAGTTCAATATTTGCTCTTATCCTTCCATATGTCTCACCCCCAAGTCTTCAATAGCTATTAGAAGGTGATTCATATTCAAATCGGCTGGGTAAGGATGCTCTCCCTGTTGATAATCTTCTTGATGAGACTCCTCTTGGTGAGCTGCTTCCTTTGCTTTTAGTTTCCCTATTTGTGGCCTTCTTTGTTGCTGAGCAGGTGTGGTATAGGCCATACGCTGGGTTGTCATTAGCCTCCCTGGGTTAACCCAGTCTGGATTACTAAAAGATTAGATTGTTTATTCATGAACTCCAACTAACTAACTAACTGTGTATCCTTATATGCATTTTGGTGGCACCATGGGGTGACACCAAACTTAGTTTGAAGCATTGTGATGAAAAGTTTTGTTCAAAGCTCCCAAGACTAGCATGCATCTTGGTTTGCTTTGAACACCAAACTTGTTCCTCACTATATACTGCACAATAAGGAGTCTACCAAGTTTGGGTTGGAATTTATGAATATTGACTTATTCACTAGTAAAAGCTAATAAAACATGGGTTGCCTCCCATGAAGCGCTTCTATAGCGTCACTAGCTTGACGTTTCTTCTTCATCAAGGAGGTTGATAATGCGTCAAGTCCTCCCCTCTTGCCTTGGACTTATATCCATTGGTTGTATCAATGATCTCTACATGTTCCAAGGAGAGGACTCTGTTAATAGTGAAGACCTTAGGTAACTGAGATGGTACAGTGGGGAGATTAGGAGGAATATCTGGGAAGTAAGATGAGATCACTTTATCTCCTGGAGAGAAGTTTTTCGTAGGGATCTTCTTGTTCCTCCACCCCTTTGGTACCTTCTTCTTTGTCCCTTTTGATGTTGCCTTGCTCTTGGTGACTTCTTCTAAGGGAATTTTGTTGTTGTGTTCAGATGCCTCTGGTGGTTTAGGTTCCTCCAGCTTCTCCTTGAGCTGTGACAATGGCTGTTTGCCTTGTTCCTCATGCAATGGGGTTTTAGGATGTGTTGGTGGTACATCAGTGCTTGTTTCCTCTGTCAACATCTCAGTATGATCATTGCTTGGTTCTTTATTTTCTTGGTCAGCTTCTTGGGAGAGTTTGAAGACATTGAAGCTGAGTTGCTCATCATGGATCCTCAATATTAGCTCCCCTCGCTCCACATCTATGAGTGCTCTGGCTGTAGCTAGGAATGGTCTTCCCAATATGATTGGGTGAGTGTGACTCTCTTCCATGTCCAAGATGACAAAGTCTGTGGGAAGAAAGTATTTCCCCACCTTTAACAACACATTTTCCACCACTCCTTTTGCTTGTTTTTGAGTTTTGTCAGCCAGCCTGATGACCACATCTGTGGGCAATATCTCATTGATCTGCAGTCTCTTCACCAGGGTTAAGGGCATTAAGTTGATACTTGCTCCCAAATCGCATAGTGCTCTATCAAACATCGTTTCTCCTATGGCACAGGGGACATGAAAACTCCCTGGATCTTTTCTTTTCGTAGGCAACTACGGTTGAATGAGGGCACTGCACTCCTTGTTCATCACTATAGTTTGGCCTCTCTTGAGTGAGCTTTTCCTAGGGAGCAGCTCCTTCATGTACTTGATGAATGCAGGCATTTGTTGGATAATCTTGATGAATGGTATGTTCACATGTAGAGATGCAAACAAGTCCAGAAATCTTGAGTATATTCTCTTCTCCAAAGCTCCATTGAGCAGTTGGGAAAAAGGTGCATAGAGCCTCAGCAGCTCCTGTTTTGATATTTCTGGTTCTTGGTATTCTTTTTCTTCCTTCTCTGCTGAGGTATCTTCAGGTTGTTCTGACAGCTTGCTTGGTTTGTCCTCAGTCTCCTTATCACTTATAGTGACCATCTTGCAATCTTCCCATCTTACTTTCTTTGTTTCACCTCTCGGATTCTTCTATGTCACTTGGGAATCCATCTGTGGGTTTGGGAATTTGCTCAGAGAGATATCCTACTTGAGATTCCAACCTCACCTCCTTGTTAGGTCTTTAAACCTCTCCCATGCTTCATATAGAGTCTCACCATCTTGTTGCCTGAAGGTTTGGACCTCAGCTCTCAGCCTATTGATTCGTTGAGGAGGGTAAAATCTTGCTAAGAATTTGTTCACCACATCTTCCCAAGTTGTCAAGCTTTCCCTTGGGAAAGATTCCAGCCACTTGGCTGCCTTATCCCTGAGTGAGAATGGAAATAAGAGCAGTCTATAGGCGTCAGGATGAACACCATTAGACTTTACTTTGTCACATATTCTCAGGAAGGTGGTTAAATGTTGATTTGGGTCCTCTTGGATACTTCCTCCGAACGAACAGTTGTTCTGCACAAGGGTGATGAGCTGTGGCTTCAGTTCAAAATTGTTGGCATGGATGGTTGGCTTTTGAATGCTACTTCCACAGTTTACTGGGTTTGGATTGATATAAGAGCCTAAAACTCTTCTATCCTCCCCGGTATAATTTGCTCGACCTCTTCCGCCATGGTTGTGAGCCTCTTCTTCATGATGGTTTTCCATGTTTTCTTCCATGTTTTGATTCAAAGTATTCCTCAAAGTGTTCCTCCTCTTCTTCAGCACCAACTACACGTTTGTCTCTTGCCTCCCTCCTTAATCTATGGAAGGTTCTCTCATGTTCAGAATCAAAGGAAGTTGAAGCCCCGCTTCTTCTCCCTGTCATACAACCAACAAGTACAAGCAAAGAGAATAGGTGCAGAAAGTATATCTGTCAGAATTATTGTTAGTGTGAGTGATGCAATATATCAAACAGTTAGTGGGTTAGTGAGATGAATAGTAAATAACAAAGAAAAGTGGGGGGAGAGGAAGAAATTAACTAAAACAGGAAGTAAATAACTCAAACAGAAATTTAAATCAAACAAAAATAAAATGCTCAATCTAGTTATCCTCCAATCTAATCATTGTTGATGCACAATCAATCCTCGGCAACAGCGCCATAAACTTGATGCACAGAAAACTTGTCTCATAACAAATTTCCTTCGGTAAGTGTACCGAATTTGTCGTCAAGTAAAAACTCACAATAGAGTGAGGTCGAATCCCACAAGGATTGATTGATCAAGCAACTTTAATTAAAGGAATGTTCTAGTTGAGCTAATCAGGAATTAAGTTGAGAATTGCAGAAAATTAAATGGCGGGAAAGTAAATGGGGGAATTGCTCATAAATGTAAATGACAGAAATTAAAGAGAATGGGTAAGATCAGAAATGGGGAGTTCATTGGGCTTAGGAGATGTTGCATTCTTCGAATCAATCTCATTTACATCTCTTCCTCAATCAATGCACTCATTGATCTCCTTGGCAATCTTAAGTGATTGAATTACAATTTCTTGTAGTCAATCTCTCAAATCTTGATCAATAGCCAATTCCTTGGTCAATTGCTCATGAGAAGAGATGAAGTATGATCACTGATTATACCACATGCATTTTCCAAATCAAGCATTGAGAGGATTATAGTCACATATCCATCCAAACCCAATTTGGTCCAGCATGAGAAAGCATTTCTAGCTTGATCTCTTCATTCCTCTTCCAAGGTTCCGAAGAGATCCAAGTATAAATAGTTTCTTTTCCAAGATAACTACCCAATTGGATGAAGATCGAAAGCTTTCAAGTAAAATCAAGAGAAAAGATAGAAGAAGAATAATGAAAACTAGTATTGATCCATCAAATTACAACAGAGCTCCCTAACCCAATGAAAGGGGTTTAGTTGTTCATAGCTCTAGAAAATGAAAACAAAGATGGAGAATACATTATAAAAACTAGAAGAGCAAGAAAGTAAAATATAGGAAGTAGTTCTATGCTATTTTCCAACTCTCAGAACTCCCTCTAATAATTCAAAGCTACTCCTATATATACTACTCTTCTCATCTTCTAGTTGGTTCTTCAAGTCTTGGGCCTTTGGATCTTGAGTTTGAAGCAGTTCTCTTCTTCATTTGGGCTTGGCTTTACTTGCAGAGAGAAAGTGTGAAGTGGACAGAGACTTTTGCTCAGGACGTTAGGGGTGTTAATGTTTAGTGAAAATATGAGTTCGAGAATGTTAGTGACAATCAACTTTCTCACTAACGTTTCCTAAGTAAAAGCCACGTTAACTTCAACGTTAGTGGCACAAACGTTGCCACTAACGTTGCCTCGAGGTCCTTCGCACACGTTATTGGGACTCAACTTTCCCAATAACGTTGAAAAGCCCCCTTTGCTCCTACGTTAGAGCCCACATTAACTTAGTTAACGTGGCTCTTTAACGTGGCCATGCTTAGCCACCCCCAACGTTAGTGACAATGTTGAATGTCACTAACGTTTGCCTCCTTTCCCCCTTTTGACGTTAGAGTCCACGTTAACTAGGTTAACATAGCTCTTTAACGTGGCCATGCTTAGCCACCCCCAACGTTAGTGACAATGTTGAATGTCACTAACGTTTGCCTCCTTTCCCCCTTTTGACGTTAGAGTCCACGTTAACTAGGTTAACATAGCTCTTTAACGTGGCCATGCTTAGCCACCCCCAACGTTAGTGACAATGTTGAATGTCACTAACGTTTGCCTCCTTTCCCCCTTTTGACGTTAGAGTCCACGTTAACTAGGTTAACATAGCTCTTTAACGTGGCCATGCTTAGCCACCCCCAACGTTAGTGACAATGTTGAATGTCACTAACGTTTGCCTCCTTTCCCCCTTTTGACGTTAGAGTCCACGTTAACTTAGTTAACGTGACTCTTAACGTGGGTAATGATGGCTTCGAGAGCGTTATTGGCAGTCACTTTTCTCATTAACTTTGCAAGTTACCTCCCATTCCCTGCTTCCTTTGGTCCTGAAATCAAGCAATAGAGTGCATCAAAGTTCTAGTCCAAGTCATGGGTAATGCAGCATACAATTTGTCACTAAATTCATGCAAAATCCTCCTGAAATCATGTAAAATGCACAATGTATGCTTAAATCCAGGTGTAAGTGAATATCTACCCAAAACTAGCTTATTTCCTAAGAAAATGCATGAAACTACCCTAAAAATAGTAAAGAAAAGGTCAGTGAAACTGGCCAAAATGCCCTGGCATCAATGTTTGATTTAAAATAAAATTGCTGGGGAATGATTGTGCATCAACAATGATTAGATTGGAGGATAACTAGATTGAGCATTTTATTTTTGTTTGATTTAAATTTCTGTTTGAGTTATTTACTTCCTGTTTTAGTTAATTTCTTCCTTCCCCCCCACTTTTTCTTTGTTATTTACTATTCATCCCACTAACCCACTAACTGTTTGATATATTGCATCACTCACACTAACAGTAATTCTGACAGAAATACTTTCTGCACCTATTCTCTTTGCTTGTACTTGTTGGTTGTATGACAGGGAGAAGAAGCGGGGCTTCAACTTCCTTTGATTCTGAACCTGAGAGAACTTCCTTAGATTAAGGAGGGAGGCAAGAGACAAACGTGTAGTTGGTGCTGAAGAAGAGGAGGAACACTTTGAGGAATACTTTGAACCAAACATGGAAGAAAATATGGAAAACCATCATGAAGAAGAGGCTCACAACCATGGCGGAAGAGGTCGAGCAAATCATACTGGGGAGGATAGAAGAGTTTTAGGCTCTTATATCAATCCAAACCCAGGAAACTGTGGAAGTAGCATTCAAAAGCCAACCATCCATGCCAACAATTTTGAACTGAAGCCACAGCTCATCACCCTTGTGCAGAACAACTGTTCGTTCGGAGGAAGTGTCCAAGAGGACCCAAATCAACATTTAACCACCTTCCTAAGAATATGTGACACAGTGAAGTCTAATGGTATTCATCCAGATGCCTATAGACTGCTCTTATTTCCATTCTCACTCAGAGATAAGGCAGCCAAGTGGCTGAAATCTTTCCCAAGGGAAAGCTTGACAACTTGGGAAGACGTGGTGAACAAATTCTTAGCAAGATTTTACCCTCCTCAACGAATCAATAGGCTGAGAGCTGAGGTCCAAACTTTTAGGCAACAAGATGGTGAGACTCTATATGAAGCATGGGAGAGGTTTAAAGACCTAACAAGGAGGTGCCCACCAGATATGTTCAATGAATGGGTGCAGCTGCACATTTTCTATGAAGGGCTCTCTTATGAGTCAAAGAAGGCCGTAGACCATTCATCCGGAGGATCTTTGAACAAGAAGAAGACTATTGAGGAAGCCATAGATGTCATTGAAACAGTAGTAGAGAACGACTACTTCTATGCTTCCGAAAGAGGAAACACAAGAGGAGTAATAGAGCTAAACAATGTAGATGCTCTGCTGGCCCAAAACAAGCTCATTACCCAGCAGCTGGCTGACCTCACCAAGAAGATGGAGAGGAACCAAGTAGCAGCAATCTCCACTTCGTCAACAACCCAAGAAGGAGTGAATGAGGAAGCAGAGGGTAGTCAGGAGCAAGCCAACTACATTGGGAATTCACCTAGGCAGAACCATGATCCATACTCCAAGACTTACAACCCTGGATGGAGGAATCACCCAAACTTTGGGTGGGGAAATCAACAAGACCAAAGCCTTGATCAAAGACGCCCAAATCCAAACAATGCAGCTGACCAACACTTCACATCTAGACCATATCAACATCCCAATAACAACACCTCTCCACATTCATATCAAGGCCAGAACAACCCTCCTCAACCTGACCTATCATCCTTTGATGAAAGAATCTCCAGGATTGAAAATCTACTTGAAGGCATATGCAAGGATATCCAAGACAACAAGGTGTTCAAGGAGGAAGTGCGAGCCAGTTTCAAGAACCAGGGAGACACAATCAAGAGGTTGGAATCTCAAGTAGGATATCTCTCTGAGCAAATTCCCAAACCCACAGATGGATTCCCAAGTGACACAGAGAAGAATCCGAGAGGTGAAACAAAGAAAGTAAGATGGGAAGATTGCAAGATGGTCACTACAAGTGATAAGGAGACTGAGGACAAGCCAAGCAAGCTGTCAGAACAACCTGAAGATACCTCAGCAGAGAAGGAGGAAAAAGAATACCAAGAACCAGAAATATCAAAACAGGAGCTGCTGAGACTCTATGCACCTTTTCCCCAGCTACTCAATGGTGCTGTGGAGAAGAGAATATACTCAAGATTTCTGGACTTGTTTACATCTCTGCATGTGAACATACCGTTCATCAAGATTATCCAACAAATGCCTGCATTCATCAAGTACATGAAGGAGCTGCTCCCTAGGAAAAGCTCACTCAAGGGAGGCCAAACTATAGTGATGAACAAGGAGTGCAGTGCCCTCATTCAACCGCAGTTGCCTACGAAAAGAAAAGATCCAGGGAGTTTTCATGTCCCCTGTGCCATAGGAGAAACAATGTTTGATAGAGCACTATGCGATTTGGGAGCAAGCATCAACTTAATGCCCTTAACCCTGGTGAAGAGACTGCAGATCAATGAGATATTGCCTACAGATGTGGTCATCAGGCTGGTTGACAAAACTCAAAAACAAGCAAAAGGAGTGGTGGAAAATGTGTTGTTAAAGGTGGGGAAATACTTTCTTCCCACAGACTTTGTCATCTTGGACATGGAAGAGAGTCATACTCACCCAATTATATTGGGAAGACCATTCCTAGCTACAGCCAGAGCACTCATAGATGTGGAGCGAGGGGAGCTAATATTAAGGATCCATGATGAGCAACTCAGCTTCAATGTCTTCAAACTCTCCCAAGAAGCTTACCAAGAAAATAAAGAACCAAGCAATGATCATACTGAGATGCTGACAGAGGAAACAAGCACTGATGCACCACCAACACATCCTAAAACCCCATTGCATGAGGCACAAGGCAAACAGCCATTGTCACAGCTCAATGAGAAGCTGGAGGAACCTAAACCACCAGAGGCATGTGAACACAACAACAAAATTCCCTTAGAAGAAGTCACCAAGAGCAAGGCAACATCAAAAGGGACAAAGAAGAAGGTACCAAGGGGGTGGAGGAACAAGAAGATCCCTACGGAAAAACTCTCTCCAGGAGATAAAGTGATCTCAGCTTACTTCCCAGATATCCTCCCTAATCTCCCCATTGTACCATCTCAGTTACCTAAGGTCTTCACTATTAACAGAGTTGATGCCAAGGCATCTTAGGCTAGTTTCACTAGCCTTTTTCTTTTATTTTTAGTTGTTTTATGCATTTTCTTGAGCCTTAAGTAATCATTTTGGGCCAAATAGTCATGCTTGTCTTAAATCATTCAACATGAAGATTTTGATGCAAATTCCATGAGTTTTTAGTTATATTCCTTGAAAGCTAAGAATGGAAGAATTCTCATGAATTTTTGCAAGACTTTGATGCAATTGTTTGGATGATTTCAGGGAAGAAGAGGCTAGGCAAGGAAGCAACAAAATCAATAAAGGAAGTTTGAATATCACATGTGGAGTTTAAGTTCCAGTTTAAGCTTAAACTGGAACTTAAACTCCACATGTGATATTCAAGCTTCCTTTATTGATTTTGTTGCTTCCTTGCCTAGCCTCTTCTTTCCTGAAATCATCCAAACAATTGCATCAAAGTCTTGCAAAATTTCATGAGAAATCTTCCATTCATAGCATTCAAGAATATAACTAAAAACTCATGGAATTTGCATCAAAATCTTCATGTTGAATGATTTAAGACAAGCATGACTATTTGGCCCAAAATGATTACTTAAGGCTCAAGAAAATGCATAAAACAACTAAAAATAAAAGAAAAAGGCTA
>NC_029789.2:110803753-110806021 GCF_000816755.2 Arachis ipaensis
TTACCACCTTCACATATTAACTATCATTCATGGCGTCTTCGAGTTCTAAAAGAAGGAAGGGAAAGGAACCCATGGAGCAGCACCTGTATGACGAAAAGAGATTTAGAAGCTTGCATCATGCATTGCAATACGGGTGGATGGTTGACAAGGAAATCATTTACGAGCTAGGATTTCAAGTGAAGAAAACTGAGTGTCCTGAAATCACAGAGAAGGTAGAAAAGAGAAGATGGGAGCTCCTCACTGACCCTGTCACTAAGGTGAATGCAAATCTCATAAGAGAATTTTATGCAAATGCGGTCCAATATGATAAGAAAGATGAGTCATATACAAGCTTTGTGAGAGGAAAGATGGTGGATTTTGGTCCCATGAGTGTCATGAGGGCACTGAAGCTACGGTCTATACAGTTTGAAGAAGAAAGTTATCACTCAAGATTGGACAACCCCAATTATGACCACATTTTGCGAGACATTTGTGTAACCGGAGCTGACTGGGAAAGGGGTGCCGGAAAGAAACCAAAGTTCATCAAGAGAACCGATCTCACTCCTGAAGCCAAGGGGTGGTTTGAGCTAGTGAGAAGGTCTCAAGATGGATGGGGCAGCAAGAGGAAGCACTCTCAAGATGGATGACTCAGCAAGGTGAGTGGCAAAGGCAAATGATGGAACAACAACTAAGTCAAGGACAACAATGGGGAGAAACATTCAACAGGATAGAACAAAGGCAAAATGAGCAACAAGAATCCACCCAGAGGCTAATCAACATCCAAGCACATCAAGGGGCACACATACATGAGATGCATCGAAGACAAATAGAAAAGGCAGAACTATTGGACGAGCAAAGGGCATTCGCAGAAGGAGTTTACATGAGCGAGACAGGACATCACATAAACACTCAAGCCAGGCTCGGCTACTTATTAGGACAGCTGCCAATATTGCATCCAGGAATAGCCCGATATGAAGAAATGAATGATGAATTAGCACGAGAGGAAAGACAAAGGGTGGAAGAGAGTCATGAGTCAGTGAGGAAGGCACTTGAGGATTGGAAGTAAGCAAGATTGGCACGGATGCGAGGAAATGCAAGAGGAAACAAGGAGGACAAGCAAGGAAAAGAGCATGGACGACCACAAGAGTAAAAGGTGGTGGAGTTCCTTCTTTATTCCATCTTTCTCTATATTTTAAATAAGGAAGATCTTGTATGAAATAGAACTTGCTTCCATGTTATGTTTAAACCTTTTTCAATTCTGTCTTTTTAGTTTTTGGTATTGAAGAAAGTCTCTGTGTGCTGGTCTTTTTGTTACTGCACCATTTCTTTACTTACTTGTATGCTTGTCCCTTTTGAATCAAATGAAAAGAGAATGATTGTTTTCAAAAGACCAGAGAAGAGTTCATACTAGGGAGTAAATCCATGAGTTTGTGGTATGGTCATAAGTTAGCTAAGTTGGTTCAACCACAAGGTGGGAAGACAACTATCTGTCATGAATACTATGCTTGAGACACACCCCATGAGACTAGCTAAGTAAGAAGATCCTAATAAGAAAAAGGGAAAGAACAATCAAAGTTGAGGAATAAAAGAAAAAGACTAAGCAATAAGGCTAGGCACCAATGGTTTTAAATCTTGAGGCATGTGTCTGTGGTGTTCCTGTGTGAGGGATCTACTTGGATGAATAAGCTCTTAGGGGTGCCTTATCACTTGGTAACTTGGGTTAACTAACTCGGGATTATCAGCTGAAAGTCCACTATCAAGAGTAACCCTCACCACAGAACATTTAATAACCCAAAGAGGTGCTGGACACCAAGGCCTCAAGTAAAGAAAAAGAATAAACTACATGCCTGTGGTGTACATGTATGGGGGAGAGACTTGAGCAAGTAAGTCCTTAGGGTTGTCTCAACACCTAGCACCTTGAACCAACTGGTTTGGGAGTGTTGGCTAAAAGCTTATCTTAAAGAGTTGCCCCCTTACAGAGGACCTCGAGGCAACGTTAGTGGCAACGTTTGTGCCACTAACGTTGAAGTTAACGTGGCTTTTACTTAGGAAACGTTAGTAAGAAAGTTGATTGTCACTAACGTTCTCGAACTCATATTTTCACTAAAACGTTAACACCCCTAACGTCTTGAGCAAAAGTCTCTGCCCACTTCACACTTTCTCTCTGCAAGTAATGCCAAGCCCAAATGAAGAAGAGAACTGCTTCAAACTCAAGATCCAAAGGCCCAAGACTTGAAGAACCAACTAGAAGATGAGAAGAGTAGTATATATAGGAGTGGCTTTGAATAA
>NC_029789.2:110809021-110825854 GCF_000816755.2 Arachis ipaensis
AGGAAACGTTAGTAAGAAAGTTGATTGTCACTAACGTTCTCGAACTCATATTTTCACTAAAACGTTAACACCCCTAACGTCTTGAGCAAAAGTCTCTGCCCACTTCACACTTTCTCTCTGCAAGTAATGCCAAGCCCAAATGAAGAAGAGAACTGCTTCAAACTCAAGATCCAAAGGCCCAAGACTTGAAGAACCAACTAGAAGATGAGAAGAGTAGTATATATAGGAGTGGCTTTGAATTATTTAGAGAGTTCTGGGAGTTGGAAAATAGTATAGAACTACTTCCTGTATTTTACTTTCTTGCTCTTCTAGTTTTTATCATGTATTCTCCATCTTTGTTTTTATTTTCCAGAGCTATGAACAACTAAACCCCTTTCATTGGGTTAGGGAGCTCTGTTGTAATTTGATGGATCAATACTAGTTTTCATTATTCTTCTTCTATCTTTTCTCTTGATTTTACTTGAAAGCTTTCGATCTTCATCCAATTGGGTAATTATCTTGGAAAAGAAACTATTCATACTTGGATCTCTTCGGAACCTTGGAAGAGGAATGAAGAGATCAAGCTAGAAATGCTTTCTCTTGCTGGACCAAATTGGGTTTGGATGGATATGTGACTATAATCCTCTCAATGCTTGATTTGGGAAATGCATGTGGTATAATCAGTGACCATACTTCATCTCTTCTCATGAGCAATTGACCAAGGAATTGGCTATTGATCAAGATTTGAGAGATTGAACTACAAGAAATTGTAATTCAATCACTTAAGATTGCCAAGGAGATCAATGAGTGCATTGATTGAGGAAGAGATGTAAATGAGATTGATCCGGAGAATGCAACATCTCCTAAGCCCAATGAACTCCCCATTTCTGATCTTACCCATTCTCTTTAATTTCTGTCATTTACATTTATGAGCAATTTCCCCATTCCCATTTAAGATTCTGCAATTTACTTTCTGCCATTTACTTTTCCGCCATTTAATTTTCTGCAATTCTCAACTTAATTCCTGATTAGCTCAACTAGAACATTCCTCTAATTAAAGTTGCTTGATCAATCAATCCTTGTGGGATTCGACCTCACTCTATTGTGAGTTCTTACTTGACGACAAATTCGGTACACTTGCCGAAGGAAATTTGTTATGAGACATGTTTTTTGTGCATCATGAGGCCAGCCTCTCCAGGGAGGTTCTCAGATGGAAAAAGTTACATAAGATGATCAAAAGATCAAAAGTGATCAAAAGATATAAAATAAATCTCTAAAAGTAGTTTTTATACTAAACTAGTAACTAGGCAAGGGTTGGTGTAAAGCTCAACTGAATGGGTCTAGGAAGTTGTTTGGACACTTCAGTGAGAATTCTAAGGCTGAACCACCCGGATGGAATCATGATAATCAACTTGAAGACGGGTGTAGAAACAAGATTTGGGATCCCGGAGGCCATTGGAATTACAAACATTGGTGGAGATTCCTGGATGAGTTCAAGCACAAGCCACCATAACAGGAAGCTCACCAAATGTCCAACTTAAGGACTTTAACTAAAAGTGCTAGGTGGGAGACAACCCACCATGGTATGATCGTTCTGTTTTCATTTTTATTTAGTTTTATTTGTTTTTGAGTTTTATTTTATTTTATTGTATTGAACCTGGAATTTTGTATAAAATTCATATTAGCATTGCATTCTGCATACTGCATTTAAAAAAAAATTTACGCGACACGACTGCATCATTGACGCGTCCGCGTCGCAGGTGTTGGGAGAGACTAATAAAACGAACAAAGAGTCACGCAAGAGCGTGGATGGAGGTGTGCCAGTGGCACAAATCGTCCCACGTGACCGTGTCGCTGACGCGTCCGCGTCGAGTGGGAATACTGGCCTCCCACGCGACTGCGTCACTCACGCGGCCGCGTGACCAGGATTTCGACGTAATAAAGGTGCACAGTCGAAAGTTGTGCTAGAGTGGTGCTGAACTGGCGCTGGACGCGTAGTCCCTCTCACGCGACCGCGTGCCCCACACGTCCGTGTCATACCCCAATAAATGGCCACTCACGCGATCGCGTCACCCAATATTTGGCAATTAATGATTTTGAATAGAGAGTTGTGCGAGTGCGAGGCTGCCCTCGCGCTAGTGCATAAAACGGGTCACGCGACCGCGTCAATCAGTATAAGCGCAAGTCGCACGACCGCGTGCCTCACGCGACCGCGTCGCTTGCGCCGCACAGCTTAACCTAATCTGCCAAAAATCCTATCTTTTCTTCCAATCCTAATTTTTCCTACCTCCTTTCTTACTTACTTCTTCTTCCGTTCTTTCACTTCTCATTCTTTTTCACTTTCATATTATTTAATTTATTTGCATACTTTCATTCATTTCATATTTTTATTTTTCTAAATTTATTATTTTACTATTGGTGTTCAAATGTTCTTATTCAACTGTTACATCTTTTCTGGTATTTTCTTGGTGCTTAGTGACTTGTTTAATTCTGATTGAGTAATATTATTTAAATAAATGCCAATCTTTTATATCTGTATTACTTTTGCATTGACATGAATTTATATTATCTCTCCTTCCTCACTCTTTTCCCCATTGTTGCAAATTTTGCACCATTGGTATGTCATGTGCTTCTATTGTTTTCTCACGTACATGTTGAAGCTTCCATGTAAATGAGATCCTTATTATTTGGCATTAACACCCATATTTTATTTATGTTCTTATCTTTATTTTTGGGTTACTTTCCTTCTTTTTCTCTTCTTTCAGGATGGCCACCGAGGAAGGGAAAGGGAAAGCTTCTAATTGGGGAGACAGGCAAGTCAATCTGCACAATCTATAGAGAAAGACATCAGTTGGAGCAGCCCGTCCACTTGTACATCTTAGCATGCACCGAGGACGGTGCAATCTTTAAGTGTGGGGAGGTCGATACCGATCTCCATGGGTTAGCTATGTTCTTCTTTTCAACACCATTATTTTATTTTCTTTGTTTGTTCATTGTTGTATTTGCATGGTTAATTACATGTTTATTTGATTTTGCGCATTTAGTTACTACTTGGATGAAGTAATATTTTCTTTTTCAAGAAATTTTATAGTATTTCACTAATTTAAATCAAAATTTTTGTGTTAAATTTGTTTGAAGTTGTATTTGGAACATGATTTTTGAGCTAAGGAACACACAACCTGTGAGATTTGAGCTTATTTATATGGTTACATTATTTAACCATAAATATTTTATTCCTGTGTGTTTCCTTCTCTATGATTGTAATCTATATTTTGTTCCAATCTATATGTCCATTATTTAGTGTATTTACATGCTTGCATATGATTGAGGCCAGTGTTTGATTTTAGCTCACTTATCCCAAATAAACCTACCCTTTCAATTACCTTTGTTAGCCACTTTGAGCCTTTTAATCCCTATTTGTTCTATATTTTACCACATCACTAGCCTTAAGCGAAAAAACAAGTAATCACCCCAATTGAATCTTTGGTTAGCTTAAGATAGAGATTGTGTATCAACTAAGTGTGGGAAAACTGTGGGAACATGGGTTAATAAGGGAATGTATCATGTTTATAATTTTGAATATTGGAAAATTTGGGTACCTACTCATGTAAAACAAAAAATTTAAAAAAATTTCATATGCATTGATATGTTATTCTAGTTTTTATGTCTCTAAAAAAAAGGAGAGAAAAGAAAAAGAGAAAAAAATATATAATATAAATAAATAAATAAGGGGACAAAATTACCCCAATGTTAAGTTAATAAAAGATCAATGCATATGTGATAAAATTAAAGAAAAATTGATACATGAGTATGTAATGCAAAAGTGAAGACTATGGGTAGCTAGGCATGATTCTAGAGTTATATAGAGTATATGTATGTTAGGTGAAAGCTTAGATTAATTAAAGATTCAATTTATAAAGCTCACTCAGCCATATACATATACCCTTACCCTTACCTTAGCCCCATTACAACCTTGAAAAGACCTCATGATGTTTGCATTGGTATATTAACTATTGTTGATTGGTTAGATGAAGAACAAATTTTAGAAAGCATGACTAGAGAAGAGTAGAGTGATTGACCCTAGAAACTTGAGAGTTAGAGTGATATACACTACCAGTAAGGGTTCAGTGCTCAATTTTATGTTCCCTGCTTTCATGAGCTATCTTCTTACAAGTTTACTTGTTTTTTATTGTATAATTTGAATTAGTGAAATCTGATTTATGTTTGTCTTGGAGAACTTATTTATTTTTAAACCAAGTAGATAAAAACATTTTGCACGTAGTTGCATTCATATAGATAGGTTGCATTTCATATGTTTTACCATTCCTCTTCATTCCCTTATAGCTTCTCTTGAGCTTAGCATGAGGACATGCTATTGTTTAAGTGTGGGGAGGTTGATAAACCACTATTTTATAGTTTATCTTGTGCTTAATTGAGTGGATTTTATCAACTCTTTACCCACTTATTCATACTATTTGTATGATTTTACATTTGCCTTCCTAATTATGTGCTTTGATTGAAAACATGCTTCTTTGGCCTTAAGTTCCCTATGATTAATCCTCTCTTATTACCATTAGATGCCTTGATATGTGTGTTAAGTGATTTCAGAGATTACAGGGCAGGAATAGCTCAGAGGATGGAAAGGAAGCATGCAAAAGTGGAAGGAATACAAGAAGTTGGAGAAATTGCTAAGTTGTCCAGCCTGACCTCCTCGCACTCAAATGGCTATAACTTTAGCTACAGAGGTCAAAATGATGCGGTTCCAATTGCGTTAGAAAGCTAACGTCCAGGGCTTTGATTTGATATATAATTTGTCATAGCTTTCTTGACGTTAGGTGACGCGAACGCGTGAATGATGCGCCCGCGTCGCATCTGCGAACTTCAATCCACACCACCACGTGGACGACGCCTCCGCGTCACCTTCCCGCGATATGAATGTAAAGCGATTTCTGGACTGTTTTTGACCCAGTTTTCAACCCAAAAAACACAGATTAGAGGCAATAAAGTGGGAAAATGCATCCATTCATAAAGAAGCTCACAATACACAATATTAGGATTTAGATGTAGTTTTTAGAGAGAGAGGTTCTCTCCTCTCTCTTAGGATTTAGGATTTAGGATTTCTCTTAGTTTTAGGAGTGCCTCTCAATCCCAGGTTCAATGTTCCTTTTATTTACTTTTCCAATTTAATTTATGAATATCCATGTTAAGATTTGAATATTTTATTTAATATAATTCGAGGTATTTCAGACTTATGATTGCTCTCTTTAATTTATTAATGCTCTCTGTTTATCCAAATTATTTTTATTCAAGTAGACTTTCTCCCCTTTTGGCTTTGGTTAAATAATTGGTGACTCTTGTCATACCTCCCTGCAATTCCTTGAGAAGACGACCCGAGGTTTAAATACTCGGTTATAAATTTTAAAAGGGGTTTGTTACTTGTGACAACCAAAACGTTTGTATGAAAGGACTTTTGTTGGTTTAGAAACTATACTTGCAACGAGGATTTATCTGCAAATTTCTAGACCACGCAAAAGTTCTCTCATCAGAGGGTCACTATATCCATTAAGTTGGTATGCATTAGGGGTTGGGTTATACCTATAAGAAACTGGATGAGGTTGTTGCCAAGAAGGTTATCTATATGCTTGAGGCTCCTCCCACCTTTGGTTTCCAAATCCTTGATGCAAACATCCATTGAAGCTTTTATTTCCTACAACATAGTTTGAACGAAACTCATAGCCAAGGGGATGAGAATTCATAGTGAAAAGGAAAAACAAAAACAAAAGCTAACAAGAAACAAAGAAAGCAAAGTCCTATAACTAGCAAAACTAGCAAACAAACCAAAAATCAAGCTATTCATAATATTGACATATATACATTAACCAATAACAAACACACATTGCGATTCCCCGACAACGGCGCAAAAAACTTGATGTGAGCGAAATCGTCGGCTTAGAATTTCTTCTCGGTAAAAGAGGAATAACTTCGTTGCAAGTATAGTTCCAAACTGAAAAATAACACTCAATCAAAGTTTATTTTTGGTTGTCACAAGTCCAACCCAATAAAAATAACCGAGAGTATTAGTCTCGGGTCGTTCTTCCTAGGAATTACAATCGAGTGCTCAATTATTGGTTATGAGTTTCACGAGTTGGGTTGATAAAGAAGCGAGAATTTAAATGACAATAAGATAAATAAAACAACTAAGGAAAGCAATTACTAAAAGGAGGCATTCATGGCAAGGATTAAGAGTCAAGGCTTTCTATCCTAGTCATTAACTATCATACAATAGTTAGCAAGAGCTAATCATATTTCGTCATCTCCAACATCGGAAGAAGGTATAGTGTTATCTTCACATTGAGAGAAAGTCAAATAGGACTAGTTAATCCCAATCCATAAGTAATGTTAATGGATACAAGACTAACTAATCACTCTAGATCACCAATCTAAATTGGGTATTAATAACTCAAGATTGCCCAATTTCTCTTTCCAAGCCAAGAATGCTCAAAAACTACTCTAAAATCCAACCAAGAATTTTGTCAAACACTTGGAAGGTATAAAAGAAAAACATGATAAATTGCAAGAAATAAAAAATTCTACAACTCCCCAATGCAAGAAAATAACAATACTAACTCAATTAAACATCAAAAGAACATAAAACATGAAATTGCCTTAAATGAAAATACAAATCCAACAATAGTGCATGAATATAAAAGTGACATAAAAGGGAAATTAAGAAGAAAAATTAAGAGAACAAAGATGTAGGAACAAGAAATTGCAAGGAAAACTAAATGAAAACAAGAATCAAAACCTGAATCTAAGAGAGTTTGACCTAATTCTACCCTAATTCTAGAGAGAAAATGGAGCTTCTCTCTCTAGAAAACTACATAAAGCATGATCCTAAGCTAATCTAATTGCTCCCTCCTTATTCTCTCTTAAATTCTGCATCAAATTGCTTCAGAAAATAGTTGGATTTGGGTCTGGATGGCTCAGAAATTGCCCCCAGCGTATTCACTTTATTGAGGTCACGTGACCAACGTCACGCGTGCGCGTGGTCGACCCGTGCGCGTCGCATTGCAAATTTCCTCCTCACGCGTACGCGTGGTCTTGATTCCTCCAAATCCTCATTTCTTCATGAATTCTCTACTTTGCATACTTTTCTCTTCACTTCTTCCATCCAATCCTTACTTTATAAGCCTGAAATCACTCAACAAACATATCTAAGCATCGAGTGGAATCAAAGTGAATTAAATTTAGCAAATTAAAGGCCTAAGAAGCATGTTTTCAATCATTAACCACAAATTAGGGAGAATTACAAAACATGCTGTTTCATTGAATAAATGTGAGATAAGTTGATAAAATCTCCTAAATTCAACACAAGATAAACCACAAAAATTGGGGTTTATCAACTGGTTGGAGAATATTTACATACGGATACACATAAACCGAAGTCCAAAATATATATATAAACTCTAGTTCTCCTTAATCCTCTAAGAGATACAAAATAAAGTAAGCTGTTCGGAGAGTTAAGTACATAAGATTATAGACAAACATACACCAAAATAAAATCCCAGAAACCACTTCATTGCAGAACTCCAGATGCCTAGCGAGGTGTCTCTCGATCTACATCTGAAAAACAACAACATAGTATGGGATGAGAACTGGAGGTTCTCAGCATGGTAAAGGTGCCACGCACATAAGATATAAGGTCCTGGAATGCCAGAGGCAATCCTAGAACGCCGATAATCAGATTATACAGCTTAAGGTAATAACAACATAAACCATAACGGGTTGTCTTCTAAGGATGTATAAGCCTAGCTTAAACTTAACCTTAACACTCAGTCTTTCCACCCTTCCTCCGCTCCTCCATCTCCGGTGAGTTTGCATAGACAGGCAAACAGACAAAGGCGAGCACAGGTAGGAAACAAGTAGTGCAAATAGCAAATATAACAGTTAGCATAATATAATCAATTAGGCATTCTAAATTAATGCACAACAAGCAAAGCAAACAATATGCACATGATGCATGCCTGTCCTATGGCTGATGAGGCTCATCTGTTAGTTATCAAGCCAACCTGACAAGTCTGGTTGCTAAACCCTGGATTGTCCCCCGTCGTGCATCCCCGTGAGTCTATGCAAAGCTTTTTCTCTTTTCATTCATAATTCATACATATATAAAACTTTACTCAATGGGAGTCAACCTTTCCGGGAATTTATAAGTGCATGGTCACATCCTATCATGTAGGGTCAACAGAGTATCGAGTCTTAACCTGGAACACGTGGTAGCAAGCCACGGTACTTTACCCAGGAAAACTCGTATCTCAGATAATTGAGTACATAAACCAAATAATATTCGTAATCATTTATAGAGATTGCATATCATAGTCATAGCACCACACATGCACTCCAAGTATTCACCTTTTCATCTTAATTCATCAATTTTCAACCTTTCTTCAGCCTCAAGTTACCTTCATTTTCTAGCTTCATCTTGCTATTAGGTTTACAACCATGATCTAGGGTTAAAGAAGTAAAAACAAAGGTTTGGAGGTCCAAAAATAAGCTTTAAAACACAAAAAACTCATTTGCTGAAAACAGGGGTGTCGCGTATGCCAACATCTTGCTCGCGTACGCAAGGACTAATTTTTCCTTGCTCGCTACGCAAGATACCCAATCCGAATGTGTTGGTTGCGTCGCGTGAAAGTGGTTGCGTACGCAACCCCCTTAGAATCCTTTGCTCGCGTACGCATACACCACCTCGCGTATGCGAAACATCCAACCAGAATAGAATGGCTGCGTTGCGTGTGGTGGTCGCGTACGCGAGTTATGCAGAACTAGAAAAAATGTTTAAGTTGCAGAATTTCACTTTTTATTACCAAACTTCTGACGCACATAACTTTTTTGTTTTAAAACATTTTTCATCTGTTCTTCAAATGGCGTAAACTTCATGGATCCAATTTTTATATGAAATAAGTTTGAAATAATTTGGGGGTCCGAAAGCCGAGTTATGGCTTGCCGAAGTTTGGCCAAAAATCTGTTTTACACAAAACCTCAGACCTCAAATTTTTATCAAGTCACCTTTCAAAAATCAACCTATAATACTCAAATTCAGCACCAACTCATACAATATCACAGCAACATCACTCTACATCCTTCCACCACCCATTAAACTCCAATTCAAACAACTCTAGTACATGAACTTCACACTTATATCAATAAGAACATCAATAATTCATTATCTATACAAATTCATTACTATCAACATGTCAATCATCATCATAGCATCATTTAACATTCTATTTCCAATAAAACCCAACTCCCAACCTAATTCACAATTATCATCAAGGAACTAAGTAATTCAACATACACATGCATTCATTCTTATCCTATGGTCATATAACCTAAGTTTTCACAGAACATTATATATTAAATACGTGAAACCTAAACCATACCTTGGCCGATTTTTCCGTACTCCCCAAGGCAACCCACCAAAGCCAAACACAGCCCCAAAGTTCCAAAATCACCAAAGCATTGACACCCAACATCCACCAAGTTTTCAATGCCCACAATTCAAGCTCCAATATATATATATATATATATATACACCTAAATTTACATTACCACATATACATATCCAGAACATAATACCCAATACATAAATTCAAAGAATTAGCTAGAGTTCTAGGATCCTCACCTTACCCAAGTGTCACATAAGCTAGAGTGAATGTCTTCCTCAAGCTATTCGGGTCCTAATCCATCAAAGAAGCAAAATTCCAACACCATTCCAATAATTTTTGAAAATCAAAGGAGTAGAACAACTGGAATAAAAGTGAGGCTTACCAATAAAATTGTTCCGGTAGATTCTTAGAGCTCGACGCGGTAGTCGCATGGCCGCAAATGATACGACAATCGGAGCTCAGAGTGAGGAGATATGGTGGTTTGATCACAAGGCTAGGGTTGGAAGCTCTTCTTCCTCCTTCCCCTTTCTTGTGCAGCATGGATATGAAATTTGGGAAGAAGAAGATGCTGAGCCTTAAGTTAATGAGGCCTAGGTTGGGCCCTTAGTCCCATTTTGGGCCCGATTTGACCAGTTCGGCCTATTTAGCCCAATCATAGGCCAAATTCTTTGAAATTAGTGTCAAAATTCTTTTTTTAATTAGCTCTATCATATTTTACTATAAAATTCACAGTTCTAATTTATTTTGTTAAAATTTAATTTATTGGTTAATTATTTGCTAATTTTACGGGGCTTACATAGACCACCACCAACAACGTTTAAAGATGGTGGCATGAAGTCAATGTCGATAAACGGCATGAAGATGTATATAATAGCTTCCCAACAAGCCTTATTCACTTTCTGGCTACTGATGACCGGATTTTTGCTAGTAAAGAATTTCACAATAAATTCTCGTTGCTAGTATAGTTTCTAAACCAATAAAGAATCCTTTCATACAAAAATTTGGTTGTCACTAAAACAAACCCAATAAAATTAAACCGAAGTATTTAAACCTCGGGTCATCTCTCAAGAAATTGCAGGAAAGTGTAGTTATTATTGGTTATGGAAAAATATCTTTTTTGGATTTTTGAATAAGGAACAAGAAAAGTAAATTACAAGAAAGTAAACTAATATCTAATAAAGCTCTTGGCAAGGTATGAAAATTAGAAGTCCTATCCTAGTTATCCTTATCAATTGTGATGAGAATTGTCCATTACTCCCACTTAGTTAACCTCTAACTATGAAGGAAAGTCAAGTAGATGAATCAATTTGATTCCTCAAGTTCTAGTCAACTCCTAAGGAAAGACTAGCTTTAGAGGGATCCAAATCAACTAGAAACTTTCAATTATCAGTCAATAAAGGAGTTTGATAACTCAAGAGTCTCCAATTACTCAATCAAAGCCAAAAATATAAAAATCTAACTTAAAACCCTCCCAAGCATTTTATCAAACACTTGGGAGGCACAACATAAAAGCATAGAAAGCAATAAGAGATAATAAAATCCAAACAATCAATTGAAAGCATCAATAACATAAATTGAAGAAAGTAATCATAAATATGAAATACCTCAAATTGCATTAAATAGAAAATCAAATCTAACATGAGATTTCATAAACTAAAGTAGCAACACAAAGTAATCAATAAGGTAAATAAATAAACTAGAAAGCTAAGACAAATAAAAGTAGAAGAGAAACTAGATTACACTAAGATAGAAATCTAAAATTGAAAATAGCTAAACCTAAGAATCCGAAACCTAGAGAGAGGAGCTCTCTCTCTAGAAAACTACATCTAAAACCTAAAATTATGTGAATGAAAGTTGTATGAATGAATGAATGTGATTCCCTCACTCTGCAGCCTCTAATCTATGTTTTTCGGGCTTGAAACTGGGCCAAAAATAGCCCAGAAATTGCCCCCAGCGTCTTCTGCAATTTCTGCATGTGGCGCATGTCACGCATACGTATTGCTTAACTGCATGACAACTATGACAAATTGCATATCATTTTGAAGCCCCGGATGTTAGCTTTCCAACGCAACTAGAACTGCCTCATTTGGACCTCTGTAGCTCATGTTTTGATCGATTTAGTATGAAGAGGTCAGGCTTGATAGCTTAGCAATTCCTTCAATTTCTTGTATTCCTTCCACTTTTGCATGTTTCCTTTCCATCCTCTAAGCCATTCCTGCCCTATAAACCCTGAAATCACTTAACACACATATCAAGGCATCGAATGGTAATAAGAGAGGATTAAACATAGCAAATTTTAAGGCCAAAGAAGCATGTTTTCAATCATAGCACAAAATTAGGAAGGAAAATGTAAAACATGCAAATTCAATGAATAAGTGTGAGTTTAGTGGATAAAATCCACTCAATTAAGTACAAAATGTACCACGAAATAGTGGTGCATCAAATCTCTCCACACTTAAACATTAGCATGTCCTCATGCTAAGCTCAGGAGAAGCTACAAAGCATTGAAGAGGAATGGTAGGAACTATGAAATGCAACCTATCTATATGAATGCAATTAAATGCAAAAATACTTCTAGCTACTTGGTTAAAAGTAAACAAATTCTCCAAGACAAACATAAATCAGATTCTACTAATTTAAATCACACAATAAAAGACAAGTAAACTTGTAAGAAGATAGCTCATGAAAGCAGGGAACATAGAATCAAGCATTGAACCCTCACTGGAAGTGTATATGCACTCTAATCGCTCAAGTGTCTAGGGTTAATCCACTCTACTCTTCTCTAGTCATGCTTTCTAAAACTTTGTTCTTCATCTAACCAATCAATAAATATTTAGTGTACAAATGCAAACATCATGAGGGCTTTTTAAGGTTGTAATGGGGCTAAGGTAAGGGTGAGGATACATGTATGGCCAAGTGAGTTATACTTTGAATCTTTGACTAACCTAAATTCTCATCTAACACACATACATACTCTATGTAATTCTAAAATCGTGCCTATCTACCCCAAAATCTCACTTTTGTATATTTTACATACTCATGCATCAATTTTTAATTTCGCCACATATGCATTGATCTTTTTATTGGACTTAACATTGTGGTAATTTTGTCCCCTATTCATTTTTTTCTTTTCTTTTCTCTCTTTTTTTATTTTTTTATCATAAATAAAAACATAATATATCAATGCATATGGTTTTTCTGATTTCACATGAGTAAGCACCCAAATTTCCAATATTTGTCAGTAAAAACACAACACATTCTCATCAACCCAAGTTTCCACATTCCTCCACACTTAGTTGGCACACACTCTCTATCTTAAGCTAACCAAAGATTCAAATGGGGTAATTAATTGTTTTTTCACTTAAGGCTAGTGACGTGGTAATATAAAGAACAAATGGGATTAAAAAGGCTCAAAGTGGCAAACAAAGGTAAATGAAATAGTGGGCTATTTGAGATAAGTGAGCTAATAACAAATGATGGCCTCAATCATATGTATGCATGAATATACACTAGACAATGGACATATAGAATGGAACAAACCATAGATTGCAATCATAGAGAAGAAAACACACAAGAATAAAAATTCATGGTTAAATAATGTAACCATATAATCAAGCTCAAAATCTCACAGGTTGTGTGTTCTTAGCTATAAACCATGTTCCAAATTACAATCTTCAAACAAGTTTAACAAAAAAATTTTAATTTAAATTAGTGAAATGCTATAAAAAGGTTCTTGAAAAAGAACTTATCACTCCAACCAAGTAGTGGTAGAAGAACATGCACAAAATCAAACAAATATGCAATCAAACATGCAAATGCAACAACTAATTTAACAAGAAAAAATTAAACATTGGTATTGAAATGGGAAATAACTAACCCACGGAAGTCGGTATCGACCTCCCCACACTTAAAGACTGCACCGTCCTCGGTGCATGCTAACATGTGCAAGTGGACGGGTTGCTACAACTGATGTTTTTCTCCAAAGATTGTGTAGATAGACTTGTCTGTCGCCCCATATAGAAGTTCTTCCTTTTCCTTCTCGGTGGCCATCCTAAAAGAAGAGAAAATGGAAGAAAAGTAAGCCAAAAATAAAGATAAGAAAACAAATAAAGTATGGGTGGATTAATGCCAAATAATGAGGGTCTCAATTACATGGTAGCTACAACATGCAAGTGAGAAAATAGTAGAAGCAAATGGCACATCAAAAGTGCAAAAGTTGCAACAAAGGGGAAGAGATAGTAGGTAATGAAAGACAATATAAATTCATGTCAATGCAAAAGGAATACATGTATCATAAAAGATTGGCATTGACAGATAAATAATATCATCCAATAATATAAAACAAGTCACAAAGTACCAAAATAATGCAAGAAAAGATGCAACAGTTGAATAAGAGCAATTAACACCAATGGTAAAATAATAAACTTAGAAAAGAAAATAAAACATGCACAAGATTAAAATGCAACGAATGAAAGTATGAAAATGCAATAAGGAAAATAGAATGAAAGAGAATAAGGATGAGAAGTTAAAAAAATGAAGAAGAAGAAAGTAAGAAAGGAGGAAGAAAGAAGGAGAAAAGATAGAAGAAAGAAGTAAGAATTAAAAAACAGGACGCGACGCGTGCGCGCGCATCACGCGTACGCGTGCAAACTAAAGTGGCCATTCGACGCGTAAGCGTCGCCCACGCGTACGCGTGGGTGCTTGAAGAAGAAAAGTGACGCGCGAGCGTCGGTCACGTGTACGCGTGACAACTCGCGCGATTTCAGCATAGTGGCAGCCCAACTTTCTGTTCAAGTCGCTCTTCTTCCTCTTGTAACTCTTCTTCCTCCATTGGTTCTTCTCTTTGCCTTCTTCCGTGTGGTCTTCGGCCTTGATGTGCTTCAGGAACCATCATCATTCTTTCAATGGTTATAGGCATGCCCTGGCTCAACCACGTTGGGTTTTCCTCCTCCATTGGTACTTTAGCTTTTGCACACAACCTCCAAATGGTACTTGGGTAGTATAACCAAGACCCGGCCGAGTTCTTCTCTGCAAGTTTTTTAATGTCTTTTGCAAGGATTTCATGAACCTTTACCTCTCCTCCCACAATGATGCAATGCAACATAACAGCTCTCTTCCTGTTGACTTCTGAGGTGTTTACTGTGCCCAGGATTGATCTTTTCAATAGCTCATACCATCCCTTTGCTTTCGGGGTAAGGTTACCTCTCTTAAGATACTTGTATTTGTTCTTGGCATCTCCTTCCCATTCTGAGTTCTCCATACAAATATCTCTAGAAATTCTATCATAATCCGGATCTCCATTTACCCTTTGGTGGTATCCCGGTTCGCTAAAGCGGACTGATTTTATTCCCAAGACCTTCTTGATGGAATCTGAGCTAAAGTCTACTTCCACTCCCCGCACATAGCTCTTGTACATTAGGGCCTCACTCATGTCAAGCCTTGAGACATTGGCATAGAACTCTATTATTATGTTAGCATTGATCCGGGTGATTGGTGATATGAGTTCTTCCCACTTCCTTTTTCTAATCTTGTCCTTCATTTCTTGGCATCCATCATCCGGTAGCAAGAGTGGAACTTCTGGATATATCTTCTTCTCATTCATCCATTCAATTTGTAATTGATGGTACCAAGATTTGAATCTCCATTGGTCATATTCAGGGGTGCTCTCCTCCACCACGGGGTCTTTTCCTTTTCTTCGTTTGGTTCTTGAAGAAGAGGCCATGATCACTTGATTGGTTGAGATTCTTGAGGTTAAAGGGAGTGTGAAGAATGTTGGAGATTTTGATGTGTATTTGGAGCAAGAAAAAATTTGAGGCTGAGCTTATTATGATGAGAAATGATGAAGGGAATGGAGTTTAAATGGTTGTAGTGCAAGGATTCGGTCATATGCATGGCTTGAAGGTGGTGTGTTATTTAAATGAACAATGAAGGGCTAGGATGCAATTAGATACTATGTGAATCAAAGGTGTGCATGTAAGGATGAGTGAAGACAAAACTTGCTTCTTCAATTGTCTTTGCCGTGATCATCCCAAGGAGTGGCAGATTCTCCCTTTGAGGCATGTGATGAGATTTTGTCCTTATGCTATACTTTCCTTTGTCTTGTCTCTTTCATTGAGTGTTCTTTGACCACCTAGTCATCACAACAAGACAACACATATTAGCATTATCAAACCGTGGCAAGAATGCTTCCTTCTTTAACACTATATGAATCATTACTCCTTATATCCATTTAAACCGTGACTTTTCTTGGAGGACACCAAACTTAATGTTTGGTCATATAGTAAAAAAATTGTGTTTCTTCCTCCAACTAGTGAAATCCCAATGTCACTCTTAGTTCAATGTTTATAAGAATTGCTTTCATCATAATCTTCTTTTTCTCTTTTTTTTTTCATGAAGGATCAATTGTGTCCCTAAATCAGTGCATCAAGGTTTGATGAACACCAAACTTGTCTCTTGCTTAAGGGGTAAATGTGAGATGCTAGTAGTTAATCACAATTGATGCCTTCATCACAGAATATGATTTCTTTTTAATTGAAAAGTCTCAGTAAGAGATAATGTATGATCATTGATGCATGATTTTTAATTTTCATGAGAAGAGAAACACCAAACTTAGTGTTTGGTCATATGCTAGGCATATAGTATGAAAATGTTTGTAACACTGGTTTGGTGTGCTTGAAGGCACACCAAACTTTAGAAGTCTTAGCATATGTAAAAAAAAATTGCATGCATTCATTAAGTACGTCCATGAAAAGAAAAATTCATGCTCAGGTGATCATAGCTTATTGAATTTAAAATGACATAAATCTTAAATCATGGGTTGCCTCCCATGGAGCGCTCTTTTATTGTCACTAGCTTGACATTGGAGCTTTATTTTATGGTGGTTGAGGATTGTAGTGCCTCAACTTGTCTCCCCTGACTGTGATCCTCCTCTTTGTTCTCTGGTGTTCAATTTCAGCATGTTCCAACGAGAGTATGTTGCTGACAGTGTAATAGTCATCAGTCTGTTGGCTTGCTCCCAGTTGTTGATATATCAATTGCACTTTGTCACCTTTGGAAAGCCCCTCTGTTGGAATCTTCCTGTTCTTCCAACCCCTTTTTGTTTTGTTTCTGCGTTTCATCCCCTTTTTTGTTGATCTTTCTTTTATGGCTGTAGGCTTACCTTGGGGATCTCTCTCTTCAGTGGCTAATACTCCAATATCCTCTTGGACTTTTTCATCCTTCTGCACAATCTTCTGCCTTGGGATGTTGTTGTGAATCACCTTGTCAATTTCCATATAGTCCCTCCTCTCATTACTAAACTGGACTTCTGGTAATACCTTCAGAGTGACACTCTTATCATGCATCCAGAGAGTTAATTCTCCTTGCTCTATGTCTATAATAGCTCTAGCAGTGGCCAAGAATGGCC